>NC_090446.1:1452162838-1452466838 GCF_031143425.1 Pleurodeles waltl | reverse complement strand
CTCCCCCCGCACGCACCCGCACCCGGCACCTTCCCCAGGGTAGCCGGGCCCAGGAGCGGAGCGGAAGGGACCACCACCACCACCACGGTCCACCAAGGACTGGCACGGTCCAGCAACTCTGTACTCTCTGCACCTCCCCAGGACCCAGGCCCACAAAAGCTCCTAACCCCCCCCGGTGGTGATCACACACTCAGAATTTAAACGTCCATTAAAGTTTCTTTTTGAAGGACGGCACCCTTAACTGCCTCTAAACAACAACAAAAAGGCAAAAAAACAAAAAAAATCAACAAGGCCCTTTCCCTCACCCCAACAGCCTGCTCAAAATCACCCCGCTCTAAAGGCAGCAAAACCTACCGACCATGAGATCAGGCAAAGCACGAGGCAGTATTACAAACCGTCCAGCAAAACAAGGAAAGAGAAAAGGAAAGGAGACCTGGCTCCGGATGAAGCAACCCCAAAAAGGAGAGCAAGCAGCGAACAGGATCGACCCCTCCCACGCCCATGCAGGAGGCAAAACCTAACAAAGGGCACACTCGGGGGAGGCGAACAAAATTCCAGCATGGAAGAAACGATCTGGAGAGAACCCGGCTTTTGGAAGGAAGCGACCCCGCAGGAGGGGGCTCCAGAGTCCGTAGTCTCTCACAAACATCACAAGATAACTGACTATTTCACTACTACTGGCACCAACACCACCAGAAAAAGGATCGACTCCCTGGGTCCATCCCAAACAAGTTTTGGGGAAATAACCTCACCATGCCAAGACTGGCAACAGCAAGGAAGCAGCAAAAAGAAACTCAGAATGATTCCACCCCCTCGCCTCCCCCTATCACCAACAGTAGTGATCAGGAAAAATCACCCCACGAAACTATACGCATCATGTATAGTCCAGGACAATGTGGTACTACCAACTCCTACACCAGCATTCGTCTTCAATCCTAGGCAAGACATAACTCTATGTAATAACCCCCTAGAGGCTACTAAGTACCAATGGACATCTAGCCCAGCGAAACTACCCATCCTGGACTCAGAACTGGTAGCAATCGCAGAACATTTAGAACAAGAATCTCAGGAAGGTGGCCCTTTCTGTCAAAGTCCAAAACTTCACTCATTCCCAACGTACAACGGTGAAAAAGAAGAACAGGACCTCTGGGATATAGAACAGGTATCCATAAACGGACCAGCAAAAGCAGAAACAGTGACAGCCGCACAGAAAGCCCCCCATAAAACAACATTAAACAAAGTACTACCAAGTGATAATCAAGAGCCCGACTCAAAATCCCGAGCCCCAGGGGCAGTCAGATCAGAAGAAATGTGGGCTGCAATCCTAAATTCAATGCAAGCAACGGTCATGGCGCTGCAATTTCATTCAAATAAAATGAACATTCAAGTTGACCTGCTAAACACCTTGGCAGTATTTGTCTCCGGGATCGACAGTAAGTTGGAAAAATTAAACGCACTTATAACAAGGGCGCAAGTCAATCACTCCAATGACTTTACAATCTGCTCCTGTAAAGAGGTAGTAGAAAAGATATCCCAACTGCCGCAAATCTTAGAGGGAATACTTCAAGAAGTGCGCTCCACCAGGAAAGATGAATATACATGTATTAAACCGCTCGCCACCATTCTGAAACCCACCCCGAGGGAGCCGAAACAAAAAGAGCAGCAGCCCCTTCCCTTCCTGGCGCCCGCTCCATCAATTTTAAGTGAGGAGAGAACTTTGGCTGACAGCCGCCAACTAGCAAGCGCTCGAATGGAACCTATGGTGAATCATCCTCCGCTACAGTCCATCAATAAGCCTAGGAATCCTGAGTCTACCACAACCCGGACCCTCTCAAAAAGAGAACGAAAGCGGGCAAGGAAGGGAAGGAAGTCCGCCCAACTTTATCAACTCAACTCGTCAAAGGATCCACCTAAAGACCAGGCGACGTCAAATGGTGGGTACAATAGAGACATTATCACCCACATAAGTACAAACTCTAACACAATAGTAGATGGGATAACATTCCCCGCCTCAGCAGACACTACCCACTTAACAAAGTCCCCCCTGAGACCACACGAAACAATTGGCACTACAACAAACGTAAGACCTAGCCCCAAAAGGGGTCAGCAGAGCAAAAAATTAAAACCAATTGCGCCTGCGCTGTCCCCCCAATTAACACTGGTCAATGTGGACAGCAAGACTGTAATTAGTCAGAGAGAAGATGACTATAAGGTTCAAGACCGGCACATAGAGCAAAATCAGTCACTTATAACAGACATGAATACCCTCCAGTTACTCTGGATTCCAGAATTCACCTCCAGGTCCTCCACAGATGTTCTTAATCGATCTTCTATCTTAAGAATCATAAAAGCCTTACCGGATCTTCAGTTTGTGGCCTCGAAGGACCTCACAGCTATAAAATTTATTCAAGCAAGAGGCAACCAACACACAGATCCAACACTTACCATCTTCTCGGCTCCAGATATCCCAAAGCGGATCATGAAAAGAAAGGACCTTTTGAAAGACTGGGGCATTGAGGTAACCATCTACAAAGGAGACCGCTATCCAACCCCGTTACTAGCCCCACAATACCTGGGAACATCCAAAGGCGCATGGTCGGTTCTGAAAGGAGTACATCAGGCCAGCAGACCCATCGAAGAAAGGTGCAGTGAGGAGAACCCACCTACACACCCGCTGACAGTCCAAGTATGGAGAGAAGAAGGGAGGGAAAGAGTGGTTTTGGGTCAACAAAAGTACCCAGAAAGGGAACGGGTAGCAACGGTTTTACCCCCAAGACTGATGGGCAACAATTGAATTGGTAAGGATCAACCCGCACTCTGCATTTTATCCATCTGCTCCTGGAATATCGGTGGCCTTCGGTCAAAACTGGAGGATCCTGCAGTAATACATTTTTTCAGCACTTTTGACATCTTACTCATACAGGAATCCTGGGCAATGGAATCAATACCGATAATCGGATTCATGGAATATCATAACCCAGCAACGAAAACAAATAGGCCCGGTAGGCCAAAGGGAGGCCTTGCCATCTACATTAGTACCAGCCTTTTAGTAAAAATCTCTGAGCGTAAGGAGGAAAACCAACCTTTCCAATTTCTCCAGCTAGACGATTGGGGGAAAAACACACAGGAGCCATTGATTCTGGTCAACACATACATCAATCCTAAAAATAAAAAAATCGAAGCAAATACATTTTTAACGCAACTATTAAGGATAAAAGGTACAGTAAAATCAGCATTCTGGTTAATATCGGGCGATTTCAATCTCGGCTTATTTCACATCCCCAGTGAGGATCACACCCAAACAGTGGCAAGAATGCCTAGCCAAACCCTCCCCAAAAAACTTCGGAAAGACAAAATAGGGGACAGTTTTATACGCACCTGTGAATTAGTAGGCCTCTTCGCGCTAAACGGAAGGAAATGCCCCGATATCCCACCGGCATGGACAAGATTCTCCGGGAAATCAGTCTCCTATCTAGACTACAATTTAGTGTCCACTGCTTTATATAAGTTAGTAAACACCTTCACCATCATAGACCGCACGGAAAGTGACCATAAGCCACAGGTATTGGGGATCTGTGCATCACCGCAAAAAACAGAGAAAGTGACAGCCCTAAACGGGACACTAGGCACCGAAAATCTAAAGCGACTCAAATGGTCCTCAGACACCATCAAAACCCAGGCAGAAGAGGCCCTACGAAACCTAGAATCAAATACCACAAGTGGGGCAAAGCTGACAACAGTCTGGGAGAACTTTGCCCTAGATCTCACTAAAAAAGATTCCTTATGTAACACAAGAAAGGGAGCGCAATTGAATCATCGCCAAAGTTCACTTCTACCGCTGCCAGTGCGCAAAAGGAAAGCAGCCGTAGGGAAATTACTAAGGTCTCTACGTAAATCCCCAGATAATGTATCAACAATAACTGCCTTGAGAGAGCAAAGGAAGTTGTACAAAAGGGATCTATGGTCCTTTAAAAAAGCCCAAAAGGAGGTCTTGTGGGCCAAACTACATTTTGCGACTAAAACATCTGATTCCAAAAGATTTTGGAAAATCATCAATATAATAGACAATGGCGCAAAAGCAGGCAATAACGCAAACATAACAGAGGAAGTATGGGTATCCCATTTAAAGTCCCATCTAAAAGAACGGATCATCAAAGAAGGACCTCAAATTCAGTCGCACATGATTAGCTGGGATCCCAACATCCCGGAACCTTTGAAATTTACGGCACCAGAATTACTAAAAATCATCGGGAAGTCACGAATGGACTGCACTCCCGGCCCCAATGGCCTACCGCAAGCACTATTTATACAAGAAACAGAAAGATGGGCCAATTTCCTGGCAGCAATGTTTAATGACGTGATCACAACAGGCAACGTCCCGGCATCCTGGAAAGGCTCAGTAATCCACCCCATATATAAGGGTGGGTGCGTGCTCTCCCCAAGCAACTACAGACTAATCTCTCTTTTAGACGTTGACCTAAAGTACTTTTCCTGCTGTGTGCTAAAACATCTAGAAGCCTGGATCACAGATAACAATATTCTACCCTTCAATCAAACCGGGTTCACCAAGCACCAAGGAACATTAACAAATCTTATGGGGCTAGGCTTGATTATAAACAGAGCAAAAGCAAAGGGGACTCCAACCTATTTATGTTTTGTTGATTTTAAAGCTGCTTTTGATTGTGTCTCCCGCGGTAAATTGTGGGCCAAACTACTTCAGTGGGGGCTGCCACATTCCATTTTAAATGCCATCATAATGATATACTCTGATACTTGGGTGAAGGTTAAACTTGGGGATGGCTCTCACCTATCCAGGGCAGTCAAAACAACAGTGGGGGTGAAGCAAGGCTGTATATTGGCCACAACACTCTTTAACCTGTACATAGCAGACCTCCCAACCAAGTTAAATGGTCACTCATCTCACTCTCCCTCACTGGGCGGCCAACAAGTATCCAATCTACTATATGCAGACGACCTATTACTAATCAGTAATACCAGAATAGGAATGCAGAAATTGTTAAAGGCATTAGAAGAATACTCAGGCACCAATGATTTAGAAATTAATCATAAAAAATCTAAAATGATTACCTTAAACCGCAGGCCATCCACCCAAGGTAAATGGCATATGAATGGGAAAACCCTAGAGGAAGTAACATCATACAGATACCTAGGATTTCTAGTGGATGCTAGAGGTAATTATACGGCACAAAAAGAAGCAATAAAAAACAAAACGCAGGCCCTTACTTACGCCTTTTGTAAGCTTGCAAATTCAATCTGTGGTCATGCTTTGAACCCATTAACAGCTGTAATGAGAGCGAAGCTTCTTCCAACTATCACCTATGGGACCGAAATAATCAGGGGGATGGAAGTAGGTCTTCTGGAAAAGCTTCTGATAAAAACCTATAAACGCATTTTTCGGATACCTGGGCGTGCATCGCCAGCCCAGGTCAGACTGGAATTCATGCTGGTCAAACAGTCGTTAGCCCGTCCGGCGGCATACATTAAATGCTGCTACAAATTGAGCTGCGCTTCAAAGGGCTCTTTAGCCAATCTAGTCTGGCAGGAAATTATCCTAGAAAGAGGGAACTCCAACTACATAAAATTCCTAGAAGAGAGTAAGAGTCTTCTGAAATTAGATGAGGTATGGAACAGGTCCTTACCCATCCCCATTTTCAATAAAGTAGTGAATAAAGCGAGTAAATTACAGAGCCGGCTAGAAGACAAGACCTCATTGTCCCAAAGGGGACATAGTTGGTTGATCCTTAACTCCTACAAAACATTTAAAGAATCACCACTTATGGCGGGCCCGTACTCACGGAAAATCAAGCAATCCTTTCTCAGACTTAGGCTGGGTGAGGTCCCTACCTTAGACCTCATGTCAAAATGGATGAAGGAGCGGCAAGCAGACTCCCAGGAGTGCCGTCTCTGCCATCTAGCAGATGAAAACCTGATGCATGTGGTCTGCATTTGTCCAGCCCTGGCGGCCGAAAGGAGACTCTTGCTGTAAAAAGAATTTAACGTCTTAAGAATTAGATCCTGCAGACAAGCACTAATTGCAGCCTTTAACCCTCAAAATACTATATTGAACATTAGGCTGGTTCAATTTCTGGAAATTTTCACTCATAAAATCACGACCTCTCGAAATGTCCAGATAGAGGGAGGGCGGAAACGATAGCGAAATTCATATAATCCGCTTTGTATAACCTAAAGAAGGGAAGGCTCCTATGTAGTTCACAGAGCTGCTTAGCTCATGTTATAATAAAGTCCGGCTTTAACAATCAGACGTAAGTAGGGGTAGATAAAATTGATGGAAGGCCTCCCCCCACTCTGTCTTATTTTTACCAATATCTCAGTTGTCTGCCACTGTTTCCGTTAAATATCTCGGGGGAACGATATCTCATATAGCTTTTCATTTTAAACATAGGATTTTATCCGCCGTTGTATTCATTTTACATAAAAAAAAAAAAAAGATTGTTCTGTTGTCTCATTATTAATACTTATAGCACCAGTATATTCCTTTCTTAAAATCTGTATATAGAAGAAAAACTCACTAACCACTTCACCTTAAGCTAAAGAACTGTAATTGTCTTTTTGCACTAAAATTGTTCTGTTAAATGTTTATGTGGAAGGAAAGTTTTATGGTTTTAATTAACTAATAAACTTGTGTGTTTTTACACTGCACTAACAGTTTGGGAGAGGTTTGAGCTGGATGAGAGATTTTTGCATGAGGGAACTAATGCAAAAGGGGAACTTTCTACTAACATTTTCTATTGTTTGCTGAGTGAGTATATTGAGACAATGGAAGCGAAGGATTGCTTTGTGTGCACACAGATTCCTGTTTCGGTACAAGAGGTGGTTACCTATCATAGCTTGCCATTAACCTATGGGATTAGTTGTAGTCTGCTACTAACAAGATTTTATAACCAGGAGGAGATCCAATACTTCTATTCTAATCATGATTTAGTGTTTTCGTATGTACCTATAATAGAGGATTTGAGTGGTGTAGCCAGATACTATAGTATAAAGTTAGTTAAAGGATTCTTTGAGCCGACATTGACAATTAGTACATCTTATGTACTCCGCAATAATTTGACATGCTTGCTTACACCTGTAGAGAAAAGCTTTTTAGATCACACGGAGGATAGAAGGAAGGCATTAAGGGGTAAATTGGAAAAAGGATGACAGGAGCAAGCATTTGCTAGTAATGACGGTTATGGTGCAATTAGGGAGCAAGGGAAGTTAGCTTTAGCTGCATTACACGTATGGAAGCTTTGTTTATCCAGGCCGAAATCATATTATGACAATGTGTTTGTGGGAATGAGTGAATGTAAGCATGTGTTTTTGTTTCAGAGTAAATGGATGTTCATGTTGAATGGGCAGGATCCGGCGATCCTGGGGATCTATTACGTATGTAGGCTTAATGCTTATTACCGTCTTCCAAAGGGATGGTATGGGACATGTTACTTGGGGATAGTTTTCCCAAAGATATACCAACTTGAGGATTTGAAGAAGTTTCCGAAATTGTTTGAATTACATCGTACTAGAAAGAAGAGAGAGACCGCTGCTGGTGTAGTGGGAGACATATTTGTGGCGATAATTCCTTCAGTGGGAGTTATCTTGAATTCAATAAAGATTCAAAAGTTGTCTACTATTGTGGATAACATGCTGACAAATTTTTCAGGAGCTATACTCCTAATGGATACTGAGCGTGATGCGGAGAGGGCTATGACTCTTCAAAACAGGCTTGCTTTAGACATTATTTTAGCGAAAAATGGCGGAGTTTGTAGGATGCTTAATGAGCATCATTGTTGCGCATATATACCAGATAATAGTAATGAGATTAGAAGTATGCTTACTAACTTGACTAGGGATAGTACAGACTTGAAGGAATTGAAAGAACCTGGGGCCAGATGTAGGAAACACTTTGCGAGTCGCAAACGGCAAAATCTGCCGTTTGCGACTCGCAAATGCGTGTTTCCTATGCAGAAATGCATTTTGCGAGTCGTTACCGACTCGCAAAATGCATTTCCGAATCGCAAATAGGAAGGGGTGTTCCCTTCCTATTTGCGAGTCGCAGTGGTATGCAACTCCATTTGCGACTGCGTAAGCGGTCGCAAATGGAGTCACAGTTACCATCCACTTCAAGTGGATGGTAACCCACTCGCAAATTGGAAGGGGTCCCCATGGGACCCCTTCCAGTTTGAGACTGGACCCCAAAACATTTTTTCAGGGCAGGGAGTGGTCCAAGGGACCACTCCCTGCCCTGAAAAAAACGAAACAAAAGGTTTCGGATTTTTTTGAAATGCAGCTCGTTTTCCCTTAGGGAAAACGGGCTACATTTAAAAAAAAAAAAAATGCTTTATTGAAAAGGCAGGTCGCTAACATGGAGGCCTGCTGACATCAGCAGGCCTCCATGTTAGCGAGTGCCTATACTCGCAATGGGGCCGCAATTTGCGACCCACCTCATGAATATTCATGAGGTGGGTCATTGCGACCCCATTGCGAGTTGCAGTCGGTGTCTGAGACACCGTACTGCATAGCAATTTGCGACTTGCAAATTGCGAGTCGCAGGGACTCGCAATTTGCAAGTCGCAAATTGCTTTTTTGCTACATCTGGCCCTAAGTTCTCCTTTAAAGTGAACCTTCTATGATGATGTCCACTGGGACATACAGTAAGCAGTCTTCAGTTGCCAACCAGGATGACATGGTTGCCAATTAACAATTCGCTTTTACATAAAACTAGGGAACACACTTTATAGTTTTGTGCAAAATCAAGGAGCAGATAAAACCTTTGGTACATATGATTCGAAAAGTCTGCTGGGTCAAACAAATGTTCAGGTTCTGAAAAAGCAAGTGGATGCCTGATGCAGTTAACAAATCGTTAACTCAGCCCCTTGCATTAGCTTTCGGTTTCCAGCTCTTGTGGGTCACCTGGCATTCGAGTAATTTGTTCCCTCATGTCTATCAGGAAACAGCAGGTTGCTCAGTGTGCTTGCGTTTCTGCACACACTTTTTGTATTGTATTCTGGTGGACAGCTATGTGTAAAATGACCCGCTAGAGAAGGGTCTTTAAATGTCGATTTGACATGGATTGCTATGCACGATGCAGTCTATTTAAAGGGTAGCCAATCCTAAAGTGTGATTACATAATTCTTGCACATCTCGATATACTTCGAGCTGCCTTCCCGGGTTGCACAGCCTCCCACCTCCCCGTGCTAAAGCCAACAAGGCCGGCCGCCAAGGAAAACAACTGGTTAATGATCCAGCTGCTAAATATTTTTTTGCCCTGTATGTGAGGAAAAGAAAATATTTTTACAGATGAGGTACAAACTTATCAGTATCGGGTCACCTGTGTCCGCGGAATAACACGGAAAAAATGTAGCGTTCCGAGGCACATATTATAGGAGGAAGTTGTGTGTTTTCTGAAGTAAACGTAAATAAGCATTGACAAAGCCGAAGCGTCTCTATTTCGAGAGCTATTGGCTTTGTTAATGTTTTGTAGCCATGTTGTACAGTAAGTTTAAAACAAGCATTTGCAATGAAACGGGTCCCGCATTACGTCGAGTTAGAGCTATTAGCGTTGTAAACTCCTAAAAGGACTTTTCTTGCCACATGAAATGAAAAAAACTAAAAACGAGCGCGATGTGTAATAAATAGAAAAATTAGTCGAGAAACCATATGGAAAACATGGAGCCTCGTATGTTTCCAGTAGTTTACCGGTGCAGTCGAGGAGGGCTCAACACCGGAAAAGGCATGACGAATGCATGACTTTCAGGAATGAAAACAAGCGGATTTTAAAAGGCAAGCCAATGAACCAATGAAAGTGACTGACTAGCATGGGCGTGGTTAAAATCTCCATAAAGAGAGATTAGAAGAGGAATGGAGCGCTTGGCACTTGCCCCTAAAACAAGCATTTGCAATGCAATAGGTCTCGCATTAGCGAGAGTTAGAGCTGTTGGTGTTGTAAATGATAATGACAACCTCACATTTGGGACCTTATAAATATTTAGCCATGCAGCACATTAAGGCCCATATTTATACTTTTTAATGCAAAACTGCGTCAAGGCAGTTTTGCGTCAAAAAGTTAACGCCGACTAACGCCATTTCGATGCACCACCCGGGCGTCAAATTTATACTTTGATGCACGGCGGCGCAAACCACTAGTGTGAGTCATTTTTTTTACTCAAACCAATGCCCCATGTCGTAAAGAAAAACGACGTTAACGCGGCACAAATGACTTTTATCCAGTTTACAACGTCGCAAACCGGATATGCAGCGTTTTTTGACGCAATAGCATCAAAAAGCGGCGCAAACACTGCAAAATGTGCAAAGGAGCCCCAAAATGGATTCCAGAAGCTATGAGAGTACCCAGGAAAGATGACAGCCGACCAGGAACCAGCCAGGAGGACCCACTCAAGACCCAGGAGAGGGAAAAGAAGAAAAGGAAGTGTTGGTTCAGTGCAGAGGAGCAGGAAATACTGGTGAAAGAGGTGACGGAACACCAGCACCTACTATTTGTCACCTCCAAATTGCCAATAGGGAGGAGAGAGGCAATTTGGCAACAAATTGTCGATAATATCAAAGGTGTGGCAGAAGTGCGGAGAACAGTCACCGAGTGCAAGAAACGCTGGCATGACTGCAAGCGCAGCACCAAGGAAAAGATGGCCAGGAACAGGAAGGCAGCACTGCAGACTGGAGGTGGGAGTCCAGCACCACAGGAGGCCCTGGACCACATGGAGGAGATGGTGGCAGCCGTCATCCCTGAGGAGATCGTCACAGGGATTCAAGGACAGGACAGCACAGACTACCAGGAAACAACACAGATGCAGGGTAAGTGGCATGGAGAACTAAAATGCCTAATTGTAAACTGCAACTGGGGGAGGGACATACCTTCTACACAATGCATGTAAGCCATTATAATCAGGTAGTGGAAAGGGCAAAGGGGCATGGCACGGGGGCATGGGCTGTGCTGGGCAAACCTGGGGCACAACACTACACCAACAACCTTTGCATGGGGGTATGCTGCCATACCAAGGATGTTGGAAAAGCAAAGCCAGTCCAGGAGGGTAGGGTACAACATAAAACTGGCATGCTGTCACACGACAGCTGGTATTGTCGCTTTCTTAAACTATGCCTCAATTTCCCATCTCAGGCCATATCCGCAAGTGGAATTTAACATTGACAACAGTTACCACTACCACCTCTGCTGGGTGTGCAGGTCAAGTAGCTAATGGCAGTTACGTGCCCATGGATCAAACACACCCAAATTAGAGGGTTCAGGATGACGACGTTATCAATCCCCTGTAATTAATAAAAATGTGCTAATCCTGTCAAATGTTAATGTCCATAGTCGCTACAAACATCAGGTACTGTCATAAACATTATGAGGTACACAGCAGTAATGTCATACACATGCTGCACATGTCAGGGTCTACCCTGTGCCTGGGTCACAATAGCTGCAATGCCACCATGCAACATCCCAACTGTCATACTGCTAAGATAACAGCATTGAGGGGGAGGACATATGTTTCCAGCTAGTGAAACACACCTGCACAGTCATAAGAGGAAATAGAACACTGCTAGGACCATCAGTGCAATCCAATGTAGCACACATTGCCCAACATCAGCAGTACACACTACCAATGCTGACACCCGTATTGTGGCGTGCCAATGCTATACATAGTATATTCTAGGTATCAGCAACATATAGCTGGATGTGAATGATCAGAGACTGTGTCAGTTCCAGATTGTTAAGTGTGGTGCAAGTGCCATCAGAACACCCACAGCCATTGCAATGCCACACCATGATAATGGAAGTAGATGGAGGGTTGTGTAGGACAAGAAGGTGGCAACATACAATTTGGGCAGAACCTACACCCAGAGGATGTGACGCAGATATTTCCCCAAACTGCCCACACTACATGTGACATGCAGGTGGGGCATAGGTCTGGGAGAATGCCAATATTGATGACAGTAACAATGAACAGGAACCAAGATCGCAACTAATAGGAACTCAGGAAATTCACATTAGAAATGCCACAACACAGACACACTAATTGTACAATATCTCATTGCAGAGGACGAAGGCTCCCCTGGGGATATGCCTGTCCTGGACTTCCCTGATGACATGGATGACGAGCTGACACACATCAGCCAGCAAACCCTCCAAGATGTCGTTGGAACCCTCCAGACCCCACCTTCAGTCGCAAGGAGGAGCACAGAAGTAGCAGCCATCACAGAGGACCCACCCACCACCTCAATTGTACGACCTGCCAGCTCCAATTCAGCTGAGGACTCAGACGACACTGGCACCAACTTTGAGAGGACTATAGTTGGAGTACAGCGGGAGCTGGCCAAGGATGTGCGGGTGGGATGCAAAATATGGCAGCCAGCCTTGAGGGGATGCGTTTGTGCATGATGTCATCTGCAGAACAGGCAGCAGCTATGCAAGCGCTAACATCCATCCTGCAAGGACTACAACAAAGTGTAAGGGAATTCACCACTGCAGTAAGGGAGTTGCCACAACACCTGGCACCCCAAACCTTTCACTGCGTGCACAAATGCAATCATCACCCCCTCAGGGCCAACCTGGCTGCCTACCACAGTGATGTAGCTGCTAAACCCATGAACCAGCAGCTCCTCCTTGCTGCAATAATGCCCTTAATAGCCCCACAGTTGGCAGCTACCGGGATTTATGACTCCACATCTACAAACACTGAAGTGTGTGTTGCCCCGTCAAACCCACCATCACCAAGGGCAGAGGAGACGACACACATGTCAGAAGATGAAGACGTGCAACAGATCACCTTCACCCGTTGGAGTGCCCGGTAGCACAAGTCCATGCCACATGGGCACTGAGATCACCTTCACCCGTTGGAGTGCCCGGTAGCACAAGTCCATGCCACATGGGCACTGATATCCAAGGTCCTGTGCTTGTTAACATGCCAGTCTTGCAACAGTTGGTCACATGCACTGTTCTCCAGCACACTGTTTACCTTGAGACTATGCTCTGTGATTGTCTCTCAGTACTTCATTGGCAATTCATGTTCCCCTGTACTGTATGACACTTCACCCCAGCATGTCCAATGACATGTCCCATTGCACTTGTGTAGCATCACAACAGAAGGTGTCACACTAATGGACTCACAATCCTGGACTATGTAATTATTGCACTACAGCACTTTCAACTAATTAGAACTTACACAACCACTTTGTCTCTGTGTAATGTGACACATCAACTGTGTAGGAGATTAGTGATGTATGTCACATGTCAATGGCCATAGAATGTCAATAGAACTGCGTTGAAAGATTATGGGCTGATAACTATGTGCTGGGGTTTGGATAGCATCATCATCAGTGCTTTCTGAGGCTTATTTCTGAAGTAAATTTAAAACTAACAGTAAAATACTGTGTTGGACTGAAAAAGTCTGCTTCAAGGTATGTATAAGCTGAAAATCAATGTGTCCAACATTCCCTTCAAGACAATCTTTATGTATGTAACATCTGACTATAAACCTTCATCACACACACACACACCATGCAGCAGGAATGGATGTGTACGAGTGTATGGACAAATATGTAACCTGGAAGTACAATGTAAGAAATGATAGGTGTGAGTTATGTATACAATACTACATACGATTATAACATCATTCAGCTTGTCAGGGTTCACATGAACATCAGGCTGCAGGCAGACGTACCACAGTGCACAAGATTCCAAATCAGGTCTCAAACAATGACAGTTTTAAAAACACATCCAAACTTCACAACACATTAGGAACCATGAGTGTTGGGTGCAATGGATGGCAGATGCATTGAGAAGTAGCTTTGGTGTAGCTACCAATGGGCCTGCACATTAGGAATTGTGAATAACCATGTAAATAATGGGATTTGAATGCAGGATGGAACACAAATGCAAATACTAAATTGACACTGTTCACCCATGCCAAGGCCCTGATCCCCAAGCATATGATACATACTGTAAAGGAGAACCTAAATATTTATTTAACAGTAAAAAAGGATAATAATACTAGGGGAAACACCTTAACTTACCTAACCTATCCTAACTACACATTACCCACAACTGGCCCTAACTACCCTAATCTAAACTTACCTATCACATTTAACTAAACACTCTAAACATCAACTCCCCACCACCCTTATATGACGGGACACATGGAGGACAACATATACTAACCTAAACACATACTAACTTATCCTAAACAAATATATATATTTTTTATATTTTTTTTTTATTTTTTATATTTTTGATTATTTTTATTTTTTTATACACATAAACCCCAACATTATCTACACCGCACCCACCTACAAAAAAATACATGTAACAATATAACCCCTTCCACCCACCAACCCACTTATACTAACTAAACTAACAGCCTACTCTAACCTAACACTAAGCCCCCTAAACCCACTAAAGATAAAAAACAGGAAAGTGGAGGGAGGGGAGGGAATTATGGCTGAGGGTCCAAAAGTTACAAATTTGCACTCAGTAGGATCTTCTTTATACCTGCAGTCTCCTGCTATTGCGGGACACCTCCTGCTGCAGCCTGTCCATCCTGCGCAACATCCGTTGCATGTCACGTCTCATGTTCTAAAATTCGGCATTGTCTATCACTGCAGCTGGGGTTGTCCTTGTGCCACTAGTGGATGGCACTGCTGGTGCCGGTGCCATGCTTGGAGGGGGAGGTGCAGGAGCTGCTGTCTGTGGGCCTGGAGCTAATGAGGTTGACGGACCTGCAACAGTGGCTGTCATCCTTTGGGCGACTGTGGTCTGAACGGTTGTGCTGGTGGTGGTGGCTGTTGTGGGCAAGGATGGCCCCCCTTGGGCAAGTTCCCTCCAGACCCCTGTGGCTCTCTCATGGCGATAACGCTGTGCCATATTGCGGAACCCAGACTCCACATCTAGTATGTGGCAGTAACGCATTGCCCACCTCTGGAATTGCCTGATCTCATGGGCATTCATGTTGGCAGCTGTAAAAATAGAGAAAGCCAAACATCAGTGACATCATTGTGTGATACATCTCCAGATGATATTGTAACACTTCCTCAAAAATAGCTGAAACAGTCCAAATCACAGTATAGATCATAGAATGTCCCTGAGGAATGACAGGCCAACGCAGCCTACACATCTACTATCTGACTGCACAGCAATGCTCAAAAAGGTGTGTACCATCTTAAATGATCTGTGCATCATTGTACTGCCATTAGTCAGATAACAAATGCTGCAAGTACTCCACATGTGACAGGCTAACTAATGACTATGTTCTGGATAACAATCAAGGGCCACAAGATCTGTGATTTGTAAATGGAATTGCCTGGACGGTGTGCAGTTGGTAATCATGAGGGGGTATCCTAGGTTGGAACAAATGAATGTTGGAATTACATGTCTGTCTTCTACACTGGGATCCTCACACCTAGGTACACATATTTCATTGCCCTAACCCTGTGCCTCAGGGGGTGATGGACAGGCAATACATACTTTCAAACATCAAGGACAGCCAGGAAGCTTGGGACAGCTGTCCATGTGTTTAGTCAGTCCACCACAGGTAAGGAGGGCTGCCAACTAGGATTGACTCATACATTGGACAATCACATCCTCATTTATGTTCCTAATTTCAGACAATTGTCAACATCATTTGATCTCACTAATAACTTTCCAAAAACAAGCACAGAGATGTAAGCACCCATCTGGCCTTGAGCTGCATGCACACCTGTGACATTCTACTTAAGTGCCACATAAACGTAGCACAACATGTGGAGCTAGATGCTGCTAGGAAGTCAAACATACAGTGATACATGTTCATTAGTTAACAGGGAGGCTCAAGTCTGTGGGTAATACTTCGGCATCACTGATCTGTGTTAATCAGGGTATGACTTGCTGACTAAATCATGAAAATGGCCACCTCCAAATTTATCATTAGCATACATGTAGCAACAAACATCACCCTGTTCACCTGCCCATGCCTATAGCGCAGCACTAGAATCCCAAACTATGACTCTCCACCACTGATTGTCCAACTCAAACATGGAACAAAATGTCAAACTCCAGGCAAGTCACATATCAGATCATGTGCCAGCACATCATACCTTGCAATGTGTCCAACACACAGGAGTCAATCACACAACAGCTGCAACCACAACACAGAACTATCATATCAGCACTTACTGGATATGTCTGGGTCTGCAAATCGAGCCACTTCTCCTATTGTGTAGGGGGCTGGTCCACCTGTAAAACATGGAAGGGTGAAATGTGCTCAATGTCTGTTCACTGTACAAAACTTGGAACAACAAATCACTGTGTGTGACATTTTATATGATAGAGCAGCACCTCAGGCATGTACACAGCCCTAAAGACATACTACTGCAAACATGTATTGACCCTGTCACTCCCCTTTCCACCAGCCTTTTCATGGCGGTTCGTACCGCCATGAAAAGGCTGGCAGGAGGGGGACTCGTAATCCCCTGGGCAGCGCTACCCTGGGGGATTTAAACCGCCGGGACCAATGTGGCGGGAAACCGCTGGTGCGACCGCGGCGCTGCGCTTCCGCTGTGGTCGTAATTCCCCTGGAAGCACCGCCAGCCTGTTGGCGGTGCTTCCTCCAAAACAGCACAGGCGGTCAAAGACCGCCAGGGTTGTACTGACCCCCTAACTACCAGCCGTCCACGGATTCAATCATGCCTGCAGCTTGCTTCATGATGAGGCTCGTGTGCCGCAGATCAGGTCTTAGACAGCCAGCTACTGTGGTGTGCACCTCAAACCTTTCCCAACTCCTTCCAGAATGGGGTGGGGCCATGGAGGCTTTTTTTCATCCCACCCTGTGACGACTTAGGAAATGGGTGGGGTGCAGTGGTACACGGTGCACCCTCGCTGATTGACAAACAGCCTTGGAAACTTGAGGGGGGCCCCCATGCAAAGTACCTGCAGCCCTTGAACAGTGTACTGTGATGATGGTGCCCCCTCGAGCTCTGGGACCCCCTGCACTGTAGGGGCCTTTGTTACACTACTGGCTTATGCTTAATGTGTCCTCGCTGTTTTCAGTCAGCAAGGCTGCAGTGCGTCATCAGGGGGCCTTATACTGTTGTAGGCCACTGGAGAACAGGGCTGAAATCAACTAAGCCCTATAAAACCTGCAACGCCCGGCACATGTGCCTATTGAAAGTGCCTGTTTTTTCCAAAAACACACTTACACTGATTTACAGATACAATTACAAAAACAAAAGATGACAATTGAGATGGCACACTGGAGACAAAAGCACAATTTTGACAGACTCAACTCTCTACACAGCCACACAGTCTAGAAGAATCACAGACTGCAAAGTGAAAGTGAAAGTACACCCACTGTACCATTTCTGTAAACAGGATATCCTATTACATCACTTCCTGTCAGAAATGCAGTGCATTTTTATTCTGATGCGTGTAAATTTATAACGCTTACGGCCTTTGGGTCAATATTTTTTTATGCATATTAAAGATTCCCCCGCATTCAAGGATCAATATATTTTTCATGGATAACCAATTTCATGGGGTGCTGTGTTGGAATTAACACAATAACACGAATATGTTCATACATATATGTTTATACATATTCAAAGTGATACACGAGCTCACACGGACTACCTTACGGTTGGACTTATCATGGTCCAGGTACGACCTTTGATTTTGTCTCATGGTGTACCCCAAAATTTAACACGACAAACCCTCATATGGGAAATGAATTTCTACTCTGAATGCCACAATATGGGCATAATTTGGCACAGTTTGAATACTATATATTGTATCAACAAGCCTTGAAAAAGTCGTTGTTACGACGAAACACGTGTCGGCTCTTTGTACATGGAACATTGTAGCGGATCTTTTTTCCAATGGATAACTAAAGAATAATAAAGGACAATATTTGGAATATATTGGATGTGCCGTGGTTCTCTCAACCTTATGCATGTGTTGTAATGGTGGATAACCATCAGATGCTATTCATTGAGGTACATCAGTCATGATATGTGTTTGTCATATCTGTTGCGTCTTATGCTGTGTGAACTTCCCTGACTTTGGGTACAAAACATCTCCCATGACAAACTATACACAGGATAGATAGAGTATGGTTGATAATGGCAAGGTTACAAATGTACGCCATCACATGTAATGGAATGTTGGATACCACTTCATGGTCACTTGTGTGTATATACTACCCATGAGTCAGGCCTTTGAACATGCTAGGTAGGTACAGTGTTTGTGACACAGAGTCCCAACTCCAATCTAAAAAGGTTATGGTACACCACAGTTTGAGTCATGTAAATGACCTATGTTTCTCCTGTGGCTGTGGAGGACCAGCAGACCATGCTGCATGTGTTCACATATTTCCAGTGGTTCAGTGCACAAAGGTGTCCAGTTCAAGTGTGTGGCCATGGGTACCCTTTGTCAGTATTGGCCTCCATGTTGTCACAGTTACGTGCAGGTCTAGTCATGAGTCTGTGGAGCCATTCCCTGAATTAACAGAGTATCCTTCAAAGCAGATTTGATCTAAAGCCAAAGAACATCTAACGACACACTTGGGGATAGTCCAGCTATGGCTCTGCAGAACTTTAATAAGGCTGACGACAGGGCAACCTTGGTGTGCTTAAAAACATTATGGATCAGTAATAGGAAACAGGCATCACAACATTTGCACACAGGGTGGCCTCTAAAATTCCCACTGCAACAGGGAACATCAGTGCCTCTGTGCTGATTAATCCGACAGCTAGTCACCACACAAGCACCATCAAAAGGTGGTGGCAGAGGTGAATCTGTGTGTGGATCGACAGGGCACAAACATGTTTTGTACTTACATACACATTGTCAAACCTTGTTTGTTGTGCTGGAAACACCGTACCGAATCCAGCCATAGCGCACTGTCACTGTTTGGCAATAATGAATACATGCAAAACCAGACAAGGGATGGGGGGCTGGACTAAGCAATTTGAATACATGTCCCAGAACAGAATATGGTAAGGAAACTGATTAAACTTTACTACATATTTGAGGATGCAGGCTCTGTCAGGAACTAACATGAACATGTCAAATACACATTGAAAAGACTCTGACTGGAAAAAGCTGGAACGACACTGTGGGAACTAAAAACTGTTTTTGTGCTGTGGTCTGCAATGTTACACAATCCCCCAAGGGCTCTGTTACACAAGTGATTTGTACACCTACGCACAACAAGGAGATTCAGAATAGGGCAGCTTCTAAGAAGTTCCAGGCAGCAGTAATGGCAGGGCAGGTTCAAATGGCTGGTCTGGATGGAAGTGCTCACAGGTGTGTGCAGTTCCAGTCTCTCACAAGTCCTGGAGTTGAGAATCAAGTTCAAAGGGCCAACTGGACCTTTCACATGGGAAGCAATGGACAGCTGATTACAGGTCCTACCGACTACAAGGCAGTGAATTATCAGACCTGAAGTCCATGCAGACTGATGAACTATGACTATGCCATACCATACTGATGAGGGAAGCACACAGGAGTCAGAATGGGAGTCTGGGTGTGTGTAGATGAAGATTCTCAGGGTACAGATAGTCCATTTACAGGGCCCCCTAGAGAAGGGTGGGCAGAGACTGAAAACATGGCAGTGGCAGGACTTTATACCTGGGATGGACTGCGCAGGGCATGTCTTGTGAGAAATGCTTGTCGTACCTGGAGCACTGCTTAGATGGACTCCTTGTCACATGTGCTCCTTGCAAAGATAGCTGATGTCACACTTACTGCTGTCAATGGTCTGGTCATACATTCCTGTTACCAATGCAATAGCACATCCACTGCCTCGTGTATGAAACACTTTTTTACCTTATGATTGATGGTGTCTTAGTTGTGTGTCATGTGCTGCAATGGACAATGTTTGCAACATGGATGTGTGTCATAGCTGTGGTCCTCTGATATTGCCCTTCACATGTGAAATAGACAGGATATATGTCATTTACACTGTGTGTGATGTTGGGTGTACATTCATACCCATCAAATGTGATATGGCTTTTTCAGTATCCTAATCTGCATTTCTGCAATGTTCCATCAGGCTTAAGTCTGATTATGATTCCTAAAAATTACCCAGACCATGATTGAGTAATGAAGGTAGGTGTTTAATGACATATGATAACAAAGTGGTGATGGTGACTATAGTTAGAAGACGTTTTGTACAATCTGTTGTCTCCGAAGCAATCCTGCTGCAGTGTTTGGATGTTCCCCCTCATTTTCCGGGACAGCATCCTCCTCTTCCTCCTCTTCAGGCATTTGTGGGTCTGGTTCATAGAGGGGAATGTTCCTCCTTACACAAATGTTGTGCAGGATGGCACAGGTCAAAATGATCTTGCAGACTATTTCAGGTGAATATAGGAGTCTGCCTCCGGTGATGTTGAGGCACCGGAATCTGGACTTCAGGATGCCAAAAGTCCTCTCTACTATGGTGTGTGTCCTCTGATGTGCCTCATTATAGGCACGCTCTGCTGCTGTGCTTGGGTTGGCAAATAGGGTCATGATCCATGGCTGGATCCCGTAACCCTGATCAGCTGAAAGAGAAAATGAGTGTAAATATTTGGATGTTGCTTGCACCTTGATTATCACTTTGCATAGCAGTTGTTATCTTGTGTCATCTTGACTCATCTGTGTTAGAGTTATTGTATGGGATCCTATACTTCTAGGATGTTCTTTCTGCATTGCATTGTTTAATTATCAAGATTGGTGTTTGGCTGATTGACCTGATATCAGCGGGATATTTGTAAACTTGCAGTTCATTGTGTATCTCCCATGCATTATGTCATGTGAAAGAAGTGTCCAGGTGCCTTCACTGGAGGTGACATGATACTTCCACACACACAATCGATTCCACTGTGGTGGTAACACGGTTGCACTATATGGCCTGAACATCCCATCCAATTCAACATATGAAATAGCATGTGATAAACAACCGTGAGGCCCTTTGATTTGGCTAGGTGACAATGTACAACACATCTCCATAAGTTGGCAGCACTGAAGTGTTCACAATTGACAATGCACAAAGATCCCATGTGTGACAAGTTCTAGTCAAACCTATTTTTGTGCCCTCACCGAGTTGGCTCATGTGCAAATGTGTACCTACAGTACTGAACCTGCTCAAGGTAAGCTGGCTAACTTGGTTATGGGGGTAAAGGTTTAAGTGTCAGAAGGTCCATGTGCATGTACATCTGTTGTGTATATGTGTAATTGTCTCAATCCGTATGTGTAGCAGTGTGCACTTTGCATTATTGTCACATCAATATGTGTTCATAACACAGTCCACTTCCTTATTGCTAGTGGGCAATGTCACCCCATGAGTGATGTTGGTACTACCTCAATGATTCCATGTCACCTTCATTAGAGTCAGCATCATCATGCTATGTGTCTCATGGTGTTTGTCCTGCAGCAAAACACATTGCACACCCCTTACACAGGACGTATTGCTTGTAAGGGTGTGTGATTGAGTGTTATTGATGTGATATTGGAAGATTCATCTTCCAAGTTGTACTGGCAGTTAAGGGCATGCCATTTTCACAGTGTGGTTTTAAATTGGTCCCTTGTGGCTCTCAAGTGGCACCTATTGTTATTTGCATCAATCATTTGTGCATAGGTGTGTATCCCATTAAGTCAGGATATCAAAAATGACTAGCAGTGTCACAACCTCAGTGTCTTCCTGGCCAAGTGTCAATGTAGTGGTGTATGTGTTGTGTGTCCTACAGGGTTGCTGTGCAGTGTGTATATAACTAGGTTTCTGTACTTACCTACAAGTAGGCCATTTCCATATCGTCCATCCTGGAAGTGTTGATTGATGGTGCTGTGGAAGAAGATGAATGAATCATGTACACTCCCAGGATACTTTGCCACGATGTTGGTGATCAATCCCCGGTGATCCACAATGGCCTGCACATTGATGGAGTGTGTGTGCTTCCTGTTGAGATGTAGATGCTCGGTTGCAGCAGGTGGCACAATCCGTACATGTGTGCAGTCAATGGCACCATGCACGTGTGGGAAGCCATTGATTTGATAGAAGCCCTGTTTGGACTCCTGCTGCTTCTGCTGTGTGTTGGGGAAGCTGATGTGGCAGGGTGTGAGGGAGATGATGGCATCAAGTACCTTGGGGAGGAAGGCAGAGAATGGGGGCTGTAAGATCCCGGCAACCAGGGCACCAGTGGTTTGAAAAGAGCCTCTTGCCAACATGTGCAGGACAGCTAGCAGCATGGTCTCTGGTGGAATGATGTGGGGTGTCTGCAAGCTGGGTGCCAACTGTGGCTCAATGTGGCGCAGCAGCTGCTGTATGGTTTGCCAGTTTAGTCTGTACCTCTGGATGATGTCATGTTCCCTGAGGCCCTGAAGGGTTGTCCTGGTCCGGAATATCCTCTCCTGCCTTCGGCGTTGTCTTTGGGGTCCCTGTTGGTGTGGTGGAAGCTGCTGCTGTTGCTCCTGTGCTCTGCGTTTTCGTGCATTCTGGATGAATAGCACCTCCATGTCTTCCTTTTGGAGCTCTGATGTTGCTTCTGTGGGTTTTCCTTAAGTAGTGGTGTGTTTGCCCCATTTTAACGCCTGCCCTAATCCAGGCGTTAATTTGTGACGCAAATCGGGATGTGCGCCATTTACGGACTCCGCCTCCCAGCCATGCAGCATTTTTGCACGGTTGGATATATATGGCGCACTGGTGTTTAAGTAATTTGTTGGACGGCAACGCCTACCTTGCATCTCATTGATGCAAGGCAGTTTTAAGCATCCAGAAAATGACGCACACTGAAATATTTTGATGTTAGACAGGTCTAGTGTTAAAGTATAAATATGGTGTTGGTTTTGTGCCAAATTTGCGTAAAAAAAGATGACGCAAACCCAGCGCAAGCAGTGTATAAATATGGGCCTAACTACCGCTGATAACACAAACTTCTCACAGCCATAAAAACAAAAGTTTCAGCTACAAAAATGGCTAAACATGCATTGCATGATGGAAGAGGTTATGATATTTTGGCCCCCTCTCTCCTAGTATGACCCACAAGATTGCTTGTAGAGAATGTGCACATCGTTATAAATGTTTTGGGGGTTGTCCCATTGCACTAGAACCACCACAGGCAGCAAAGCATTATGGGTCGAGGTTTCCCGAGTGCAATGAATTTTGTAGTATCGTCTTGGTGCCGGGAGAGCCTGAGGATTCATTCCTAGGTTGATTTCATGTTTTATATAGCGAGAAAGAAGTACAAAACAAGTACATCACCACTTGTTATACTGACTATGTAAAGTAGGGACCCAGTGATAGGCAAACACGGAAAACGAACTGCGCCCATAAACATGAGTGCTGACAAGAGGCCGGAAACAAAGAAAAATAATCTGTCTAAACAACAGAAAAACATGTATGGCATTAGTAAACTGTACTTGGCCGGTGCGCCCGGGCCAAGTACAGGAAGTGACCTATAGGCTGCCAAACCACTTAGAAGGCAGCACAACAAGAGCAACTCTGCCTGCAACCTACTGGAAGTGGCAGGCAGTGGCAGGCGGGACAAAAATGCCCATTTCCCTAACAACAGGTCTTCCAGACAGCGCATGTGCGCTGTCGAGGCTCGACCTAAAAAGGGCTATCACGGGGCAGGACTCTGCGCTGTTATACAACATGTCTGAAAATGTTTTTTTACTATGTTTTGTAAGTGTGCAGCCGCTGTGCAACATAGCATAAAGTTTTTTTTAAAGTGCTATGATGCAGAGTGCTGCAGCATCATAATGCTTTTTTAAATGTCCTTCCATGTTGCATAGCAGTCTTTCTGCTGTACAGCATAGCAAAAAAGCATTTGACAAAGCCAATAGCTCTAGTGGCTCTGGTGGCTTTCCCAATGCTTGTTTTTCATGATCACAAACGAGATCACTTCAAAGAAGTGAATTCTGGATGTCCCTTGTGATTTTAGAGACTATAACGTTGCCCTGTCTACAATAGGATGACAAGTTTTTTGCTGCCTGGTTCACTAAATAACGTTATCATGGGGTGGGGGAGAGCAGGAATGTTTCCAAGTTTAAGTTAAAAAACTCTCACTTTTAAGAAATACTTCCCAATGTGAAACGCTTCCTGGTGTTAAATTAATGCATTCAATTTTGAGGAGACGTCATCATATTTTTACATGATGTTTGATGCTTGGTTTACATTCCAAATATTTGCAAAGAAAGCTTGGCTCGTGCCCCTGCTCTTAGAGGCAAGTCGGACTCTCGGCTCGCTCACCCTGTTAATTTAGGGGCTCGTCTACCTCAGCCCTCCCAACTACCATGCATCAGGGGTTAGACTAAAACATTTTAGTGATAGTTTCACCTCACTAAAATGCATCAGTCATTCATAATTACAGCTACCACGAGCTGCAGTTATAAACAATACCAGTCAGCTCCCTTCTCAGTTTCTTCTGCTGCTGCCGCCTTCCACATGCAGTTTTAGGAAGCAGCTGGTCCTGTACTCTTTGCTAAGGCAACAGTACACTCCAAGTTAAGACTGAAAGTGACGGATAGTTTATTGAGTTCCACCATGCGTCAGGCATAGCAAAATACCATGAGAGCTGAGGTCAGGCCTCTCCATGGTCACGTAGATCCAGGGACGGTATCTCTCACATTTCTACAATTCATTGCAAATGCACTGGACCCAGCCTCTTATTTTTCCAGGCTCTGCAGCTCAGACTGTTCCAGCAGTGCTCGAGACAAGATGGAGCGACCCCTCAGTGTACTGTTTGGAGGTGGTCGAGTGGGCATCATGTAGCAGAACAATCACATGGCTCTCCCCTCTCACCTGCAGCATTAAGGAAGGCAAGAGGGGTGCCCAAGTGGGGACAGTGGGGGGCACTCCTCCAGCTTATAGCAAAAGAGGCAGAAGCAGAAGACGGAAAGGGCAGCACATAGCTGTCAAAGTTTCAGATTGCTATGTGTGCCATTTTCATAATTTCAGTGTAATTATGAGTGACATTTTAAAGACTATGAGTGACACTATCTCGCGATTAAAATCAAGCAATGAAGATGAGGGAAACATAAATATCAGAAATTAAACTCATTTGAGCAACAAGAAACTCATAGCTGCCAAATTTTCAGATTGTTATTTCCATAGTTTTACTGTACATATGAGTGACAGACACTCAACGACCAAATGTGACACTTAGAGTGACACTTTCTAACGACCAAAATCATGCAATGAAGTCAATGGAAGTTGACACATATCCAAAATTATACCCATATGAGCAACAAGAAACTCTAAGAATATTTTGAAACTGTGGCAAAGGAACTTTAAATGGACAGGAACTAACCTGCCTTGTGATAAAAGCAGTCATCCTACAGAGCTATCCACATTACATGCAGTTCTGTGATATAGTCATATTAACACCCCGTAGTACTTTATGGGGAGTCAAAACCGCCACCGTGGTTTAGGCTGTAGACACTCAGCTGCTGCAGAAGATGAGAGATTAAAGTCTGTCTCACGATGGACCAGGACAGTGATAGGTGGTCTCAGCTGCTTATAAATTGAACAGTTGTGGTGGCACCACTTGAGAGCCACCAGTGTGTGTGCCTTTTAAAGACTCAGCACACCTGCTCTCAGACTCAGCACATGTTGAGGTCAAACACCGTGTGCCGGCCACAACGAGTCTTGCAGTGTGTACCACAGGCAGTCAGATCCTTTTGTATAATGATCATCTGTCCCACCACGACCCTGCCTCTGCGATGACTGTGTGACGTCTCGCAAGCCAACGGATACAGTCGGCAGTCGGGTATCGCATGATCCAGGAGGCACCAACATAAGTAAGGCAGCGACAAACTAAAGACACAAACTGCTGCACCGTGGCCCGCACTCTGACTCCGAGAGACTGTTGACTTGATGACAAATGCCGGCCACACACTGTTTGTTGCAATCACCTGACGCCATTTCACATGAATGCAGCTTCAGCTGACCCACAGCAGCTGTTATAATGAATTCTGTAGCCAGCGCAGCTAAGCCCCCAAGCCTGCGTGACCCACTCCTTAACTGCTGTTCATGGTAACTTAGGCCCAGATTTATGCTTTTTGCTGCAAAACTGCACTAACGCAGTTTTGTGACAAAAAGTTTCGCGCTGGCTTGTGTCATTTCACAATGCAAGCCAGGCGACATATTTATTAAATGGCGCAAGCTGGTGCTAAACTTGGGCTAGCGTCTTCAGGAAATACGCTAGCCGGGTGGGGGTGGCGGTAGGGAAGGAAGGGGTTGTGCGTCAGAAAATATGCCTCTAACCAGACTAGCGCCATTTCCTGGCGCACAACCACCAAAAACATGACTCTTTTTTAAGAAAGACAGGACTCATGCCCACCACAACAATGGCCAGCACAGGGGACAAGTGTCCCTTGGGCATGGCCATTGCACCCTGTGCCATGCAGGGGGCCCCAAGTTAGTGCCCCTAATGGCAAAAAAAATAATACTTACCCAGACTTACCTGGGAGGTCCCCCATCCCCTGGTGCCCCTCTGGTGTGGGTGTGGGTGTTCCTGGGGCTTGGGGAGGGTGCCTGTGGACCTATTCCATGGTGTTTAACTGTTTAACCATGGAAATGGGTCCACAGGTCCCCAAACGCCTGGCCTGACCCAGGTGTTAAATAATGGTGCAAAGCAAGCTTTGCACCATTATTTGGCCCCTTTTCCCACCTATGAGTCATTTTAGCATGGGGGGACACATATAGGGGTATGGGGATGGCAGCATTTTTTAGATGGGAATGCTTACCTTGCATCTCATTGACGCAAGGTAGGTGCACGCATCCAAAAAATGGTGCAAACTCCTATATTTTTACGTTAGAGGTGTATAAAATGAAAATATAAATATGGAGTCAGGTTTGCGCTGAATTTGCATAAAAAAATGACACAAATTAGGCGCAAACAGAGTATAAATATGCCCCTCACTTTGCACAGTGAGTGTGCAGTAGTACTGTTCTCATGTGTACCCTATATGTAAACTAGATTCCTCTTATATCTGAAGTACGTTTATAGGCCATTAAATCAAACACGAGGCAAGGGAGCGGATGAAGCATTACAGCCAGAGCTGCGGACTTTAGTACTGGGGAACCAGCCTCAAGTCTATGCGTCAGTTCAACATCCTGGGATTCTGGGCAAATCACTTAACGGCTTATTTAAAAGCCCCGTGGCACAGTGACGCAGCAAGTGTCCTTGCTGAACTGTCCAGCACCAGAGGGAAAGGGCAGAAATGCACTGTATCTACAAGATACAGTTCATTTCTGTCCACTCCCCCTGAGCTTGCGCACAATGGGCTGCCTAGTGCCAACGCACGCACCCTTGCACCATGGTGCAAAGATGCCTGCATTGCAAGCAGGATGGTTTCTATGCAGAAAGGGACACCTTCCTGCGCAAAAAAATTCCATGGAGGCTTTTCCCTATTTCTGTGTGTGCTGCAGATGGACCCTGGGGAGGCGTAAGATTTTGACCATTCCCATGTTTATAAGTCCTTGTAAATCTGGGAATGCGCCAAAACCCATGGGTGTTGTGTGGGAAAAGCCACTGCAATGCCCATGTAACTCCTCCCTTATGCAGTGTAAGGCAAGGCAGCATTCACCCTTTTGGCACTACATTCACCATCTTAGTGCTACTTTGGGCCCTCTCCTACTACTCAGGATTGCTGCCTCGTGGATCCCAACCTGCCATCATGGATTTGAATGGATGCAGCAAGCCATAGAAATTTTGCAGAGAGTTCTTTGTGTCAGAGGATCAGCTTCTACAAGTCCAGCACTGCCAATGGGCAGTCAATGATGCTTCTCAGAAAAATATTTCCATCTGGTGAAAGTAATCCTGTCAACACTAGGGCCGTTGATTGGCTGAGTTTAATCTAAACCCATCAGGTTTTTAGCATGAATAGTGTAGGTCACCGGAAACATATTCCCTATTGGGGGTCTGTAAAGTGCACATCTCTGAAAAAAAGGTAATATTTCCAGTCTGCCTTAAAAAGTGTAGTGACATTATGTCATCCTAGAGTAATCACTTCTCATTCAGGAGAAAGAGCTTGTTTCTGCATTTGCCTCACAACAAGGATAAAAGCCAAAATTTCCAGTGAATCGATGCCATCCGCACAGGTGTGCTATAATAGGGGTTGCGGGGACAGTCTACTGGCGAAGCTCTTACCCCGGGCCATATTGGTGTTTTTGGTACAGTCCGGAGGATTGTCATCACTGGTTGGCTTTATTAGTAGAGTGGAATGGCTAAGCAAGATAAATCTGCGTCTTTTGGGCTACTAGCCACCATTTTAGTTTAAAGTGATACCTTGTCTGATAGCGTTTGCAAGGCAGGACTTCAATTTACATTTAGGCAAGTTTATTTTTTTAGTGTGGACATTGCAGGCAAGGCTGTAGGACCCGTGCATTGTGGAAGCCATCTGTTTATTGAAAGCAGTGGGTTGAGAGGACATGCTATTGGAATGCAGACCTGCCAATTCACACGGTGCCACTGTGTGTCACACAGTTTCAGTTTTCTTTACACGGTCACCCGGTAAGAAGGCTAAATCACAAGGTGGCAGACAGGGGGAGGTGAAAAACACTGAAAAGTGTGGCTTTCCAGCATCTCCTTGAAGGCTATCAGAAGCCGAAGTCCATTAAAGGGTGTGAAAACACTCTAAGACATCAGCTGCAGCACCATCAACCTTTTTGTTTTTGTTTTATTAGAGGGGGAAGGAGATCCCTGGGGGCAGGGCACGGGAGCAGACGGGCCTTTAAGGAAGTTCTCAGCATAAGGCCTCGCCCCCTCCAAGGTCACACCTCTCCTCACACAGCAAATTTCATTTTCAAGTTGGCAGTTCTGAGAATGCATGGAGGTGGCCTTGGCAAGCAGGGGCAAGACAAGGCTGATGAATATAGCCTCCAACGGCGTGGCAGCAATGGTATTCACATACGCATAGCCCAGCTCTAATTAATGAAAGTGACAGAGCCTGGCGTGGCAGGGGCCCTGAGCATGAAGGAGAAAACAGGCAGCATAGGGAGCTGTAACAGGCATGGGGCAAAGGGGCACAGGCGATGGGGGCTCACACTGGCCCTAAGGTAGGGTAGCGCAAAGCAGAAGGACAAAGCAACACGGGCACCATTTTGAAAGTGGCATCAGTAGACCCACAGCAAGGGACTAAAGTATCATTGTGGGCAACAGTCCTGGAGGCGCCTTTGGAAGCCCGGGACCAGAGGTAGAAAGGGGATATAAAAAAATCATCAAAGGAACAAGTGGGGACTGCTGCTTCTCTCTTGGCGTGAAAGGCAGTGAGGGGTCTCTGGGCAGGCACACTCTATGGGCACAGCCCAGGTACAGAACAAGAGTGCAGAAGGGTCAAGAAGGCAGTTTGGGGGGTGGATTTGTAATGGGGGAGAGAACCTAAGGTGTTAGTGGAAGTGATGTTGGACTGGAGTCAGGAATAGAGCTCAGAGAAGATAGATGAGAACATAGCTGGGAAGGTTAGTTCAAGGACCTATTTACCCCTAAAGACTTGTGTGCAAAACTTGTCAGAGTATGTGGCAGAAAACTAAAGGTGCTGCAACTGCCACAACAGGGGTACACATATCAAGGGCAGTAGATATACTGGGAAGTGGGGGACAAGTGCAAGTGAGGGATGGGCAAGAAGTCAGCTAGGGGGATGACTTGGGGTAAGGAAGTGAAGGTAAAACAGAAGCCAGGGCTCCACTTGGGTGGGCCACAAGTGAGGAGGGCAATTGGGTGTGGAAACCGGGTAGGGAGGTAGAGAGCGTCTGCCGCAGGACAGCTACAAACACATCAGGCCTTATTAATGGTTCAGTTGTAGGTTGGCAGGTGATGGCAAACCCGGGAGAATCTGATGTGTATGGTCTAGAGTGGCTGATCTGACTACAGTGATGGACAGCAGCACAGTGGCCTAGGAAAGGTCTTGAGGGAGTCTAGCGGGACAACCAGCACTGAATAGGTGGGACTTACTAGGAGTGGATGATGAAATTCTGAGTATGTGTTGAGTGTATGCAAGGTAGCATGAGGTAGAGGAAGACTTGGTACCTTCAACAAGCTTGAGAAAGAAGATTTGGTGGAAGTGTGTGGAGGTAGGTGGGCAAGCAGTGAAGGTGAGTTTGAAGGGCAGAAAGAGGACAGTTGAGGGTGGTGTAGACACTAAACAGATGTTAGTTGGTGTCTTATAGGAGACTGAGAGGTGGAGGTCACTGATAGATATGTGATCAGAGAGGACACAGACCATAGGAGGCTGTCAAGACGTCAAGCTTCAGTACGGGCTTAAACCCTGAAGCCAGGGATGCAGGCCATGGAAGTGATGCAGCCTGTCATGGTGTCAAAAAGCATGGAAGCGTACAAAGGGGATGCTCAGGGAATGGAAAAAGGGACTTGTGTGGCTGACAGATAAGTGGAGACAAAGGAAGGAGGGGTGAAAGCAGAGGCAACCGAGGGACAGACAGTCCGCTAAGGCTCTAGTGTAAGGTGGGGAGTGGGCCAAACAAACAGATGCCATTGAGTCGGACAAAGCTAAGGAGGGAAACAAGGACAGACAAGAAGGGAAAGATACAGATAAAAAAGAGTAATGAATTTAAGGTTAAGACATTGCCATATATGGGGGTTATAAAACCCTTGTGGACACAGCTGATGATGTGTACGAAAGAGTATTTGGAAAAGGGAATACACTGAGACTTTAGGAGGAAAGATGGATCAACAGAGGAAGCATATGAATTGGCCAAATGGCCAAAGGTCCCTGTGACCATTTAGATTTGGACAAAGGCACTTGTGAGATGTGTGGCTTTGTTGAAATACATGGGTCTTACTCGGAAGGCCCACATAACATTCAGGGGCTGCACCTGGGTATGATATGATGAGGAGTTCAGTGCTCGACTGGTGGAAGATGCAGACAGTAAGTGGGGGAATCTGGATAATAACTTGTGGCTACACACAGTGGGACAGCACAACTGGTGCCAACAGCTGTCATGGTGAGCGGTTTGCCATTGGCATACTGTCCCTTTGAGGGGCATCGCACCCAAGGTGGGGTGGGAACAATGGGTAGGGGACAGTAGGGTGAGGCGAAACATGCTATGTATTTAGCAGCGGTTTCTGCAACTAGGAGTTCTAGCACGAATGCTCCCAATGTACAGCTAGGCACCCTCTTATACACTATGGGGACAAACAGGGGAATCACAAGGCTTTACAGTAGGACAGGTGCATAAGGAATGGCTGGAAAAGGCTCATATTCCAGCTACAAATTGCTTGGCTACTGGTTTCAATGGTATGGGAAATGTCAGGGAAGTATTTTGTTGCTAAAGGGCTCAGGGATGGTTTTCACTTGGGCTCTACATGGGCACAGTGTTGGAGATGGGCAGATAATTTAAAATCAGTAAAGGAACACCCCTATTTTGTGCCAGAGAAGCTGAATAAAGAGGTGCAGGAAGGATGGATGGTGGGTCCATTTGAAGGGTGGCAAATGAACAATCTGATTGTGTCCCCCATTGGGGTGGTCCCAAAAAACAAAAAAGGTCAGTTATGCCTTATTCTTTATTTATCATAGCTGGAAGGACAGTATGTAAGCAATTTAATATCGAAAGACTTGTTGGTAGTTTTCTACTAATGAGTTGATGTGGCATCCCTGTGCCTCATCCCTGGTGGTCTAGTGGTATTTTCTTTTCTTTTCTTTCTCTATGTCGCTCTTTCACATTAGCATTTTCTCTCTTATTCTTCTATCATCCCTCATTTTCTCTAGTTATTTTTCCTTTCTCCCTTCTTTCTTCTGCCCCTCTCTCCCGTGAAGCACCTTTCCCCCCCCTGCCTCCCAGCTGACTGCACCCACCGCCCCCTCCCCTTCTTAATGGTGGCCACGCAGCACTGTGAGAGGGCAACTGCACAGACATCCTGGTCAGCGTCTGCTGCCCTCTCCAGCTCCTCTGGCTGCTGCTGCCTCTGCCTTTGCTGGGATGAACTGAGAGTCTCCATACTCTCAGTTTGAGGCCCTCATCCACCCACAGGCTCATCCCTGGGCCTCATCCCTGGTGGTCTATTGGCCATCACAAATCAGTATTTCCTTTTCTTTTCTTTCTCCCTGTCGCTCTTTCACTCTTGCAGTTTCTGCCTTTTTCTTCTATCATCCCTCATTATTCTCTAGTTCTTTTTCCTTTCTCCCCTCTTTCTTTGAAATACATCTCAACAACTGCTGCACCATCTCCCTCAAGGACACCCACGAACCTTTCACCTGCAGGAACTGCAACTTCAGCACCAACCTCAACAAACCGAAGGTACTCTCTGCACACAAAGATACCACCAACCTCCACAACCCCATCAACTGACTGCTCCTTAACATCCGCTCCCTCCACAAACACGCCGAACTCTGGGACCTGATCCACACCACCTTACCAGACATTGGCTTCCTCACTGAGACCTGATCCAACCTCACCTCGGGTCCAGACATCACCATCGCCATTCCCGATGGTTACAGCATCCCAAGGAGGGACCGGCCCTCCCGCCTGAGTGGAGGACACAAGTCCTCACTACGTGTCAAGGTCGTCCAAGAAGAACACTGCACCACCATGGAACACCTTCACTTTCTGGTCCAACCACAACTCCTCCATCCGTGGCACCCTGGTGTACAGGCCACCGGCCCCTGCTGAGCTTTAATAGGGACATTGTAGGCATCGCTAGCCCCAAGGCCCTGGCGTCAGTCGACTACCTCCTTCTCAGCGACCTAAACTGCCACCTTGAGGACTGAACCAACCCAAACACCACCGCTCTTGTCAACAACCCCGCCATCCTCGGCCTCAGACAGCTGGGATTCACACACACATCACAGGACACACACTGGACCCCATCTTAACCTCAAGTGACCAGATCACCATTGAGACCATCTCACCCCAGACTGGACCGACCACAGCTGCATAGACTTCACAATCACTGCACCCAGCAGCCGCTCCAGCACCTTCAGGAATCCCCACAGGAAATGAAACGAAATCACCAACGAGCAACTCACCTCATCGCTCGCCAAATCCTTCCCTCCCCCCTCTGATGGCGCCAACACAGCAGCGCACAATCTCAACTTATGGATCACCAAATGCACCGACACTCTAACTCTTCTCCAGCTGACATCGGCCAAACGCGTACCTAGGAAGGCCAGCTGGTTCACCACTGAACTCCAGGAATCAAAGTGTACCCGCAGATTTTTTGAGAAAAAATGGAGGAACAGCCAGTCCAACGAAGACCTTGCCTCATTCAGAGTCCCAACCGCTGCCCACCGACCAAAAATCAAGAACACAAGGAAGGACGCACTCCGGGAGCGCATCAACTCCTCGAAGGAACTCTTCTCAGTCATCAACAAGTTCACCGATTCCCCCCTCCGAAGCCACCATCATTCCCCTGTCACAGGACCTCTGCGACAAACTTGCCTCCTTTTTCCATCACAAGATCCATGACATCTACGCCAGCTTCTTCCGGCAAAATCCTGGCACGGGAACCTGATACCGACCCACCACCCCAGAACCCATCCAGACCACGACTGCTTCACGCTCACCACAGAGGAAACAGTCAACATGATGAACAGCACCCACTTCAGAGCCCCTTCGGACCCATGCCTGCACCACATATACATCAGAGCCAGCGCATCCATCGCCAAAGCTTCGTAACACAATCAACTCCTCCATCAGAACGGGCACCTTCCCTGAACACTGGAAACATGCCGAAATACATCCTCTCCTGAAGAAACCTTCGTCCGACCCATCAGAACTAAAGAATGTCCAGACCATCTCGCTGCTACCCTACCCCGCCAAAGTACTAGAGAAAGCAATCAACGTACAACTGCAGAATTTCATTGAGGCCAAGAACTTCTTGGACAGCTCCCAGTCCGGCTTCCGCAACAATCACAGCATGGAGACAGCACTCCTGGCAGCCACCAATGACATATGATTAGTCGTAGACCACAGCCACACTGCAGCATTCATTCTCCTCGACCTTGCAGCAGCTTTCGACACAGTCTCCTGCAGCACTCTGCTCACCAGACTCCACGACATACGAATCTCCAGACGAGCCCTGGAATGGATCCACTCCTTCCTCTCTGGGAGGACACAGAGGATCAGACTCCCTCCCTACACCTCCAGACCCACAGGAGTCAACTGAGGAGTCCCCCAAGGATCCTCACTATGTCCCACACTATTCAGCGTATACATGGTGCCTCTTTCTGCCATCGTCAGATGCCACGGTATGAACATCGTGTTATATGCTGATGACACACAACTCATCATTTCCCTCACCAAAGACCCGGATATGGCCAAAAGGAACTTTCATACAGAAATGGAAGCCGTTGCCACCTGGATGAGAGAAAGCTGCCTCAAGCTCAACTCCGACAAGACGGAGCTCATCATATTTGGAAACGCCACCTCAGCTTGGGACAACTCCTGGTGGCTGACATCCCTCAGCGCCCTCCCCTGCACCAAGCGAGCACGCCCACAACCTAGGAATCATCCTCGACTCCTCCCTATCCATGACCCACCAGGTAAACTCTGTCGCCTCCTCCTGCTGATACACACACTCCGCAAACTTCGGAAGATCTTCAGATGGATCCCAGCAGACTGTCGCAGGACAGTCACCCATGCCTTAGTAATGAGCAAGCTCGACTACGGAAACAACCTCTACTCCGGCACCTCATCGAGGAACATCAGAAAACTTCAACTCATCCAGAACGCTGCCGCCAGACTCATTCTGGACCTCCCTCGCCGAGAACACATCTCCCAATTCCCAGCCTACCTGAACTACCGCATCTCCTTCCACACCCCTGCCAGATCCCTCCACTCTGTCCAGATGGCCCTGGCCACCGTCCCTCGCATCCGCAAAAACCCCACTAACGGACAATCTTTCACTTAGACTGCAGCAAAGAGCTGGAAAAACCTCCCCCCTGCAGCTTAGACAAAGCCCGTTGCTCACCATCTTCAGTAAGAACCTCAAGACATGGCTCTTCGGATGAGGCCCCTCCACTCCCCCCAGCACCTTAAGACCCTCACATGTGAGTAGCTGTGCTTTACAAATATTGATTCATTGATTGATTAAATTGAACTAGTGAATAAGGTGTACCCCAGGGCTCTCTAGGCTAAGAGTGTCATTAAGTCCAAATCCGGGAACTGGTGCCTGAGATACTGCAGCACCTCCCTCTTAATTTTATCCCTGAGTCCATTCACATTATCATATCATAGTATCCTAACAGAAGCCCTTCCTGCCAGTTTGCCTGGATATTACCTCTAGCCAAATCAGTGGGCTCCCCATGTTTCCCCCTACCGAGTTGTAGGGATTGGGTGAGTTGGTGCAATGCTCTTGCTACTTCAGTGTAGTTGGATCAACCTTTTTCACACCTACAAATTGTCATTGGTCTGTACTGTTCCCTACATCCAAAAAGTCTATTAATGTAACTCCTGCAGTCCTATCTTTCACATAATGCCATCTTGGGTGTTGCACTTGCGGCTGGCCATACAGGCTGCAGGGATCATTGGTGGGTGGGTAGTATACCTTACAATCTTGTGGCTCTCAATCCGCATGCACCACGAAAGAGCATGTTTACTGGAGGCATGGGGGCCTTTGTGATAGCAACAAAAAATGAAACATTTTGGTGGGGCAACATGTGCACTTAGGGCCTGTTTCAGAAAGGCAAAGTAAGACCAAAAGCCTAACTTACTCCAATAGTCTAACTTTACTACTTTTCAGTATTCACAAAGGGACTTAGAGTTGTATCTTTACGCCTATTAAGGTTCTACAGTCAGGGCGGAGTTTCCGCAGTCTGCACCGAACCTCCACCCAGAGTAGGGAGTTTCCTCTCCAAGTGTGGAAATTCCTCATACTTGGGGAGTCTCATTTCATACACTTGCAGACCATTAATGTTATTTGCAACACATGCATTGCAAACCACATAAAAGCAGCACTCCAAGGCTTTGCTTTTTCCAAATACATTCTCCACCTGGCTGCTCTGTGCCTTGCCCTGCCTTGCCCCTCTTCTAAGTGTCAGCATGGTAATTATCAGGAGAAAGGAAAGTTTCACTGAGGAGAAGACCAAAATGATAGTGAAATTCATAGTAGAGAACTACAAAAAGCTCCAGGGTCTACCTCCATATCTCACCAATGCAACACAGAAGGCAGTCCTATGGCAGTAGTTGGCTAATGAACTAAGCACATTGGGGTAGATTTCCCAACTTTCACATAAAAAAGAAGTGGCAGGATGAGAAAAGATCAGTGAAGTTCACCAAGAAAAAGGTGGACAGAGCTCTCCCTGGTGGAAAAACTAGAACCCATCTCCATCTCACACCACTTGACCAGGACATCCTCTCCACCATGCCTCCCCACCTGCTGCAGGAGCTGCCTGTGACAGATGACCTTATTGTGGTGTCAGATAAGATGTGATGGTTAAACAATGGGCCAGATTCACAAAAAGAGACTGCATTCATGAGAAACTGCAGTGCTAGGATGAATGTGGAGCCTCCACCATGACCGAGGAGACTCTTTGTGATTTGGGCCATGTAACTTCATTAGAAAAAAGTTTAATATGAAGTGCAATTGTGACTTCGAAAGTCACTTCAAATTTGTGCAAATATTCATCGTGAATTCTACTCTCATGTGTTTAATTGTGTCTATCAATACAAATCCTAGAATTGTAAGTACTGCACATTTTAATTTTCAATTTCTTATTAAGAAACAGTTGGCCATCTCTGCTTGAGATTTGAATGAATTTTTGTAACTGGCACATTAAATTGTGGATGACTTTGTAAACAACATAGTTGCATTGTAAAAGTAATTAAGTGCCTATGTTAAGTTGCACACAATCATCATTTGTTACATTTGTTTGTTAATTTCTTCATTTAATTTCCACACATAGCCAGAGTAAAGCCACCCACTGAGCAGAGGTTCCTTCACTTGCAGGATGTCAACGTCATGGAGCAGTTCAACCACTACCTCGTGCACAAATTGGTACATGAATATGTCCAGAAGTGGGTTCCATGTATTGCATTATTATCAGACAATCTGTACAATTTTTCTTAAACTCCACCATCTGTTTCACACATGTAATCCTAACTAGAATACATTGGTTTTAACATATCATCTAGAATGAAAATGAAACTATACTTCTTTTAGGCCCTGTGACTTTGGCCAGGGCAACACATGCTACAGTGACCTCTGTTCCACATACAGGTGTCATAAATGGTCAGGAACCACATGCTGGGTGGATAGTAGATCCTGGTAAGGTCACTTGCATATGCTTTTATATAATGCTCATAGTCTAACATATTGGATGGCATGTTAGCTGTATGTGGTGTGTTTCAAATAGCCCTGTTGTCACCCATCTCCATATGCTCAGATATGGTTCATAGGAGTATACTGCTTCATAACATGTTGGCTAATGAAAATATGACTAAACATTTAATTTAAAATAATAAACACCTACAAAATGTCCTTTCATGGGTTGTGTCTGGCCCAGATGTTCCTAAAGGCATCGCTGTGGCATCTGCCTCCCCTCCTCCTGCTGTGGCACAACTACAAGAAGGGAAGATGTGTGGTAGCCAAGGAAGTTTTGTGGACCACATTGGCTACCACTCTCATCCTTCAGCAGCACTGCAGACCCTGTGGCACATGGGTGTAGGCTGCAAGTGGCCTTGTACATAGTTGAATTGGTTGCCCTGAATGTTGTGCCTTTAATGCTGAATCTTGGAGACCGACATGCCTCTTGCTCACATTCTTCTTCAGGCTGATCACCTTTTGAGGGCTACAATCATCAGCACAGCCCCAGAGGCTACACTGAGATAAACCTCCATTTTGAGGCCCGGGACTGCTGCCTGGCGGCCGTTAAAGGCCTCTGCAATTCCCCCATCCACTAGATAGAGTGTATTCAGCTACCAAACCAAAAGCACAAACATGGCATCCTGTAAGGCCCTACAGCAGCCTTAATTCACAGATGTGGTGAGGGGCTAAGACAACAACCTCAACTCCTTTGCTGGCATAACCTGGGGTCGGCCTGGAGGCAATCTTCAAAGAAAAAACACAATCTGAACCCACCTGGGGTTTAAGGATGCCACTATCATGGGCCTAGTACCAGAAATTAAAACAATGAGAGTGGACATGGGATCCTTTCATAAGATAGCAAATGGACTGGAACACTGACTCCCCAAAGTATATATACTCTGAGAAACAATGGACTCTTGCAATTTTGACTCTAGTGCCTCAGGAGAAAAATAACAGACCTGGAAGATCGAGCTCAAGGAAACAATGTTTGCTTCTATGGGATCTCTTAAAAAACTGAAAAAGATCGCGCCTGGTACTTCCTGAGAGAACTTCTTCCCCGTCTCACAGATCTGTCTTTTTAACAACCCCTGGAGTTTCAGAGTGTACACAGAATAACATTCCGGTGCCTTCATTCTGATACCGTGGAACAACCTTATTGCTGATAGCTACTACTACTACTAGCCGACACAAAACTGAAGGCCTTCCTGGCACTGTAGCCAACACTTCAGAAACAAATAAGGCAATAAATATGGCATCTTTAAAACCGCAATGATGTGGATTACACTGAAGGGCATATTGAGGGATTGTTATGACCCTGAGGAACTAGTGCAGATCCTTGCATCTTTAAATGACCTGAACATGGACACCACAGCGTCCCCCAGGGCCACAAGTCTATTGTCTCACAGCAACCACATGATTGTGTATTTCACACACAAGCAGAGAGGGGCAAAAGTTATCACAACTGTGGAAGAGCTCACACATGACACTCATTGGGACAAGTCCAAATCACCACTGAAGCCTGTTACATACATACAATGGGATGATATGCTTCTGTAACCTGTAGTGAGGCACCTCTACTAACTGAGGTCTATGTCCCGGAGTAGGAAGGACTTGTGCCAAGATATCCTTTTCTCATTCATCTAGTTCTAGGATCTCCTTGCCCCTTCTTCCCCATTTTTCCGCTACCCTCTGTTCATCCTCTATTCCTATATCTAAGACCTGTGTCATGATTGTTGACTGGATGCTGTCAATCGCCATTAGTGATGTTAGATCTGATATCCTTGGCATGGTTTTTCCCTACCATTTTGCTCTCAACCCTTCCTGGTTTACTAACATAATTTTTGCTGGGCTTGGGACTCTGCACATGTTACCACTGCTAATCTTAAAACATGGTGACATTGGCTTACACCCAATTGGCACATTTAATTTACTTGTAAGCCCCTAGAACAGTGGTACTGTATGTACCCCGGGCCTGTAAATTAAATGATGGTAGTAGGCCTGCAGCACTTAATGTACCACCCAGTTAAGTAGCATTATGAACATGTCTCAGGCCTGCCATTGCAGACTGGCAGGCCTGGCAGTTCGGGCTGGACTTTTCCCATAAGAAGCAGGGTCAAGACTGATTTGCATATGGCTGGATCCAAACTGGAATGGCATGGCAAGCAAAAAAACTGATGTCTTAAACCTTGATTTGTGACTGGCAGTGAAAGTTTGATTCGTTCCACATTCCATCCATCATCTTTTGTTTTTGCATTTGTCATCCTAAGTGGGAAGGGTATGCCCAGAGGTGGGTCCCGTGCTCTCTATGCCACCAGATTCAAGCTAGCCTGGCTGATGAGGGGTGAAATCCTAAAAGCAGTCTCATGATGCTTGTTTCTGGTCCTGGGAGGACCTGGTCTGGCAGTTTGGGCTGGACTGTTCCCATGGGGAGCAGGCTCAAGACTGATTTGCATATGGTTGAGTCCAAACTTAAATGGCATGGCAATCAAAATAACTGATGGATTAAACCCAGTTCTGTGGCTAGGGGTGATTGTTTGATTTGTTTGGAATTCTGTCCATCATCTGTTTTTACAATTGCAGCCTGTGTATGCAGTTTTCAATTGCCATTTCAACCTGGCAAAATAAACGTTTTGCCAGGCCCAAGCCTTCCTTTTTAACACATATGTCACCCCTATAGTAGACCCTAGGCCCATGCTGCAGGGGGCATTGTATTTAAAAATTGGAGTAGTCTTCTGTGCCCTGAGATAAGCTGAGGCAAGGGCAGGGAGGCATGAAATTCCAGACACCTCTGGGAGTGGAAACATCCAGAACCTTCTCCTATTTCAAAGCTGGCATCAGGTATACATTTTGGACCCTCAGACATAACTCTTCAGTACACCTCTTCCCCTGTGAAAGAGTCAGGAGGATTGCTGTGCTGCGCTATTCTAAGAAGGACCACTACTCTTCTGCCCTGTTATTCTGCTGTCTTGCTGCTTGAGTGAAAAGAGCTGGACCTGCATCCTGGACCAAGAACCACCAGAGTGACTCTGAAGCCTAGTTGGGTGGCCTCATGATCAGAGCTTCCGGGACAGAAAAGATTCCAATCACCTCTCTGTCTGCTGTGAGTCCTACGCCCCAAGTAGTGCTGCCCCAGTCCTGGACCCTTGGGATCCTTGGGGGTGAGCCTGAAGGTGCTCTGCCAGCCCAGTTGTGGTTCAAGCAGAACTAACACAGCACAACTCATTGCTTTGAAGCTTCACATTGGAACTGCTGCTGCGTAATGCAACATGATGCACCGCAGCCCCACAACTCCTCAGACCTGCAGCTATGCATCCACCACGTGGGATCTCGCAATGTTCCTCAACCCAAATTTAAGGTATTTTGTTCAGTGGACCTAACTTGGTCCCTGTATCCAGCCCATGCTCCATTATGGTCGGCCTGAATTTGTGACTTTGTCCAGGTATTGTGAGACCATATACCCACAGTAGGTGCTTTTGTGCTTTTAAGCACAATTTTCACTTAAGCCATTTAAATTAAATATCTCTGGTTCTATTGATTGGATTTTTGTCATTTTGATCTCACATTTTTTGAAGTTTACCCTATTTTTTCTAAATTAGTGGGAGATTTTGCCTATGTTACGTTTTATTTATTACTGTTTGAAGTGCTGCATGAAAACTTCTCTACACATTACTTGGAAGTTAAGCCTGACTGCTTCTGTGCCAAGGTACCAGAGGTTTAAGCACAGAACAACTTAGTAACGTTTGTGGTTTACACTACCAAGGATTCTAGTTGTTGTAGGAGCAAGGTCTTCACTCCCTCAATCAAAAGCCCCATTTCCTTCAATCACCATAATATGGACTCACCTTGTGTCACTGGGTAGATAAGAGGCAGCATGCACAGTACTCTCAGCAGACAGGCGCTCCACACTTGCTCTCAGAGGCAGCAGCACTTTCCCTTGTTTGGTAACAGCAGCATGTTCTCCCAGTATTGCCTATTCCTTATAGCTGGCTTTTCAACTCCTGGCTATTTGCAGGCACATGGCCCCTGTGCATGCCACCCCTCCCCTTGTGCTTGTCTCTTGTCCCTCAATTTTGTCGTACACTTTTTGCTCTGGCAGTGCACAGTTCAGAACTGTTCAAGCTGCCTCATTTGTGTTATGTTATGTTCCATTTGCTGGGATACACTGCTATGGTTTATGCCTGCATGACATATTGTTATTGCAGCTTGAAGCAGACTTATTTAACAGTTGGTCCCCAGAGCCCTTAAGTGCCCACTGAACCGTGCTTATTGAATTTTACTAGCCATTTTACTAACTTTCTAACTTGCACCAGGGCCCATGGCACTCTTGCTACACCACTGGGAAATCCCACATCTCATGACTGACATTTTCAACCCTGAGGGCCAGATTTATTAAGGAATTGTCTTGCCTTTGCAACATGAAGGGTGTTATAAGAGCAACACAGTCCCTAAGTCAGATTTACAAAGCAACTCAAGGTCACCTTGAGTGTGCCCACACATCCACCCATGGATTTTGGTGCATTCCCAGATTTACCAACACTGATAAACCTAGGAATGCTTCAAAGTGCTTTGCCTTCCCAGGGGGCCTGCAGCGAGTATATTTATACTTTTTGGTGCAAATCAGCCCAAGTGCAGATTTGCGTCAAAACGTTTACCGCCGGCTAACGCCATTCCAACGCACCAGCCGGGTGCCTTATTTATGGAATGACGTTAGCCGGCGCTGCAGCCTGGTTAGAGTCAAAATAAATGACTCTAACCGACCAGCGGAAGCGTAGGGAAGAATGGGGGTTGTGCATCAAAGAATGGTGCAAGTCAGGTTAGAGTATAAAAATATTGACTCAAACCCGACTAGCGTCATTTTTTGCCACACAACCCCCCATGGAAATGACTCCTCTCTTAGCAAAGACAGGAGTCATGCCCCCCTGCCCAATGGCCATGCCCAGGGGACTTCTGTCCCCTGGGCATGGCCATCGGGCACAATGGCATGTAGGGGGGGCCCAAGTTAGGCCCTCCTAAGCCACTTTACAAAAAACAATAATATATACTTACCTCTACTTACCTCTACTTACCGTAGAGGGGTCCCCCCCATCTGTGGGTGTCCTCCAGGGGTGGGTGAGGGAGGCAGGGGGTGTCCCTGGGGGCAGGGAAGGGCACCTGTGGACTGCTTCCATGGTCAGAGACCAAGGAAATTGGCCCACAGGTCCCTAAACGCCTGCCCTGACCCAGGCGTTAAAAATGACTCTAAACTGGTTTAGAGTCTTTTTTTTAAGGCCCTCCCTCTCCCGTGCATCATTTTTGCACAGGAGTATAAATAAGGCGCAAAGGCCTCAGAGTCATTTTTGCCCTGGAACGCCTACCTTGCATCTCATTAACGCAAGGTAGGTTTCCACAGTAACAAAATTACTCAAACTCCATAATGGCACTAGACGGGTCTAGCGCCAAAGTATAAATATAGTGTTAAGTTTGCGCCGGATTTGCATAAAAAAAAAATACGCAAATCCAGCGCAAACAGAGTATAAATATGCCCCTTAATTTATTGTCATTGTATCCTCTTTCTAAGTGTTTTGCATTCCTCAGCACACTTAGAGGAAAATGCCTCCGAGGATTGTTTTCATATAGAAAGGTGCACCTTCCTGCACAAAAACAAAACTGCCTACAACTCAGGCACCCTTGCACCACAGTAAAAGAAGACCTGCATTAGAGCAAGGCAGTACATTGTGTGCCAGTGCAAAGAGAGGACAGGAATGTGACATATAGGGGCTCATTCTGACTTTTTGACTTTCCCGCTGGGCCGGCGGGCAATCGGCAGAAGATCACCCGCCGGCCCAGCGGGAAAGCCCCTGCAACGAGGAAGCCGGCTCCGAATGGAGCCGGCGGAGTTGCAGGGGTGCGACAGGTGCAGTAGCACCCGTCGCGATTTTCACTGTCTGCATAGCAGACAGTGAAAATCTTTGTGGGGCCCTGTTAGGGGGCCCCTGCACTGCCCATGCCAGGGGCATGGGCAGTGCAGGGGCCCCCAGGGGCCCCATGACACCCGTTTCCGCCATCCTGTTCCTGGCGGGTTTTACCGCCAGGAACAGGATGGCGGGAAGGGGGTCGGAATCCCAATGGCGGCGCTGCAAGCAGCTCCGCCATGGAGGATTCTCTGGCCCAGGGGAAATCCGGCGGTAAACCGCCGGATCCCCTTTTCTGACCGCGGCTTTACCGCCGCGGTCAGAATGGGCACTGAAGCACCGCCAGCCTGTTGGCGGTGCTTCCGTTGCCCGTGGCCCTGGCGGTTTAGGACCGCCAGGGTCAGAAAGAGGGCCATAATGTTAAATATGGCACATTCCTGCCATTTCGGGCAGCACAGGGCGGCAAGGTGTCTTGCTGCTTAGCTCTGCGTAAATGTTTGCTAAATCTGCCCCTGAATGCCTACTTTGTGGGCTGTTCAAAGATGTGAATGGATTGGCTATCAAGCAATAGCCGCGGTGATCTGACCCTATGGCTTTCTCTGTTTATAATATGTGTTACTGAAGGCATTAGCTCTAAAACTCTCTCTAGCAAAGCCGAAATGGCCAATATTATCTAGCAGGCTTTCAGTGTAAGCACCTGATTAAAGCTACTTTTTTAAAAAAATGGAAAACCCTAATTGCAATGGTATTTGCAAATGGAAAAAACTGCTTTCTGTTTGCCTTTATAATCCCTTTGTGGGGCAAAGATTCCCTGAGCCTGTTTTCTCTGACCACGCCTGACATGAGTTTATTCTTAAAACCTGCACAGTTACCATAGCATCCAATGCAAAGAATGGCCCATTATCACACTGGACGAGCCATATGGGGTCAAGGGTTAAACCTGATAACATTTCACCTGATACTACCAAGTTGATGGCACGAGTGCACTGTAAAGTTTTTCATTTTGCTGAATGTCCACAAAGAAACAGAATCTCAAACACAACGTGCAAAGTACATGTATTTTTCATTTTTTTCTAGCTCACCTAAATGATGCTTCTTGGTTGGTGAATTAAGTTGTTTGCCCAGTGTTAACTATGACTTTCTGAATTAAGTACTGAAGTTCGATGTTTTCTATATATGTTGATTTATACCCTCAAAACCCTGTCTCCTATTTTTGGTATTTAAGCTCTTATTTAGAACAAAACCTGACAGAGAGAAACACACTGTATTAGGATGTTGAAAGCATTTTGCAATGTCTGGGAAAAAAACTAAGGGGTTAATTTACTAAGGACTTGCGTTATCCTTGCGTGATGCAAGTCATCAAAAGGTAACGCAAGTCCTTAACAAAGATTTACTAAACCATGGAAAGCCACTATGCATGGGTTTGTGTAGGTTCGTAAATACCAAGTAATGCAATGCAGCACATAGCAGTGTTCTGTGTGCTGCGTTGTGTTACTTTGCGTCAGGTAGGCATTACATGGGTGGAGCATCCACATTCCCATGCATTCACCCATGCATTTCAATACAAATCCAGATTGACAAAGAATTGTAAAATGGGGTTTGCAGCAAAATGGTGCACCTACCCGACAGAGGTGTAACAAGGAGAAATATCTTTATTTCTCCTTGTTAATTCTTCTTTCATGTGTCTTGCGTTCTGCAGCACACATAGAAAGAGGAATATGCCTCCAAGGATTTTCTTTGTGAAAGAAGGTGCCCCTTCCTGCACAAGAGCAATCCTGCCCATAACATAGACACCCTTGCAATATGGTATCTAAGTGCCTGCACTGGTGTTAGCCAACACAATGCACCAGCACAAGGAAATGCTCCATATCTTTATAAATAGAGGGCATTTCTGACCTCTCCCTTTAATGCAGTGCAGCACAGGAAGTTGCCTTAATATGTTGCATTGCTTGAAAGAAAGATAGATCTGATCCTAAATTAATAGAATATTACCACTTGGAGAGTAATTGTGTGTGACTGTAAGCATTTATAAATGGAAAAGATAGCCAAATGAAAGGGTAGGTAATCAGGGCCCCCAAAGCAGCCCTGGTAAATTTAATCAAACCAGCCGCTATAGGTGGCATAGCGAGTGAGTCTGACCACTACAATGGGGCTGGAAAAAATGGCAAAAATGGTTGCATTCTACAACACATTTTTCATTATATATTCAATTGTGTTAACACCTTCGCTGCCAGGCCTTTCCCGCATCAGGTGCCAGGCCTTTTTTTGGCTATTTGGAGCAGTTCGCACTTAGGTCCTCATAACATTTTGGCCATATAAGCTACCCACGCCTACTTTGCATCCTTTATTTCCAACATTCTAGGCATTCTAGAGGTACCCAGAGTTTGTGGGTTCCCCTGAAGGGGACGAATAAATTAGCCAAAATACAGCACACAAAAAAAACTGAAAAAAAAGGTCTGCAGAAGAAGGCTTGTGTTTTTTTCCCTGAAAATGGCATCAACAAAGGGATTGCGGTGCTAAAATCATCAGCTTCCCAGCTTGCAGGAACAGGCAGACTTAAATCAGGAAACCCCATTTTCAACACAATTTTGGCATTTTACTGGGACACACCCCATTGTTACTATTTTTTGTGCTTTCAGCCTCCTTCCAGTTAGTGACAGAAATGGGTATGAAACCAATGCTGGATCCCAGAAAGCTAAACATTTCTGACAAGTAGACGATATCCTGAATTCAGAAGGGGTAATCTGTTTAGATCCTACAAGGTCTCCTGCAGAAAATAGCTGAAAAAAAATATTAAAATTGAGGAGAAAAAAACAGCCATTTTTCTCAACGTTTTACTCTGTAACTTTTTTCTGCGATGTCAGAATTTTTAAAGCAATATACTGTTACGTCTGCTGGGCTCTTCTGGTTGCAGCGATATATAGGGCTTGTAGGTTCATCAAGAACCCTAGGTACCCAGAGCTAATAAATGAGCTGCACCTTGCAAGGGGTTTTCATCCTATACCGAGTTTACAGCAATTTATTTGCTGAAATATAAAGAGGGAAAAATAGGTATCAAGAAAACCTTTGTATTTCCAAAATGGACACAAGATAAGGTGTTGTGAAGCAGTGGTTATTTGTACATCTCTGAATTCCGGGGTGCTAATAGTAGCATGTGAATTACAGGGCATTTCTCAAATAGATGTCTTTTTTACACAGTGTCTTACATTTGGAAGGATAAAATGTGGAGAAAGACAAGGGGCAATAACACTTGTTTTACTATTCTGTGTTCCCCTAAGTCTTCCAATAAAAATGGTACCTCACTTGCGTGGGTAGACCTAATGCTCGCGACAGGAAAGGCAACATGGACACATCACATTTTTACATTGAAATCTGACGTGTTTTTTGCAAAGTGTCTAGCTGTAGATTTTGGCCTCTAGCTCAGCCGGCACCTAGGGAAACCTACCAAACATGTGCATTTTTGAAAACTATAAACCTAGGGGAATCCAGAATGGGGTGACTTGTGGGGCTCTCACCAGGTTATGTTACCCAGAATCCTTTGCAAACCTCAAAGTTTGGCTAAACAAAAACACTTTTTCCTCACATTTTGGTGACAGAAAGTTCCGGAATCTGAGAGGAGCAACAGATTTCCTTCCACCCATCGTTCCCTCAACTCTCCTAATAAAAATGGTACCTCATTTGTGTGGGTAGGCCTAGCACCCATGACAAGAAATGTCCCAAAACACAACGTGGAAACATCACATTTTCCCAAAGAAAACAGAGCTGTTTTTTGCAAAGTGCCTAGCGGTGGATTTTGGCATCTAGCTAGCCGGCACCTAGTGAAATCTACCAAACCTGTACATTTTTGAAAACTAGAAACCTAGGGGAATCCAAGATGGGGTGACTTGTGGGGCTCTCACCAAGGCCTGTTACCCAGAATCCTTTGCAAACCTCAATATTTGGCCAAAAACACACCTTTTCCTCGTATTTCAGTGACAGAAAGCTCTGGAATCTGAAAGAAGTCACAAATTTCCTTCCACCCAGCATTCCCAAAGTCTCCTGATAGAAATGGTACCTCACTTGTGTGGATAGGCCTAGTGCCTGTGACAGGAAATGCCCCAAAACACAATGTGGACAGATCACATTTTCCCAAAGAAAACAGAGCTATTTTTTGCAAAGTGCCAAGCTGTGGATTTTGGCCTCTAGCTCAGCCAGCAACTAGGGAAACCTACCAAACCCCTGCATTTTTTTAAAAACTAGACACCTAGGGGAATCCAGGATGGGGTGACTTGTGGGCCTCTCACCAGGTTCTGTTACCCAGAATCCTTTGCAAACCTCAAAATTTGACACAGAAAACACTTTTTCCTCACATTTCCATGACAGAAAGTTCTGGAATCTGAGAGGAGCCCCAAATTTCCTCCCAACTAGAGTTCCCCCAAGGCTCCCGATAAACATGGTACCTCACTTGTGTGGGTAGGTCTAGTGCCCGTGACAGGAAATGCCCCAAAACACAACATGGATACATCACATTTTCCCAAAGAAAACAGAGCTGTTTTTTGCAAAGTGCCAAGCTGTGGATTTTGGCCTCTAGCTCAGCTAGCAACTAGGGAAACCTACCAAACCTGCACATTTTTTAAAACTAGACACCCAAGGGAATCCAAGATGGGGTGACTTGTGGGGCTCTCACCAGGTTCTGTTACCCAGAATCCTTTGCAAACCTCAAATTTGGCCAAAAACACTTTTTCCTCATATTTCGGTGACAGAAAGTTCTGGAATCTGAGAGGAGCCACAAATTTCCTACCACCCAGAGTTCCCTAAGTCCCCCTATAAAAATGGTACCTCACTTGTGTGGGTAGGCCTAGTGCCCACGAAGGGAAATGCCCCAAAACACTATGAGAACACATCAAAATTATCAAATACTAAACTACCTCTGTTTGCGGGGGCCTGAGTTTTTGGTCCTGGGCATAGTAGCCATATAGGGAAACCTACCAAACCCAAACATTTCTGAAAACTAGACACCCGAGGGAATCCAGGGAGGTGTGACTTGCGTGGATTCCCCAATGTTTTCTTACCCAGAATCCTCAGCAAACCTCAAATTTAGCTAAAAAATAAAAAAATTCCCACATTTCTGTGTGGGATCGCCGCACCAGGACAAATTTCCTACCAGCCAACGTTCCCCTCAGTCTCCCGGTAAATATTATACCTCACTTGTGTAGGTGGGCCAAGTGCCTGTGACAGGGAACAGCCAAAACCTGTCGAAATTGAGGGGGAACCAAAGCGGGTCCAAAAGGGCAGTTTGAAAAAATATATATTTTGGCTGACAAGTGGGGCCAATATATTTATCGGTATAGATGAGACAATGATGGGTGGTAGGAATTTTGTGGATTCCTGCAGATTCCGGAAGGTTCCATCATAAAAATGTGGAAAAAATGTGTGATTTTCAGCAGAGTTGGAGGTTTACAGGGCATTGTGGGTAAGAAAATGGTGCGGGGTGCATGTGAAGCACACCACCGTGGACTCACCCAGATGTTTAGTTTTGAGATGTGTCTAGGTCTTGTGAATTTTTCTACATGGCAGCATCCCAAAGTCCAAAAAGTGCAACGCTCACCATTCCAAGTGGTACGATTTTCAGAGTTAGCCAAGCTCTCATGGCCCAAATGTGAAACCGAACCCCAAAATAATCAAAGGAGCTCTTGCTTGCCGGGGGATAAGATGTTTTAGTGTGTCGGGGTAAAGACTGTTACCCCCTTCAGTTGGGGTGGGGGCATAACCATGGCCATACTGGTTGGTAGCCACCACCACGCAATGTTTTGTGTTTTTTTTAATTCCCTGGTATCTAGTAAACTTTCTGCCCCCACGGGGCATGGGTCAGGGGTAATTGCCCCATCTGCACACTGATGGGCAGAACAACTTTGGGCCCATTTATTTGGGGTGGGGGTATGGCCATACCCCACCATCTTATTTTGAAAACAAAAATCTTCCTTGGTCTCTGGTGGGCTTTTTGCCCCCCTTGGGGGCAGATAGGCCTTCCAAAAATAGGCCGATCTGACAGTAAAGTGCTGCCAAGGGGCTGCCCCCCAATCAAAACACACACATACACACACCCACCAATCCCTGGTGCCTAGATCGGCCTAATAGAAATAGGCTGATCTGCCCCCATGGGAGCAGAAATGGCCTAAAATAAATTTGCTCCCCCCGCGAGCAACCCTTGCCTAGGGGATCGTTTCCCTTGCGTGAAAATGGCGCAAAATCTTTTTCCTGGTTCCTAGTGGTTTCTGACCCCCTTTGGGGCAGATTGGCCTAATAAAAATAGGCTGATCTGCCCCCAAGGGGGGCAGAAATGGCCTAAATACAATTTGCCCCCCAGACGAGCGACTCTTGCCTAAGGAGTCGCGCCCCACATATAAAAACATAAAGTAAACAAAAAAATATACATCCCTGGTGTCTAGGGGTTTCTGCCCCCCCCCCCCAGGCGCAGATCGGCCTAATTATAATAGACCGATCTGCCCGGAAAAGGCCTACAAATATTTTGTCCCCCTGGGAAGCGGCTCTTGCCCAAGGGGCCGCTCCCCTTATTCGTAAGTACATATAAAAAAACATTCCCTGGTGTCTAGTGGGCATTTCTGCTGCCCAATCGCATTGCGATCAGGCAGCAGAAATGCTTGCAGAGACATGAAAGGAAAGGCCTTTCCTTTCCTTTCATGCCTCTGCCTGCCCCCTCCTCCAGAGCGGAAGAGAAATGCTGAGCATTTCTCTTCCACATCGTGCTGGAAGCATGCTTCCAGCATGATGGGGAGGTGACCTCTGATGAGGTCAGCACTCGATCGCGTGCTGACGTCATCAGATGTCATTGGAGGAGAATCGGGGGGTCAGGGTGGAAGGGGAAGCAATTCCCCTTCTATCCCTGATGGAGGGTGTGGGTGGGAGGCCCATGGGCAGCACTAGAACTCCCCCTCTTAGGCCGGCTGCAGGACGAGCTGGGCTCGTCCTCGGCACACAGCAACTGTGGCCGAGGGCGAGCCCAGCTCGTCCAAGGCACCCAAGGGGTTAATTTTTAAAGCATAGTAAATGATGACCTTACAGTGCACTAGGATACGACAATCTTTATTGAGGTTCTTCAATGATTCACTCGCCATCGCTCTCTAACAGTGCCTCTCATCTCTCCAGAACTCCTCTCTCACATATTTATTTTGTTTTATAGCGCCTCTCTTACCAGCATAGGGTGTTGGAGCACTTTACATCACACACTCATACAGAGATGAAGAATCATGTGTGTAAATCAGTGTACAGAAAATGTTGACAGCGGGGTCAACAAGGTGTAGGATTCACGTCATCCATTCTGTTAGGCATTTTTAAGAGTGCTTGGTTTGAGAAAGTATAAATTCAGGATTCAGAAAGTAACACAGTGGTTACGGTTGACTTTACTAACAATTTATTTCTACCCAAACAACCACTTTTCTAACAAAATAAGGATAATCAAATACTCGGAAAGAAAACAACTTTCTAAACTGTACCATTCAGTTTGCAGCTCTTTGATGGCAGTTCATAGCTCACTGTGCTAGAATATGATTGTAACTTATGAACTGCACAGAAACAAAAGGAGCGCTGTGACTAAAGCTGTATCCTATTGTGCTATACACATAAAGTGTTCTGTAATCTGCATAGTACGCATTCTTTGCAGCAGGCATATTACACTCTGTGCTACCTTAGATGATCAAAACTGCCACTAGACAAAACTCTCGCCTGCAGCAGGTACATTAATCACCACAGTTATTTTGGCACTTTTATTGTTGCCTGAAAACTGTTGGATATACAAGGAACTCTGCAATGCTTGTAATACTGCTGCACTGCCACAAAACTGGTCCTCCAGTAACAAAAACGACCTCCCCACCCTTCAAGCCTCCTGGGAAATGCCCAGTACAGACAGTCTGGCTTTGTAGATAACACAAGTTACCTGGCGATTTAAGGACGGTTATAGGGGGATTCAGGTCTGTCTAACAAGTTCCTTCAAGATTATTGTTAAGCAGCAGAAAGGAGTCCATTCCAGATTCTGCAACCTTTAACCTGAGAAAAAACGATGGAGCAGATTCTTTTATAGAAAGATATGTCTTGCTTCTCTGGCTACTTCAGAAATCGTTTTCTATCCATATATTTGGGGTGTCAGTGGTATTCATTTGTAAGTGCAAGTGAAGAATCGCAGTTTCTAAAGGCTGCAACAACCTTAAGATGTGGACGGCATGGTCAAACCTCCTCATGCTAGTGGCACTCCTTGATTGGCCTTAGCATGTGTGTTAGTTTGCAATGTTTGCAGAAGTGACTAATTTAGGGAAAATGCAACCACACATAGCCTCACATAGTGGAAGAGAAAACTTGCTTCAGTGGTAGATCTCCCAGAGATTCAACGTACTGGTTAGAAACTGAAAGGGCAAGAATAAAGTCCTGAAGAACTTCAAAAGGTTGTGATGTAGACTATGAGATACGCTCTACAATTTTCTTATGGTGAAATTGGTTTGATTTAAATATAGAGTCTATTCCCAATGTGTCCCATAAATGTTTAGGAAAATGTTGTAGTCTCTGGTAACAAAATCTGCTGATAAATCAAGTATTACTCATATGCCATTTTGACTTTTTCTTATTTTGCGTTTGCACTTTATGGGTGTTATACTCTTCTGTTGTTTCTATGTCAGCCCCCCAGGGGCCAGTTTTTTTCTCTAAATTCAAGCTGCAAAGGGAAGGACATTTTGTTGTTTGTCTACATACCTATCAATACAGTTCTTTAGGACAGTTTTAAGGAAGGAAGTTTGACTTTGCTTTGTAAACACTGTTATACATGGGAGATTGCAATCACTGTGTAAAAGTCCGTCTTTAATTTCCTTGTTACTGTCAAGGTTCTGATGATGTCTCTAGTCACCTGTAATTATGAAATGGCATACCACTAAACAAGGAATGGGGGTTCGTATACTTGCATTTCCAGGAGGGTTTCAGACAGCATAACATTTTGACCTAGAAATATGTTAAAGACCTTAGTATCAATTTATAAACACCCTCCACCCCCATGATCCTTGGACTACTTTAGAGTTTACATGAATGTAGTGCTCAATTCACATTAAATCATCTTGTTTTCATCATTTAAGAGCCCAGTTACTAATTTCCAAAAAATGCCTATATTGACATCTCAACAACTGAGTAAAGGGTTTTCTCTCACCATTATGCATAATTATTCACACAACATTATGGAACTCACTCCCAAAGGTAACTTACAGTTTTGGGTAAGTTTACACTTATGAGTAAGTTTACTACATTTCTGTATTCACAAACTCCGAGTGTACACAAAAGTGTAAGTTACATATTTTCAACCACTGAGTATTCCAATTGGCTTACTGTTGTGTGGGTGGGTGACGTCCTTCTCTAAACCCTTCCTTGACCTGCACTAAAACCCCTTTTATGCCTCCCTAATCCAATTCCCTTTTGTAATAAGTCTGCCTCTTCTTTAAGCCACTCCTCTGTGCCCCTCCTGGCTATACTACTAAGACATATACTTACTGTGAAGGCTCCGCAGTCGGGGGTAAGAACATAAGTATGAGAAATGTTTAAGCGTAACACTTCTCATGTAGTTTGTGAACACCAATTTGCAGCACTATTAAAAGTACTACAAAGTGCACTTTGTGAATTAGGCCCTATCAGTGTAAGTTACTAAAAAAAAAACATCAGCAAGGCCAGAACTACCATCTGGCACTGCAACACCTTCCCATAGTAAATAATGGAGGTAGGGAACTAAAATAAAACTCCTTGGGAAATAATGTTAGATTACATTTTATTTAATTTTCCAACAGGTTATTTTGGATTTTGGTCTTGACTTTTTGTCCAAGTAGGAACCACTACAAGTCTGAGCCAGCCGAACACACTCTTAGAAGGATAATTACTTCCCGAGTGGTCACTCAACAGTTACTGCATGTGTCAGTAAATAACGCATTTCCGCAATCTATTGTCTTACTAAGGTCAGTCACCAATCATTGCGCCTCCTTACAGAAATAAACTTTGAATGTGCTGCTGATGCATGATATAAAAAAAGGTACGCTTTTCCACGCAAACGATCATGAGCAGCTCACCAATTTTCTCACATTTTTTCTATGGGCACATAAATCTTTTTTTACATGACAGACCTTAGATGCCCTCATGGTTTCACCCTTGCTTTGATGTATGCTTCCTGTTATAAACCACACTATTCATATCCTATACTATTGTTACAGATATTTTTTCTTGACTGTAGGCATTTCCCATCCCCTGTCCTGAGCAAAACCCCTCCTACAAATTAGGATCAAAACATAACTGCGTCGGCTCTACGGCATGGGCAAAATACCCACCATTAAGGTCTATAAAGATATTCTGGTGTCTTACCAATTTTCTCAACTGATTCCAATCTTATACCTGAATCCAGCATAGTGCATTTGTACGAAAGAAAATACCTGCATTAATAATTAATATTACTATCAAAAGCTGGGTTTCTAATTTCCTATTAATTAGTTTGTGATTTTTTTAGCATGTTTCCTAAAAAATTTAACTTTATTTCATATCACAAATGGGCTTGGACTTCCTTTTCATGCTTGTTTCGCCATTTTAAAGGTTGTAATGTATGGCCATGTATATAGATATTGATATTGTTCTGTGCATTCAGTGTTTATGATGATCTATCAATTGACTTTTTGGTCTTTTCAACAAGCTAACCACTCAAATGTTATACACACAAGGTTCTTCTTTTTTTGTTTATCGTAGGATGACCATCTGGGCAGTGCTCAGGAACCTATTTATCTTCAAAGGGGCCTTCCCTGTCACAGGCAGAGGTAGCTCTAACCTGCTCACTCTACTGTCCTTCTAGCTTGCTGGGCATCTTTCCTAGTGGGAGGAGAGCTTCCCCAAAACCATTTTTGAGTGACCACAAGGGAGGGTTTTCTCATTTCCCAGTCCACACCTCTAGGAATGACACAGCAGCTCTGAACAACAGAAGAAAGATTCTACCATGTTGGACTACGGTAGAGAGTGGCACTCTGGGTTGGTCTGCAGTAGAGCACACACAAACTGCTGCAGAAATGGGTAGGGTTAGCCTTGGGAACATTTACTCTATTGTTCAGGAAGGGGCTTGAAGTCACACCCAATCACAGGCTAGTGCCAGGTAAAAATGTGGCACCTCTGGGTACCGTCTTCAGAATACTACTGGACCTGTAACTGACAGAAGAAGGACTGTACCGTCTGTTGGAAACTGTTAAGAGAACCATCAGGAATGGACCTTCTCCCACTTGAACGCAGGACAAAGAAGTGGACTCAAATGGTTAGTTGGCAGACTGCCTGTTAAACTGCAGACACAAAAGCTTCAAGAAGCCACTTTACTTACCAGTTTCAATTGGGCCTTCGCTGGACGCTGCTAGTGGAGGGAGTCCTGACCCCCAAGTGCTGTTTCTGAGGTCCTTGGCTTTTGTCACAGTGTACTTCTCCTGCCTAACCCTAAAACCTTGCACTTAGAAATGTTTTCAAGGATCTTTGCCTGGTGAACCAACAGAACGACAGAAGGCTGGGAAAAACTGCCAAGCCAATCCACTGATAGTGCATCACTGGTGGGCCTAACTTCACCACAGCATCTACTCATTCTCTTTTGCAGCAGCAAATGTGATTTAGTGGACCTGATGCCTATCGGCATCCAACAACATCAAACCCTCTGTGGCTACAGCCTACTGCCTTGCTCTGCTTAGGAAATCTGGCTTCCAGAAAAGAATCTAAATTTGAAAGTAGAAATTGTCACTGGCGTTTGTCACCCTGTCATCGACCAACTGCAGCCTTGTCCCACCTATCTGAAATTTTCCATAGATAACTCTTTGACTGGGACTACCTGGGCCTTGTTTCTGACCCACGCTCTACCTCAGTCAGCCTTAACACTGACCTTTGTCTGGGTGTAGCAGGGGCAAAAAAGCCACCCTTAAAGTCTATAAAGATACTCTGGTGCTTACCAATTTTCTCAGATGATTCACTGCAACTAGTTACCAGCAGTATTTTTATTTAAAAATTAAAAAAATCATCTATGGTTCACTATAGTGGATTTTTGTAATTTTGGTGTCATTTTGTTCATTAAAATTTCTCTATTTGTATTAATTATTTTTAGGTTTTTCTTAGTATGTTGTGTTTTTTGACTTTTTAACTGTTTTGTCACTTTTAAATGCTTTACATATTTTCTATAGATAAGCCTGTCTGTTCTGTGCCATAGCCACCAGGAGTTGAGCTGAGTGGTAAATTACTAATAGTGACATTATTACTTGAGGTGGACTAACTTCCACCCCAATTAATAATCCATTTTGTCCCAAGTGCTATAGCACTAAGGCCCAGATTTATACTTTTTCATGCAAAACTGTGCTAACGCAGTTTTGCGTGAAAAAGTATAGCGCCGGCTAGCGCCATCCCAAGACTCCGGCTTGGTGTCATATTTATGGTATGACGGTAGCCGGCAGTAAGGCCCAGCTAGTGTCTTAAAAAAGGACGCTAGCTGGGTGGGGGAGGCATAGGGGGAACAGGAGGTTGTGTGCCAAACGATGACGCTAATATGGGTAGAGGTATAAATATGCCTCTAACCAGACTAGCGCCATCCTTTGACGCACAACCCTCCATGGACATGACTCCTGCCTTGGTAAAGACAGGAGTCATACCCACCAATCCAATGGCCATGCCCAGGGGACATGCGTCCCCTGGGCATGGCTATTGGGCCAGTTGCATGTAGGGGGTTCCAAGTTAGGCCGCCCTAGGGCACTTGTTAAAAAAAAATACTTCCCTGTACTTACCTTACTCACCAGAGGATGGGGTCCCCACATCCTCTGGCGTCCCTCTGGTGTGGGCGGGGATGTCCCTGGGGCTAGGGTAGGGCACCTGTGGGCCCATTTCCATGGTCTCTGACCATGGAAATAGGCCCACAGGTCCCCTAATGCCTTGCCTGACCCAGGCGTTCAATAATGACACTAAGCAAGCTTAGCGCCATTATTTAAGGCCCCCTTGCCCCCATGCTTGATTTTAGCATGGGGGATAGATATGGTGCTAAGATCATATTGTCATGTTTTACCCAGGAGCGCCTACTGTGCATCTCATTGACGCAAGTTAGTTTCCCTCAGGAAAAAATGACTTTAACTCCAAAATTCTGAAGCTAGACGGGTCTAGCGCCAAAGTATAAATTTGAAGTTAGGTTAGCACCGAATTTGCGTAAAAACAAATGACGCAAATTCGGCACAAATGGGGTATAAATGTGCCCCTAAATGTATACATTCATATTATAAATACTTAGGCCCGTATTTATACTCCGTTTGCGCCGAATTTGCGTCGTTTTTTTCGACGCAAATTCGGCGCAAAACTAACGCCATATTTATACTTTGGCGTTAGACGCGTCTAGCGCCAAAGTATTGGCAAAGAGCGTCATTTTTTAGCGTGAACGCCTTCCTTGCGTTAATGAGATGCAAGGAAGGCGTTCCCGTCTAAAAAAATGACGGCGACGCAAATGCGTCGTATTTATACTCCCGGGCAAAAATCACACCCGGGAGGTGGCGGGTCAAAAAACCCCGCATTTGCGCCACATTTTAACGCCTGGGTCAGGGTAGGCGTTAAGGGGACTGTGGGCTCAAAATGAGTCCACAGTTGCCCTCCCCTGCCCCCAGGGACCCCCCCTGCCACCCCTGCCCACCCCAGGAGGACACCCAAGGATGGAGGGACCCACCCCAGGGACATTCAGGTAAGTTCACGTAAGTATAATTTTTGTTATTTTTCAATTTTTTTTGGGTGGCATAGGGGGGCCTTATTTGTGCCCCCCTACATGCCACTATGCCCAATGACCATGCCCAGGGGACATAAGTCCCCTGGGCATGGCCATTGGGCAAGGGGGCATGACTCCTGTCTTTACTAAGACAGGAGTCATTTAAATGGCGTCTGGGCGTCGAAAAAATGGCGCTAATCGGGTTAAGACGATTTTTTTGCGTCAACCCGACTTGCGCCATTTTAAGACGCCCTAGCGCCATTTTCCCCCTACGCCGGCGCTGCCTGGTCTACGTGGTTTTTTTCCACGCACACCAGGCAGCGCCGGTCTGCTTGCGCCGGCTAACGCCATTCCATAAATACGGCGCCCGCATGGCGCTTCGGAATGGCGTTAGACGGCGCTAAATTTTTTGACGCTAAACTGCGTTAGCGCAGTTTAGCGTCAAAAAGTATAAATACGGGCCTTAGATTATATAGCACATTTCATATTTCAACCACATTAGAACAAAGTGATTTCATATCTATGATGTCAGATGCCATATTATACCAAATTTTCGCGACTCCTACAACCATGTGGAAAAATAGAAGCCCTTCACATAACTCCTACGTATACTGTTTCGTAAAATTCCACATGGTGGCAGGACAGAACCGTTCAGCAATTTGAAAACAACAATAACCAGGAGGAAACGCGGCTCACCTAAAGGATGTGCACATTTTTAATTTGGCTCACCTATGATTGCTTCCCAATCACAATTGCGCACCAATGATTGCTTCACAAAATGTTCTGTATGTTGGTTTTCCCATCACAATCACAACTTTAGAGTCCATTTTAAGGTGTGTTTGTGTTAAAGAAAACCACCAATATCCATTCAGTATAGCACCCGTAGTTAAATATTGCCAGTTTTTGACTGCATCCTAGGCAGGGCATAAAGATTCCAAAAAGCAAAAACATTGAGAAACTGCAGATAGAAAAATATTTTATGAAAATATTGGTTCATCCAATAATTTCCCTTACTGCTGCTTTCCTCAAAGTTCTGCTTATGCCTCACTACTGAAGAAAACAAATAGGTGATAGACTGAATGTTCAAATTAATCCCATCCACTGGTATTAACATTCTAGTCCATATTTTCTTTTTCCACCATTCCACCCTAGACAGATACCGGCCATATGCAAATTAACATTGGTCCTACTCCAACAGGCACAGTCTAACCAAACTGTCCGAATATGAATACTGCCTATGCAGCTGCTCTTTCAATTAAAAAAGCATTTTTAATGCCTACAACTTTGGCTCAAGTTGATTGATCTGCATCAAATCTTGCACTTGTCAATCGTAGTCAACTAAGGTTTGGCACGCCAAATGTTGTTCAGTATCCTGCATGACAATACATTTTGAAGGGGGAGACATAAATAAAAAGCTGAGTTTCTCTCTTTCGGCTAATATAGGTAATTTTGCTTGCTAGCTAAAACTGCAGAATGCATTAACACAAATGTTTACACGGACGTTGAACTTTACTTGGAAAGCAATCTTTTGATAGTTTGGTGTGAAAACGTTCAGTAAATTTTCAGATATTAACATTTTAAAAAGATGCTTGGCGGGCTTGAAATGATTAAACCTTTTCGATATCTTAGCTGTTTTAGTCTGTGGGCTTGGTACCTGGATAGTATACAAAATAAAATGTAAAAATAAAGGTTAGCCATTGTATGTGGGAGCTTTTTACTCCTGTTGTCTAATTTGTGGTCCCATTCTCAGAACTGAGATTGTGAAATCCCAATCCTCTGATTGGCTGTCACTAGAGAAAAATCCTTTGGCTTCCAATGAAGGATGCATGTCTCCTAAAAAAATGGGAACACTTAAGGGGCAGTGTGCGTCCACCCCGACCTCCAAGTGTAACTGCTGGGACACTCAGAAGACCATCCCCCAAACAGTCAGTAAAAAAGTAATTGTGCGCCATAGTGCATGGTTTGTTTTTCACAGCTGCAGACTTGAAAAACACAAAATGGCACCCATAACCCCTGGTCCCTGAACAAATAGCACAGACTTTTGGAATCCTCATTCATAGTCCACGGGCTCGTATAGAACCCACAGACCATGGGTGTCATTTTAGAAGGGTTGAATCCGCAGCTTGTGAAAAAAGACCATGGACTCCTGACACATTTGGGGCCACATAAAATATTAAAATGTAACTTTTGTCATAAATATGTTCCCCATGGTGTTCACTGGCTTCAATGTAAATTTTAAGTGGTCACTCAGGACAAACTCATTTTTTTTCTTGTGCTATGTCCACAGAATTTATCACAAGATAAGGCAGACCTAGCAACAAGAGAAGGGCATTCTTTGTAGTTCCTGGTGCATCCTCAGAGTATTTTGCATACTTAACCATGAAAAGATAGTAAAAACTTACTGAATAAGATCTTTGAAATCAAATGAGAATAAGAGTATTTGTTGTAACACTCAATGTGATGGCACCATATACTAACATTTGACACAATGTAGGCATACTGGCTAGCCAGCATTCCTCAAGGGCCGGCGGTATAGCATTTATACCATATATCATTAAAAGATTATCCTGAGAAAGATGTTCTGATGTCTCACTGAAAATGTTTCTCTAATTGGGAATTGACTGTACATGTAGTTACAGGGGGCAGCAATAGGCACCTGCTTTGTCTCCAACAATGCAAATCTTTTCATAGGCTGGTGGTAGTAGCAGGTGGCATATAGTGATGGATATGCAGAACTGACCAACATGTAGTGCTATGTCTTAGGTCCATAGATTATCTGATTCGGATATGGATAGGAACTGAACTGGGCTCTAAGAGGTGCATATACTATCTTAATCAAACTGAGTTGAACATCAGAGTTAAAGGCAATAGACTTAATTGTAGTATCAGTACAACTGGATGCCAGAGAATTTATGAAAGAATGAAAAATACATACAGCTCTATAAAGGAAAGACTGCTGGTAATATTACACTACTTAACTGCTATTGCCATCCAGCCCCTTTAATCAGACACATATTGTATGGCCAGCCTCTCTTTGCTAAATGGATTTACAACACCTTGGACACTGATTTGAGGCTGGGGTAACCTGATAAAGATTTAGAACAGGCAACGATATTCAATTTGAAACTTCCTGACAAGACATTGGGAACTACTTAATTCTGACACTTTCATAGGAAGCACAGTAGGTATGGTCCCATCAATCACTTTCATAGATGCACATCCCTTGGAGATAAAGCTACCTGAAGTAATTTTCATGATAGCAAGGACAAATCTAATTGGTTGAAACCAGTAGGAGGTTTTGAAAAATAAGACATGTAAACAGGGTATATCGATAAGCACTTATTTTAATCCCTTGAGGAACTCCACACAAACGATTGTGAAGAGCTTGACATGTAAGAAAGATAATGCTGTAATATTCCCTTCACGTAGATTAATAAATCTTGCTGGTGCCATCCACCTGGTGAAATTTCCCAGAGGTTGGTCCACAGCAGTAATGTTCCCTCTCTCTCTTTCTCTCTCTCTCTTCCCTACCTACCTACTTTTCCTCCTTCCGAAGTTGTGCCATTACCACTACTGAAAGATGCTATGCAGTTGCTCTTGATTTTAAAGAAGAACACAATGGTGTGATTGAGATCTCATCAATGATGTCACTTACCATTTCATGAGTGATGACATTTTTGAGGTAATAAGCAGTGCATGGTGGGGGCACATTAACCTTGAGTGTGTTACCCTGCTGCATCCTGGCTCTCAAATTTGAGAGGGTCTCCTGGTACTGCCTGGGGTTACCAAAATCTATAGCTTGTTTTTTCAAGATTATACCTTTGTTGGAAAAGCATATTAAATCTTGCTGGTGCCATCCACCTGGTGAAATTTCTCAGAGGTCGTCCCACACCAGTGATGTTTTCTCTCTCTCTCTTCCCTACCTACCGACTTTGCCCCCTTCCAAAGTTGCGCTAAAATGTCTGTATTCATTACCCTATTTTTGAGAGCAGATTGGTGGATTATTGTCTGAAGGTTGTCTTTAACCATTTTGCTTCTGCTTGGATCCTCACAGTATTGACACAAAGGTCTTGCTCACATATGGATACATTGGGTCACACTTGAGTACTTGATGAAAAACATCAAGTGGATTGGACAAAGTATGAACCTGGTTTAGATCTTCTTAAAACGATTTAGCTTCTCTTGGAGAAAGAAAACCTGGACAAAAGTAAATTTGATCCTAATATTGCAATGGTCAGCTTTGATCTGAATGCAAGCTAGGCTGGCACAAACACATCAAACCATAAAGTTAGTTCTTTTGAAGGAACTTTGTTAAATAAGGACATGAAATTGCATGTGTACTTGAGAGACTGAAACAATGCCTAAAAAGGACCAGTGGAACCAAAACCATCCTTCTCACAAAATGAACAGTTCGGCCACATGAGGGGTTTATAATGAATCTTATGTGAAAGGCTGCCCAAATGAGATACATTATTAAAAAAAAAAACTATTGAAATGAAATTATCACAGGAGTATATAAACATCAAGGTACCAACATGCCTACAAGACGGCTTTATTAAATATCGGAGAATAGCACTGACGGTGACTAAAGGTCACAATAAAGAAATGTAATGTTGACTTTATTTTTGTTTTAACACATGTTCTCTTCCAAAGACTCCATATCCCCAAATGCACTTGGAATGTAATATTAGGAATGGAGTTAGGAACACCAGAAATGCCAGAAAGTGAAAAATAACTTGTCTGTGAACAGGGTCTTTGTGGCAAAATACATCAGCTAGCCTTTTATGTACTTTTTGCACTGAAATTCAAGTTTATAAGACACTGCTGCCAAAGTTATGTGTTCCTTGAAAATTAATTAATAGAATCCCCCAGCATGTTTCTACATATTTCTGAGCTATATTGTTTTTTTTAAACTCTGACTTGTATGAAACTGATTCTAATTTCTTACTTCAAACAAAGATCGAACTGCTTTTTGGTGTGTTTACATTTATCATAGATATTATAATATGATCCTTCATGTTTACATATATCCGATCCATTTCACATGAAAGAGCAACACACCAAGGAATTAAGTGTTTAGTGGGAAGGATGATTATCTGGCCATGTATTATAAGAAATAAAGTACCCCCTGCAGCACATTATAAGGAGTTTGTGAGTTGGCTTAATGTTTCCATACCTTATAAAGTAAGCCCACCTTCCGCCTCATTCCTCTATATGGTCATAGAACTTTTCTGTAACTTGCAATATCACTACTTTATCCCATGTATTACTAAATATTTTCTCTCTCCCTCTCGCTCTCTCTCTCTCTCTCTCTCTGTGTATACATATATATATATATATATATATATTTGTATATATATATATATATATATATATATATATATATATTGCCTACGGCGGTTGCCAGTAGTAGTTATGTAGTTATAGTTAGGACCATGCTTCCTTTGAAAAATAATTTTTTGACTTTCCTATATCTTTGGCACTGTTTGACAAATCTTCACAAAATTTGCCAAAATGTTTTCCTGAGACCATGGGAAGTTTCAGGGTGATCTGTCAAGCGGGGGCCGAGAAAGGGGGGTGTGTCACAAAAAGTTCCCATAGGGATTTTAGACACAACTACAGCCCAAACCACTGGACAGATTACACCCAATTTGGGAGGAAGGTAGCTCTTGGCCTAGAAAGAGTGGTTTTTATTATTTGTTGTGAATCTGTTCAGTAGTTTGAGAAATTAAAAGTAGAAGGAATATAGATATCTAGAGGTGCGAAGGATTTCCGAATAATAATAGGCTTGTGCAGAGATCTGTAGAGTGCTAATTGGCTGCCAATACTTCAAATAGGACCATTTAATGAAGGCCGGGTTCCGGGTGTTGGGGTCCCAGTGGCTGCGAGTGGCCTAAGGTAACTATAGCTCGCACCCTCGCCATGCACTGTTAATCACTCTAGATATTAAACCGCTCCTGACAAATTCTATAGCATAAAAAAAATATCAATGAAATATTAGAAGTCAAATTATTGAAGAAAAAACTGTGCATGGCGAGGGTGCAAGTTATAGTTAGCTTAGGCCCCGCGTTATAGTTACTTGAAATAACTCTAACTATAACTGCTGAATTGCTCTGGTTTTGTGAGAGTAAATTCAGAACCTAACTATAACATCCCTGTAACCTTTGTTTTTTCTAAGTGAAATATATATATTTTAAACTGAGTTGCCACTGTGTGCTGGTGCCAATAAAAATGTGGGACCCCAAAACACACTTTCCCCATGCACTTTCCCATAGAAATCTTAAACAATGACACAGAAAAAAGTGCTGAGCAGAATAAAACCAAATTTAAGTGAATTCTAGCTCTTTACTCAGAAAGTGTTTTTTTTGTGATGTGGTGAAATCGTTCAGTGGTTTTTGAGAAATGCATGTTCAGAAGTTTGTGACACATTGACAGCTGGTCCAGCGGAAACCACATGGTACTGCAAATTAAAGAAAATAGATCTATCTGATTGGCTGAGAGAGCTTTTTCCCATCAGCTCCTTTGGTACTGCAGGACTGTGCAATCAGATTGGCTGGCCGCAAAACAGAGAGAAACATTACAGCTGCCATTACAGGACTTGTTGACCCGCACCCCCCACAACCCATTTTCTGAACTTATGAAAATAAATTACATATAAGTAGGCAGGATAGTAGTACCCTGACCCCCTCACCTTGTAGGGGGTTTTTCCCAGGGAATGGGGGCCAAAACAAAAAATGAAACCCAGTGAGGACCTTGTGTAGTCTTGCAGGAATACTGCATGACCCCCCAATTTTTTTAAGAACACATAAAAAAGGAAAATGTGGGGTGGGGGCCTATGTGGGGGTTATTGGCAGCCCATGGGGGGATGCTCAGGCCCTGCTCCAAAGCCCGCACTGCATGAGGGGGATGGTCTTCTGTGTGGTTGGGCACAGGATCGCATTGTCAAAAGGTATGCTGAATGAGGGGGTTGGTTAAATGTGTCCAAAAAACATTATAATTAGGCATGGTAATAACGTCTATCCTTCTGTTAAGAAAAAGTGACAAAGACCTGGAAGATTGAAGCACGTCGGTATAGCTGTGGAATCAAGAATAAAGTATTGAAACTTTTTAATACCTGAAGTGTAGGGACATTGTTATTTTTAGTAAAATAAGTCAAAAGGCACAGTCTACCTTTGTCGCTGGCAACAGCTGCAAGTCTCAAGCTTGTTTGAAAGACTGATTTGTGATAATATATCTATATTACCTACTTGTGATCACCAGTAGGTTGTTAGGTAGATATAGTTCAGACCTAATTCCCATAGACAATGCATTTTTTTTTGCTAATAAATTTGAGGCCATTTGACAAATCATCACAAAGTTTTCAAAGTAGTGGCCTGCTCACTTCAGCTGGTGTCTGAAAAGTTTCAGTGTGATCCGTGAAGTGGAGGCCAAGAAAAAGGGGGGTCCCAAAACGCATTTTCCCCCTGCTATTTCCCCTAGGCAATGAAATTACACTACGTTTGGCAGAAAGCTAGCTCTTGGTTCAGAAAGAGCCCTTTTTGTGATTTGGTGTAAATTCATTCAGTAGTTTTGAAGATATTAAAGAAATATAGATATCTAGGGACATAATTTCCCTGTGGATCTGAGAGATCTCATTCTGAGATCTGATTGGCTGCCACCACTTTAACCAGAAAGTGCTGGCAGCCATCTTGGGATTCGGCCTATTCCAAGAAAAAAGTTAAAAAATAACTGACAAGAGCACAGTGGAAATACCCTGAACTCCAAGCCATGGTGGTTGGGTTCCACAGGGACCACACCAGGGACCAAAAACCTTTTTTTTTTCAAATTTTTGCTGTGACTTTGTGCTTCATGAATCCATGCAAAACAATTAAAAAATGGAAAAAAAAGAGTGGTCTCCTGTGCTCATTTTTTTCATTTGCTCCCAGGCCGATTTCAACCCCAGGAGTCCCATACCCTGTGGCCCAGCAGATAACTCCAAAGCGTTCTCCCGCCACCCGGCAGCTTTTAGCCTGGGGGACCAAAACCTCTCTGTTGCAGTTAGAAAGGAGGGGGCCACACACACCCTCCCCCCTCCTGTAGCATCAATTATCCCGGGGACTGCCACAACCCAGGACTGGCTCCTGCTACGTCTTGAGCCATTTGACAGCTCCCGTCAGGGAAGAACAAACAGTAAGTCCACTCCCAGTGGACTGGAGCATTACAAATGCTCCTGCCTGCTGGGAGTAGACTGTCATCTGTTTTCTTGCCCAAGTTGTGCCAATAATTGGGCAGATAAAGAGAAAAGGATGAGCACAAAAGGTAATTTTCCCTCAGGTAACAGATGTATTTCATTGAGTTGAAAGAACCTCTCCGCCCTGATAGAACCATGAGGGCTCCACCTTATGCAATGTGGTTTCCATAATAGCTTCAGCATTTTTACGTTCAGATGCTCAACAGACACATGCCGTTACTGAGGTCCCCCTCCAAATCCCCCTCTGAGTCATGAGGGACCATGCCACCACTGCTTCCGGAAAATGCTGCATTAGCCATGTTGCAAAAGATCATTAACACCGATACGTAGAATAACCAAGACAAGAGATGATAATCCTGGTAAATTAAAAAAATTATGCTGGTGCCATTAAATCTTCCATTATGTAACATAGGCTGAGCTAGTTCCAATTCTTTGCAAGTGTACACACTCAATGTGGGCACCAAGCATATAAATAACTATAAGAAGCAACTAGAGAAAGGAAATATATATATATATATATATATATATATATATATATATATATATATATATATAACACAAGGAGAAGAAAACGCTGCACTCCCGGAGATTGCAATCCACTGCACATTTATTCCTCTTAATGCTGGTTGAGGCTATATCTGGCACCACAACGCGTTTCGACATCCGTCTTCTTCCTGGTGGTTTCTGCCATCTTTATAGACGAGCAGGATGCTGGTATTTATAGTTCCCATATAACTTTCAGCTGTGAGCCAATTGGAGAGGCTTCTATAAAGATGGCAGAAACCACCAGGAAGAAGACGGATGTCGAAACGCGTTGTGGTGCCAGATATAGCCTCAAATCCACTCTAGCCCCACGCAGGTTTGTTCATTATCACTGTGTGGCTGGATTTTGCACATATCGTTGCTGGGCGTCAAATTTTACATGAACCTGCCCGGACCTGAGATGCCTGTCCGGGAATAGATGTATAGGTGGGCATTATGGCATTGGCAGTCACCTAACCGCCACACCGGCGATGGCGGTAGTACAGCTGCCAGGCTGGCAGTAATGACCGCCAAATTATGACCATGACCGTGATCCCTCCCATAGACATCCAATGTACTACCCCAACCGCCAGTGTGGTACGACTACTGAACACAGCGGTGGACCTCTTCAGGCAGGCGGAAGACAATGATCCGTCCACCATATTATGTTATAACAGACCGCCAGGATTTCCACTGTGGTACCAACGCCACCAAAAGCCTGGCGGAAACACATCATATAAAAGGAAACACTCACCTCCAGGGACACAGAGGAGTCAGCGTCCGCCATGGAACCAGAACTGGAAGTCTTCCCATTGCTGTACCACGCAATGGCCGTCCAGGAGCACCAACGCTGACGAAGGCGATGACAAGTAAGTAAAGCCGCCTACCACACAAGGGGGAGGAGAGTGACACACACACACACACAACACACAACATACACACACACCACACACCCAGAACAATTGCAGACTAAATCAACAGCAAAAGAACCCAGGAGCAGAGAAAGGCTAGGACACATACCTCTGGTCCAACCACTGTAATTATGTTGGATGAAAAGCTCACATTAAAAACAAAAAAGCATATAAACATATTTACAGGCAGGGCCATTGGCCAGTCCAAAGTTTTCAAATGGCCACATGGCAATGTCCAAGGCCCAACTTGACTCTTGACAACATTGACACTCCACTGGGCAGGAACATCAGGTTGGAAATAGGCAGGCACCTCATGGGGTGGAGGGGTGGGGGTTGTGGGGGGCTTCATTTTGGCAGGGGGTCCTTGGGCTTGGGTTTGGGAGGGGGCGGGTCTTTACCCTTCCGTTTAGGTGGCGGAGGAGTGGGCTTGGGGTGGGGGCCGGAGTGCCACTCTTGTGCCCCTTAGTGCAGCTGAAGTTTTAGGAGGAGGAACAGGGCTTGATTTGGTGCTGGAGGCCCTGGGCTGGGGGGTGGGACTTTTCTCTTACAGGCAGGACAGGGGGAGGGGGAGGGAAGAGGTCAATGAGGGAAAGGATACGCTTCTTAGGACCAATGAGGCAGTTGTGGGTGGAGGTATGGGAGTGGAGGTAGAGGGAGTGGTTTTATGAGGAGGAGGTGTGCAGGACTTGGGTGCAGGTGCATAGACAGTGTGCGTGTGTGAGGTGGATGGCTGTTATGGGTCTGAGTGGTAGTGTTTGTGTGTCTTTGGAGGTGGGGCAGACAGGGAGGGGGAGGACAAACAGGATGTGTGGGTGAATGTTGTGGTGGTGTCTGAAAGTGAGGTGGGTGTGCTGCATGGGGTGGTGATGGTGGTGGTGGTGACTGCGCATCTGGTGTGTGGGATGCATGTCTGCGGGTCAGCTCTTGTGGTGACTTTGGGCAAGGATGTACAGGTGGCAGGATCTGGGACTGTTGATGCAGTGCATGCAAGCATGAGTGCTATTGTGACTGTGAGGGAGGAGGAGGAAGGAGAGACAGTCGAGGCAGTGCCTGTTGTTGTGTGTGCATCTGTGTGTTGGCTGTGTGTGTGTGTGCTTGTGGAGGGAAGTGTGATGCTTGTGTTTGTCTGTCGAGTCCTGTCTGTTGTTTTGGGTGCATGCTTGTCAGAATGTGTGCATGGGATGGGTTGGGGGAGAGGAGACAGGGACTGAGAAGATGTAGTTGGTGGGGGGACGGAAGAAACAGGGACACTGACTGCTGTCAGAGAGGAGGCCAGAGACTGAAATGATCTCTGTAGGGCCACCAAGCCATGTGAATGCCCTCCAGGAAGGCATTGAATTGCTGCATCTGGGATGCCAGACCCCGGATGGCATTCACTGAGGTTGACTGCCCTACAGCGATGGATCTCAGGAGGTCAATAGCCTCCTCAATGCCTGGGGCGTAAGGAGACGCCCACCCTCTTGGGTGAGCGGGCACGGGCAACTGGGTGGGGTGCTACTGGGAGGGCGGTGCGGGAGTGTCAGAAGTGGCTGGGGTCATCCCAGAGAGGTCCCCCATCACCAGGGAGCTTCCATCGGAGGAGGAATGAGAGTCAGTTGTTTCAGCTCCAGTCTTCCCTGTGGTGCTCCCCTCACCCTCCAACCAACTGGTCCCCTCAGCGTCTGTGGACTCTGCCTCCTGGGTCCCGTGGGCTGCAGCTCCCTCACTCGCCGGTGCCCCTGCTCCTTCGCCAGATGATGTTAATGCACACATGGACAGGATGACCAAAGAAGAGAGTGTGGGGGAGAAAGAAAGGGAGCACAGGGTCAATCACAGCACCAACTGTACAGATGGCATACACATCACAATCACTCCCTGGGACTAAGATTGAGCAGTATGGACCACAGTGACAAACCATTGCCTAGGCACTACAGCAGATAGAAAACCAAACACAACCATCTGTACACCTACTGGGAACAACTACGCCCTGTCAGCCATGGCAAGGTAGCTACCTAGCAACACCAGAAATGCATACCACCCTACATAGCTGAGCAGGACCATGCAGGAATGCCAAAACCAGCATATTGGGGCATCCACTGACTAGAAACCTGCACCCAAACCCCATGCGAGGCAACAAATAGTGTATACCACACACACTGTACTCACCCCCTTGTGGCTGCTGTGCTGCCCTCAAGCACTCATCCAACTCAGGATTGGCCACTGCCAGTATGGGGGCCATTAGGGGGGTCAGGCTCCGACAGGCACCCCTCCCTCGTTGGGAGGCCATCCCTAGCTGGGCCTCCACAGTCTGCCAGGCGTCTCATGTCCTCCCACCATTTCCTGTAGTGGGTGCTCCACCGGCTATGAACCCCCAGGGTCCACACATCCTTGGCGATGGCATGCCACAACCCCTTCTTCTGATGGGCGCTGACCTGCAGAGGAAACCCAGACAGAAGGACACCATGAACCATACAATTCAGCCTGTCAAACAAATGGCTTACATATTGCATTTGCCCCTCACAAGCACATACATGACCCGTACCTCTGCATAAACAATGCCTGCAGCCATACACTCCACAAATCACACACTGCCATGGTTCACATACATCTACATGCAGCCATGTTGTGTGCAACGTACCCATGATGTACTCACCTGTTGGTCTGGAGGCCCATACAGCTGCCCATAGAGGGGTAGGACCCCATCCACAAGCCTCTCCAATTTCTCGGACGTGAAGGCTGGGGCCCTCTCCCCTGTTGCATGGGCCATAGCAGGTTCCAGACATAGGTCACAGCAGCATACGCAGTAGAGATGTATCCCCGTTAAAAGTCAGGAATCAAGTGAAGTGGTAGTAAGAAAATGGCGGTCACGGCCGCAGCGGTGACAACCGCCACCACTAGCATTGATCATCATTATTTCCCGCACTCCATAGAGCCCCATGTTAGCCAATGATGAATTGCGTGGCGGTGCAGACCGCCTTCCGCCATGGCACCTAACGCCGGCGGAGTGAGGTTGTTTCCACCTGTCCCTGCATACAGGACAGGCGGTTGCCATTTCCTACTGCTAGTACTCATGTATTGCATTAACATGTGCATCATTGGTGTTGACTGTGCACACCTAGACAATACTAGTCTCCTACATACATACATGCTCTGTGTACTCTGATCTTGCCTGTTCATAGGTCCTGTCATCACACCCATTTTACTTTTGGCTCACTTAGGTACCAATCATGGCAGAGGTATAGGAGGAAGAGGCATGCACCTGTGTACAGACACTTTGTGGACTTGGCTACACTGGAGGACCTGGCACATCATACTCACGTATGCTGTGGACAGAGCCACAATCACAGAGCTGTGTGCACAATTGGAGCCTGATCTGCTACCTGCTATCTGTTGCACCACAGTAATCCCCCCTCTAATACAGGTGCTGTTAGTGCTCCATTTCCTGGCAACTGGTTCCTTCCAGGTGACTCTGGGCTTGGCTGCAGAAATATCACAGCCAATGTTCTTGATTGTGCCTGCAAGGGTTTTGGCTGCCTTTCTCAAACACATGTGCAGCTACATTGCATTCCTCCAGGTTGATGATTTGGCCACTGTGAAGGCTGAATTCTACGCAATGGGACGTATGCCACATGTGATTGGGGCCGTTGACGGGATCCATATTGCGTTAGAACACGTGTACAGGAATAGGAAGAGTTTCCACTCTCTCAATGTCTAGATGGTGTGCCTTGCTGACCAGTACATCTCCCACGTCACTGCCAAGTATCCTGGATCTGTGCATCATGTCTTTCTCTTGGGGAATAGCAGCATGCAACAGGTGATGGAACGACTACTGAGGCACAGAGTGTGGCTTATAGGTGATCTTGGGTCCCCACCCAATGTATGCCATTGGGCATGCTTAATGTGTGTCCCTCACTTCTTCCAGGTGACTCTGGCTACTCTAACCTGTCCTGGTTGTTGACCCTTGTCAGGAATACGAGAACAGGGGCTGAGAATTGGTACAATGATGCTCATGGTCATACCAGGAGGGTTGTCGAATGACATTTGGCCTCCTGAAAGCCAGGTTCAGGTGCCTCCATTTGACAGGTTGATCCCTATGCTACTCCCCTGAGAAGGTCTGCCAGACTGTGGTGGTGTGCTGCATGCTGCACAATTTGGCCCTCAGATGCCACGTGCCCTATCTGCAGGAGGATGGGGGTGACAATGCACCTCTGGCAGCAGTGGACACTGACGACATTGAGGAGGAGGAAGAGGAGGAGGATGTAGACAACAGGACACATATCATTCAGCAGTACTTCCAATGACACTCAGGTAATACTGTTAATCTATACATGTCTCCATTTAAGTAATGTGATGTGTGGCTGTAGTACTATGCCAGTCACAACCTTTGCATCCCAATTGACTGTCACCTATGCCTTCCCTTACTGCAGATGTTGATGAATACAGACTGATGAGACACATTTGTTGGATTGATAAATACACTACAGGGCATTTGCACAGAATAATGCAGTTCAATACAGTTCACTGCATTGCACATTTCTTTCTGATAAGGCACTATTGCTCAAGTTGTGATCAAGGGTGTTACTTTGAGTGACAAAATTAACAATAGATAGTGTAATGGAGGGTGATGGTTGGGAATAGTCCAGTGTAGTGGGCCAGTCTGTTTGAGGCACAAGTCCAGTGTCCAAGGGGCCATAGGAAGAGGAGCAATGGCAGTCCAAAGTGAACAAGGTGATCCAGTGAAACACAAGGGGGGTATTCTGGAGGGGCTCATTTCCTAGCGGTGGTATTGGTCTTGACAACTGTCTCTGGTGTCTGACAGTGGCGCAGTGAACATTTGTGGGGTGGTTCACCTTCTGCAGGGGGAGGGGTGCTGGAGGCCCCTTGGGTCCTGTGGCAGGGCCTCCTGTCCACCAGCTGCAGCAGATGTGGAGAACTGGTCAGTACACTGGTTAGTGGTAGTGTGCCCCCTGGTGTGCTCTGTACTCCCGCATGATGTTTGCCATGTCACTCAGCACCCCTGCAATGGAGGCCATGGTGGTATTCAAGGCCTTCTATTGTTGCACGACCACCTGGTGGTGTTCCTCCTGCAGCCACTGTTTCTCCTGCACAATGAGCCATCCTGTCCTGGGATTGTTGGTATTTCTCCAGGACATTTGTGAGCGCCTCCTGGGCATCCGGCTCCCTGGGCCTGTCCTCCCCCTGTCGCAAAGCTGTCCTCCGACTGTCCCTGGACCCCTGTGCCTGTGTCCCCTGAACTGTGTGCCCACTTACACCAGGACCCTCATTGTCTTGCCTTTGTCGTGTGGACTCGGGTCCCTGTACAGGTGGGCACACTACTGATTGTCGTGTCATGGGGTCAGAGATTTGCATGCATTGGCTGGCTGCTGTGGTGTTTGAGTCTGGGGGTAGCCCTGTGGTGGACTAGCTGTGGGATGTGGTAGCCGACTGATCAGTGGTGCCAGATGGGCCAGGGAGTTCATCCAGATTGAGACCTCCAGAGTTGCTGTTATCACTGAGGGCATCTTCTGGTGGGGGACTGAGTTGCCATGGCACCTCCTCGCCAAGGACATTGGCTGGGGCACCTGTGGGGATGTAAGTGATTTGTTAGGGTATTTGTTTGTGATATATTCCGCATTCCTAGCTTTCCCAGTGTTATGGGTGTTGTCCTCGCACCTTTGTTTGTGGATGGTTTTGTATTGTGGGATTGGTAGTTCTCCATCCTGTCCATGCATTGGTGGTGGGTGTGCATGCAGAGCTGGGTGGGATGTGCTTGCAGTGGGTATTGCATGCAGGGGTGGACATTTAGGTGTGGCAATTGGGGTAGTGCACTGTGTGGGGTGGAGTGGGGTGCAGTGGGGTGAGTCAGGGTGAGGGGGTGGGTTGGCATGCAGATATGGGTGGTGGTAGGTTGTCAATGGTGACTCACTAGTGTCCAGTCCTCCGTCTTCTCCTGTGAGTCCCTCAGGATTCAGTATTGCCAAGACTTGCTCCTCCCATGCTGTTAGCTGTGGTGGAGGAGGTGGGGGTCTACCGCCAGTTCTCCTGATGGCGAGCTGGTACCTTGCTGCAATGGACACACCTCCCCCTTAGGTCGTTCCACCTCTTCCAAATGTCATCCTTTGTGCGTGGATGTTGTCCCACGGCGTTCATTCTGTCCACGATCCTCCACCATAGCTACATCTTCCTGGCAATGGAGATCTTCTGTACCTGTGCTCCAAACAGCTATGGCTCTACCCTGACTATTTCCTCCACCATCACCAACAACTCCTCATCAGTGAACCAGGGGTGCCATAGGGACATGGTTGTTGTGTTGTGTGTGTGTTGTGTGATGTGGTGGGGTGTGCGGTTTGAAGTGCGTGACTGATGAATGGGTACTTGTGGTATGTGTGTGCAGTTATCTCTGGGATTGGCCTGGCTAGGTGTGGCGTCTTCTTGTGTATACAAAGGATTGTGGGTGATGTAGGTGTGTGTTTTATAGTGCTGTTGGTGGGTGTGTGGGGTGGGTGTATTTGTGTCAGGTGTGGTTTTTTTTTCTGGCCAATGTTGTCTTGTTTTGTGTTTGGGTGGGCATTTCTACCTTGGCGGTGTGCACTGCCAATGGTTTACTGCCATTGTAAGTCCGCTGTGGTGATTCGTAGGACATTATTTGGAGGGCATTGTTTTGCTGGCGTAATGATATGGGTGCTAGTTCAGACAGTTTTTCACCTTCGTTGGGTCTGGGGGATTTTTGGTTGTGGCTGGTTTCTGTCGGTTTTGTGCTTGTGTGTCATAATGTTGCGGATGGATGTTCGCTTACGCAGCGGTATGCTGGCGATATTATTCAGAATTTACCAATGTCATAATGGGGGCCTTAGTCTCTTGCAGGAGAGAAAAACAATGCATGACCTACCCGACCGGAGAAGAAACAACGAACTGCCTTGCTTGCGAGTAAGGAATCGACGCATCGCTGACTTTTCCAATGCACGCTCACCCGAGAAGCTTTATTTTTGATGCAGACCAGGTACTTTGAGTAACATCAATGCACTCATTGTTTTGTATGGAGTAAGACTCTTGTTAATTTAAAAATTCATAACTTGCGTATGTTGGATTTTTTTCGTTTTGGTCTTGTTTGATTTAGATGAATATTGGCTATTTTTCTAAACTGGTGTGGTGTCTATTTTGTAGTGTTTTCACTGTATTACTGTGTGTTTTGGTACAAATACTTTACATATTGCGTTTGAGATAAACCTGACTGCTTGTGCCAAGCTACCAAGGCAGTGAGCAGGGGTTATCCTAAGTGTGTATCTCCATAACCTTGACTGGCACTCCCTCATGATGTCTTGTGTACCTGCTTAATCAATCACAATTGTACTCACTTATTCTTGGGGAGCACATCTTTTCAACAACACCAACAAGGCATATTCCTCAAGCAGGTAAGTCAGTCTTCTCCATAGGTCTAGCATGGCTTGTGAAGTCAATTTCTTTCAAAATGCATAACAGAACTTCCTGACTTTCAGGGGATCAATAAGATAACAAAATAAAGATCTGATATATCAGTTATTAACCTGGGTCTGCAGAACCCTGGGTGTCTGCAAAGTCTACTCAGGGAATCCACAACTGTTGAGAAAATAAATAATATCAGAAAATTGATAAAACATACATAAAAACAGCAAAGTAGAAAATAGGAAATGTTACTTAGCTCTGTAAATGTGAAGGAACTTTAAATTGAAGGCTAAAAATGTAGTACCCTTACCTTGATTCCTGAGAGCAGTGCAAGTAGAGCAAACAGATTCTAGTAAGGACAGTTGGTGGCCTCAATAGAAGCACTGGTATGACCTGACAAAAAGAGAACATACGTTAGGAGAAAGAAGATAAATTGATATGCTGACGTCTAACATAGAGCATCATCTTTTAGAAGTCAAACTAAATTTTGAAAAGCTCCAACCTTCCCATTAAAATTTAAATTTCGATTTTTGCATATTTTTTGTTTTGGTTTAAAATAAAGTATATCCTAATTTGTGTATTTGTTTCTATGTTATTAGATTTACAAGGCCATAGCGCCTCCTTGCGCCACATTAGTGTCATTTTTTTACACTAGTGTGGCTCAAAGAGGTAAAAATCACTGCACCATATTTACAAAGTGGCGCAATGCATGCATTGCGCCACTTTGCAACCTCTTGCGCCACATTATGCCTGCATCAGTCGTAATTCTGGGCCCTGACTCTTTCTTACATCAATCTTGATCTTGCTATCATATGTAGTTTCTTTAGTGTAAATATTTTACTCTACAGACAAATTCCACACAAAAGAACAGGCATGTAAATCAGTTTATGCTGAAACAACCAGAATTGCGCTACAGCTTTCACTCTCATTCCTCCCCATGGTATTTCATAGAACACACTGGTAAAGCTGACACCATAACTCCAGGCCTTTAGAATTCAAATCCATGATGCCAGTTCAAACCTGGCCAGTCCAGCAAAATTGTAGCTGACCTCCTTAGTGCCACTTTTACCGCTATAGAGTGCTTATCAAATAGCAGTGCACTTATTGTATGTGTTTATTGACTGCAAAATTAATTTTGTAGTCTCGAATTGCAGGGATCATCCATGGTTGTCACTGTGTGGTTATATTTAGATCAGAATTTCCCTAGGAAGAGCGTTTTTTGTTTCTCTAAGGACTTTGCGCTGTGTGACAAATTTTCATGAAAAAAGGACCCCAATACATGATTTTCTTCTGTTAATTCCCATAGGTAGTTTCAGAAAGCAATACAGTAAAAGTGGCTGTAGAGAATTATACCAAATCTGACAAAAAGTTAGAACTTATTTTGTATTTGGTGTAAATTTGTTCAGCTGTTTTTGAGAAATTTGCAGTGGAAGAGGTGTTTGGGATTGTCATGAAGGGGTTATATGTAGTACTATCGGGACAGTTGGTCCTTCAGCAGTCCGACATCTGCTGCACACACATGGTTCATGTGGGGCGGTATAGCCAATTAATACATATTGTTCCCCAAAAATCTTTAATGTCTTATTTCTGGACCTTTTAACCTACTATGACCCAAAATAACAATTTAGAGAGAGGGAATCCCAGTAACTATAACAAGCCACTCATATTCAGGGTCAATGTGTTTCAAGGCAAAAATAACGTGCGAGACTGTGCGCAGTTTCTGTAGTACTAAAGAAGTGGATGAATACAAACATAAAAAACACTAAGGGCCATATTTATACTCCGTTTGCGCCGAAATTGCGTCGTTTTTTTTGACGCAATTTCGACGCAAAACTAACGCCAACTAACGCCATATTTATACTATGGCGTTAGAGGCGAATAGCGCCAAAGTTCCCGGAATGTGCGTCATTTTTTAGCGTGAACCCCTTCCTTGCGTTAATGATATGCAAGGGAGGCGTTCCCGTCTAAAAAATGACTCCCAGGCCTTTACGTGGTATTTATACTCCCGGGCAAAAGAGACGCCCGGGAGTTGGCGTGGCTAAAAACGGCGCATTTGCGCCACTTTTTAACGCCTGGGTCAGGGCAGGCGTTAAGGGGCCTGTGGGCTCAAAATGAGCCCACAGGTGCCCTCCCATGCCCCCAGGGACCCCCCCTGCCACCCTTGCCCACCCCAGGAGGACCCCCAAGGATGGAGGGACCCACCCCAGGGACATTCAGGTAAGTTCAGGTAAGTATAATTTTTTATTTTTTATATTTTTTTTTGGTGGCATAGGGGGGCCTTATTTGTGCCCCCCTACATGCCACTATGCCCAATGACCATGCCCAGGGGACAGAAGTCCCCTGGGCATGGCCATTGGGCAAGGGGGCATGACTCCTATCTTTACAATGATAGGAGTCATGTTGATGGGGGATGGGCGTCGTTAAAAAATGGCGCAAGTCGGGTTAAGACGATTTTTTCGACGTAACCTGACTTGCCCCATTTTAAGACGCCCATGCGCCATTTTCCCCCTACGCCGGCGCTGTCTGGTCTACGTGGTTTTTTCCCACGCAAACCAGGCAGCGCCGGTCTGATTGCGCCGTCTAACGCCATTCCATAAATACGGCGCCCGCTTGGCGCTTCAGAATGGCGTTAGACGGCGCAAAACTTTTTGACGCTAAACTGCGTTAGCGCAGTTTAGCGTCAAAAAGTATAAATATGGGCCTAAGGGCCTGATTATGACCTTGGCGGATGGGATACTCGGATATCCCACCTGCAGCTTTATAAGGTCCATAGGATATAATGGAATGTGTAATACAGCGAGTGGGATATCCGTCACGTTTGTGACAGAGAATCCCATCCACCAGGGTCGTAATCAGGCCCTAAATTGCAATTTGTTTCTCTGCATCAATAATTCCAACCTTAGGGGCAAATTCACAAAGGAGTTTTGGAGTATGCAAACTAGTAATCTTGCAGAACTCTTACATTCTCTCACATGGCTTCTGAATGGGCCCCAAAGTGTCTAAGATGGGAATAAAATATGACTGCCCACAGTACAATTAGTACTATGAGAAAGGGATGCACTCAATGGGCTTTTTCTAATAGGAAGTTGGCTGTTTCGTGGCCCAATCGAAGACATGTAAGAGTAAGTAAAAAAGTACTCCTGTAGTACTTCCTCCCCTACTCTTAAATGCTTTTGTGAATCAGCCTTATAGAGATTAATTTGCACCCACACGCAGGAGCCCATGTGCCCTCTGTCCACCATCCCTCCAACTGCACAATCCCTCTGCCCTGCCAGAGACAGCCTGTGGCTGTGACATTGAAATGCTTTCGGTTAATGATACAGGCTGCGTGAGAAAGAGTAACTACGGTGACACCGTCCTATCATCGCTTGAAATTACGCCTCTGTGTCAGTTCACCGGATCCTAGTCTGCTGCCCCAGGGCAGTAATTGTGAATCATCAGTATGACAGGTTTCCTGCACTCCCAGTGCACCCAAGAAGCCATGTTTATACAATTAGCAGGCTTAAGAAGAACTGCTTCCCCCACACTGAAGCATCTGCACACTCACGTTTTCTCGCAATAAATCACATTTTAATGATCATCATTATCTTACACCTAACCTGACTGCATTCGTTCCCAATGCAGCAGCAAAGGAAACTAGTTGTTTTACAGTGTCCTGTGCTCGAAGATCTTTGTGAAATGTTTTTGACATTTTCCTTGGCGCGCTGGTAAACGTTTGACAAGTCATCGGCCTTGCAATCCTCATTTCACGTTTCCTATGCACCTAGAAGAGCAAGCGTACATGTAAATCCTTTTCATCTTAGTAAATAAATTCCACAATTGGCAAACATATTTGTGTACGTGATTTTCTGACGTACATCGATTCACATATTTGCAGAATGCTATTTGTACGAACCAAGAGAAATCACAATTCCACTGATCTAGTTATGTTATTACAACCTTCAATATGGAAGGTAAATATAGAATAAAAATACTACGGTACATCATACCACTACATAGTGTATTAGCAATAACAATTTAATTCTGAAGTTGTGTTATATTTTTGTGGTAACGTTGGAATGCGGTGTGTGGGTGTGTTATGTATATAATCATGTTTCTACATTAAAAGCACCACTTTTAAAATGCAATAATTTGAAAGCAGCTCGCAGGATCTGGGATGCCCATTGACTGTTTTTTCGTGACACACTAAATAGTCTCAAGTTTTGCTTTTTGCTGATATTCCTATCAGAATGGGCTCTGTGTGAACTTGCCCTGTGTGGGAAGTGATAGTTGGGACAGGTCTAAGTTCTAGGTCTCTGTGGCAAGCCAACACATTAACTTTCCAGCCTTATCTCCAGCCTTGTACAGTCTATACTGAGTCACCACATACCCTAGAGATGCCGAGTCCAGTCATTTCTGCCGGAGAGATAACCGCAGCCTTACATCGTCGATGGCTGTTGTCGACCCTACTAGGTCTTTTTCAACTGCTCCTATGGTTTCTAATTCCAGAATTTCCATTAGTTTGCTTTTCTTTTGCTGTTTAATAAGATATCACTCTACCAATCAGAACCACCTTAAGGACCTCCTAGAGTTTACTGGGGGAGTCAACGTGTTTTTGTTAAGTTTGAAAGTCTGAGAAAATCTTTAAACTTAATGTCGCTGAGGCGCCAGAAGCCAGACTGCCGCTCACTTGGTAATCGTAGAGTGAGTCATATCAGAGCATGGTCCATTATGGCTTGTGGAAAGAGACAGGCCTCCACCTGCTTGTGTGTAGACACAGAGGGCAAGAGAACGTGGCCTATTCTGGATGATGTCTTGCGGGATTGGGGGTAAAACATCAATTCTTTGGTGGGCGAGTGCAACAGACGCCATGTATCGGAAACAGCCAATGATCAACCCATGTGCCTAGTAAGGTGGATTTTCGTGTTTGGGCACTATCCGTATCCTCCTTGGGATTCATGACTGAGTTAAAATCCTCCCCATTACTGTGTACCCTATTGGCAGTGAAGTAGTAACTAGGTGAACTTTTGAAGCTCACTCATTAAGGGTAGAGGGGCATAGACTAACACAAAGGCCTCCAAAGCACACCAGTAAGCCTCACCTACTTTCATCTACATCATCATGATTCTTCCCTGGTCTTCATAATGGGCGTCAGTGACCTGTAGTGGGAAGCGTCTGTGCACTAAGATAGCTATGTGTCTGGAAGTAGTGGTGTATTCTGAGAGGCCCACCCTAGTGTAGCCAACCCAAAAGAGAATGGGCAGTGGTTACCAAATAGATGCCCATCACGTAGGAGGAGTAGAAATTGGGTGGGTCTTACAAAAGTTTATGTTTGTGCTCCCCTCTTGATCTTGTCTTTTCATCATTCACATTCCAGGAGAGCATGTCAAAGGTGACACATATGTCGGTCATGGGGGCTTATTGTGTGCATTTGGAAGGTCCTTATGTGCTGCTCTGCTCAATAAAGACATACTGAATCACTAGATGCTGCACTTCTAAAAATGTTGTATCTGTTGCCTATCCCCAACTAAGAAGTTAACTATTATGGGGTAGTGTTAGACCTGACAGCCTTAGGGTGGTCATCCCCCAACTTTTTACCTGCCTCCCTCCACTTTTATGACACTGTTTTTGGTGGTTTTAGGACTCTGCACACTTTACCACTGCTAACTAGTGTTAAAGTGCATATGCTCTCTCCATTAAACATGGTAACATTGTTTCATTCTCAATTGGCATATTTGATTTACTTGTAAGTCCCTAGTAAAGTATACTACATATGCCCAGGGCATGTAAATTGAATGCTACTAGTGGGCCTGTAGCACTGGTTGTGCCACCCACATAAGTAGCCCATTACCATGTCTCAGGCCTGCCATTACAAGGCCTATGTGTGCAGTTCCACTGCCACTTCGACTTTGCATTTAAAAGTACTTGCCAACCTTAAACACCCCTTTTTCTACATATAAGTCACACCTAAAGTAGGCCCTAGGTAACCCATAGGGCAGGGTGCTATGTAGGTAAAAGGCAGGTAATGTACACGTGTGTCTCATATGTCCTGGTAGTGGAAAACGCCTAAATGTGTTTTCCACTACTGTGAGGCCTGCTTAATTCATAGGATGCCATTAGGGCTACCCTCATATACTGTATGAATGGAAGATTCGGAACAGAAAGGGGTAACCAGGTCATATTTATTATGGCCAGAATGATAATAGAAACTCCTGCTTATTGGTGAGGTTGGATTTGATATCACTATTTCAGAAATGCCACTTTTAGAAAGTGAGCATTTCCCTGAACTTAAAATTCATCTGTGCCTTACAGCCTGTCTCCAATCCACATCTGGGCTGGGCTGGGACATAGCTCCCTTGTGCATTTCACCCAGACAACCACAAACACATGATACTCAGTCACACCTGCACTCATCTGCTTACTGAATGGGTCTTCCTGAGCTGGGAGGGTGGAGGCCTGACACTTACATTTCAAAGGCTAGTGGCCTGCCCTCACACAATGTACTGCCAAACACCCTACTGGGACCCTGGCAGACAGACCTGTACTGAAAGGGAACCTTGTGCACTTCAAAACCACTCTTTGAAATCTCCCCCACTTCAAATGCATATTTGGGTATATAAACTGGGTCTCTGATCCCACCAACTCAGACACTTCTGGACCTGAACCTGCAACCTGCAGAGAGAAACTGCCCAAAGGACTCATCTGGACTGTTTTGCTTTGCAGGACTTCTGCCCTGCTGTTGCCCTGCTACCCTACTGCCCTCTGACTTTGCTGAGAAGTGCTCTCAAAGGGCTTGGATTAAGCTTGCCTTCTGTTTTTTGAAGTCTCAGGGCCAAAATGACTTCATCTCTTCAAGGAACTGCTTGTGAGCCGATAATCGATGCACAGCTTGCTGGAAACGATGCACAGCCTGCCTTGCGACGAGAAAATCACCGCACAGCCGAACCAAAAGGACACAGCCCAACTTCCCAAATGAAGATTCGATGCAGAGCCTGCCTTGCGAATGGAAATTCAACGTGTGGCCCTACCGAATGGATGCACAGTCGAACTGGAATGACGCAGCCCAACTTCCAGAGTGAAGAATCGACGCAGCGCCTGTTGTGCGACAGAAAATTCAACACATCGCCATATTGGATCGAAGCAAAACCTGTGACTTCGTCGGGCACACCCAGGATTGCCACACATCGTCCCCGGGTGTAAAAAAAAAAACCCACATCGCAGTGAGGAACCAAGACTGTGCGCCGGAAATCGACGCAAAGCCCCTTGCAGTGTGAAAAGAAACAACGCCAGTGCTGTGGTCGAAATTCTGACACACACCCTAAGTTTCCATGCATTTCCTCCTTTGCGGTCTCTGTGCGTGATATTTTTTACGCAAACCAGGTACTTTGTGAAACCAAGAGACAACTTTTGGTTTCTAAGATTTAAGGCTCTTTTTAATTTTGCCAAAGTGATATCTCAACTTGTGCTTATTGAATCTTAATTTAAACCTGTGTGGTGCATTTTTGTGGTGTTTTCACTGTGTTACGGTATGATTTATTGCAAAAATACTTTGCACATTGCCTTCTAAGTTAAGCCTGACTGCTCAGTGCCAAGCTACCAGAGGGTGGGCACAGGATGATTTGTATTGTGTGTGACTTACCCTGGCTAGGATTGTGGTCCCTATTTGGACAAGGGTGTATACCTCTGCCAACTAGAGACCCCATTTCTAACAGGTATGTGGTGCTGGAGGTGCTCTGAGCGTTATAACAAACTGAAAAATATCATTGCACAGCCAACTATCTACTTTGTGAGTCCCAGATCAAGTGGACATGTGTCATGAACTGAGGTATAGTGGTCCCACACCATTCCCGGCTCCAATTAAAGCCCTGCTTGACATTCAGAACTTGAAAGGATACTAAATTGTCAATAGGGGGGGAGTAGGTTGAGGGCTTAGAGTGAGTGCAGCCTGTTTCTCAGTGTCACTTTTACCAGCATTGGAGCTTTGTCTCTGATTTGGAAGCTCTCAGTCATCTGCCTTTTGGTTTCACAGTCAGCAGTTTCTAGAGCTCCTTTACCTGTGCCATCACCAGTGTTCCCTGTGTTCCTTCGGGGAGCCTTGCCATCCATTGGTAACTAAGTACCGCCCTTCATATTTCAAGCCAGTCCCAAACTTTCAAGAAAGTGTGTTTTCCCTTTCAGTTTTACCAGAAACATCAACTTCTGCTTCACTGCCACAGAGGATCTCCACAGTGACTGTACCTGTGTGGTTCAATCCGGATATATGTCAACTTGTGCAGATTCCAGTTGTAAAGATGTGTGTGTGAGTGGCCCTGTCTTCAAATGGCATCACTGTTTACAGTGCAGCCCCAGGAGGTAGGGATCTACAAACCCTCTTGTTGGCACGGGGCACTAGGTGTACGTGTGGTCTCGAGACACCGCTTCAGGTCACTAGAGACCGAGGCAGGCTTACGGACAACTGTGGCACTACTGGTCCAGCTGCAAGGGAGGACAGGTGTGCCCACAATCGGCTGGTGTGTAGGGCTGAAAGGAAAAGAAAAGGACTAAAGGATTCACACCCTCACCGGTCCCCTGTGTTGTCCTTTGGTGGTGGGGTAACAGCGATTCGCCACCTCTCAACCACAAAATGGGTAGGTAATGTTTCAGCAGCTACCCAGGAGTGGTGCTAGTGAGTTAGGAAGCCCACTGGGTTGGAGCCGTCCGCGCTCGCTGGAATTCCAGCTAAGTGCAGACTATTCTGCTAAGTTCTTGGATATCTTGTGTTCTGGTTTCATGACTGTGCCTGCGATTTTTTAAAGATCTTGACGGAGTGGTCCCCCCATTCTAAGTCTCCATTGTGGCCTGCAGGTAAAATATGCCTTGGAAGATTTGTTCCGAAATAATCAGTGACTCTGCATACTGCATAAGTCTCAAGGGGGGTTGACCACCTCTAGTTTCTTGAGCATTCATTCCCTTTGTATATATAGATTTTGCTGTTGTGCTGAGGCAGTGTCACCTGTAGCTTCCTTATGATTACTGCAATTGGGTCGAGTCGGGCCCATTGGAGGTGGCCAGTATTCCTCATCCCTCAAAACTTCCAACTCACTCCTGGCAATCCAAACTTCCCTAAGGAAAATTTGTCTAAGGCCTCACTATTTCACAAAGTGCCATGTGGGGCACCTCTCCAGGTAGTAAAGATGTCCAGGTTATGTGGGGCAGGGCAATAACAACTGCAATGCCTTTATGTGAGTGCTCCTAGCATTTCCCTCACAATACACCCTTGTGGATCACCAGCATGTATATCTTTGGTCCTGCTGGACTCTGACATGGCGTGACTGTTCCTCCCGGGCAGTAGTCCATATCTAGGCAGCCCAGGTCTGAGGTCAGTAACCTTGTTACCGCAGCCTTTTCTTCATGCTATACATGTGGAGGGGGAGGCCCAGCTCCCAACTTCAGTGGCATCCTCAAATGGTTGGGGGCTCTTGGCACTGTGTCAGTTCCCGCATTGCTTGTCTCCAGGGCTGCCGCTCGAGTCTGTGGCACTCTGCTACTCCTCCTCTCAGACTTTGGGCTGATGTCTCCCACAAATGGGAGAATCCTGTCCTTCGGGTCCTATCTGAGGTCACCACCACCTTCCAGGTCGTCACAGGAGATTGAGAGCCCTCTCCTGGTTCAGCATCAGGCTGCAGATGACTGTACTTAGTATGAATGCTCAGAGGAGTGAGAAGGTAATGACTGGACACAAACATTTAAGTAGATTCTGCCAATACTGGAGCAAATGTCTACTGACGGTTATCCTCAAGTGTGGCTCACTATTAATTATAAAGCACAGTGGGAGTTGTTTCTTCTGAAATTACAATGAAAGGAGAAACTTAAACTATGTGGAAAATTTGTGTTGAAGCTTTTAGATATGATGGCATCTGGCAAACAAAATCAATGTATTAGTAGATTTCCAAAGCTCACCAACATCCCAAGAAACCATTTTCTCCCAAGTTGATTTTTAGTGTTGGTATGAATCGTATGGAGCAAATAAAATGCTTTTATGTGGGGCTTCTTTGTTTAGAAATAAGAAATACATACTCTATCTTAGTATTCAATCACTTTCCGTTTTTCTGTAGCAAGTGTCACTATTAATGGATTGTTTGATCATGTCAGTTTCATATTTAGAGACATCTTATGTTATAAATCTATCCTCTTTATAAGCTGGTTCTGACGGCTCTCAGTTCTCAGTCATGAGGCCGATGGCAGCAAACTGCCTAGTGTATTAATGCATGTAATTTTTATGCGGCACAAACCTACCCAAAAGGCAGTGTAGCTCTGTAGAGGGCCAATGTTATGCATAAAATCAATTAATAATGGGAAAGGTAGCTGGTTTGTGGACTGTGCACACATTGTGAAATAGTGTTCTTTATAGAGGTTCATCTTCAACTCTTTCCTGAAGTGAAGGAGCATTGGGTGGTCCTGATGGAAAATTGGATGGTGTTCCAAGTCTTGGGTTCACATATGTTAAAAGGCTGCTGTCTTGTTTTTTTCTTTTTTGCAATTCCTGGTCTGCAGTGAATGGTGTCCTAGCTACAAGTATGCCAGGAGCCACCAGGGAAGGAGAGTTTGTCTTTAGGGTAAGTAGGGGTGCTGGTTTTGATTACTTTGTACTTTGTGCAGGGCTTTTTGAAGAGGATTGAGGCCAGCAAGGAAAGCAAATGGAGATCCCTCAGGATTAAAGTGAAGCAAGTTGTCACCACCATCCAGATACTAAAGTTTGAGGGCTTTAATAGTAGGTCTGAGGTTGCTTTCTGGAAACAACTAGTTCACTTTCTTTAGAGGAGAAAGCGTTTTTTGTTGTTTTTTGGCAATGTGTTCTTTGAGGGTGACATTGGTGTCAAAGTGACTTCGCAGTCAGTGAAAGTTGTTGGCTTGTTGGAGTTTGAAGCCATTTCAAGTAGAGTTGTTTATTACTGGCATATTGGTGAATCTTGCTGTTGTTATCGGTGAGTAGAGCACCAAGTGACTTCATTTACAGGTTGAACATGACCGGGGACAGTATGGAACCCTAAAGTACTTTGCAGGTGATTGGGATGTTTTGGGCCCCGGAGGTGTCCATATGAACAAACTGGTGTTGGTCAGAAAGATAGGAGCATTCAGTGAATTCCATTCAAGACTCCAGGAGGCGTGTGAGGGTGAGGTAGTCTACTGCATCACAAGAAGCTGAGACTTTCAGCGATATCAGGAGGACGTGGTCATCATTATCTGTAGTCAGGTGAGCATTGTTTACAATGTGTAAAGTTCTGGTCTTTGTGTCACAGCATGATCTGAAGCCAGATTGGTAGATGAGCAGGAGATGGTTTGCATTAATGTGATGATGAAGTTGAACATTGACTTATTTTTCAATGACCTTGGAAATGATTAGTAGGTGAGTGATAGGCTGGTAGTTGGTTACATCATCAGGGTCTAGTTTAGGTTTCTTTAGGAGTGGGTGCATCCAGCCTGTCTTGAGGTCTTCTAGGAAGATGCCTTGAGTGAGGAAGCCATTGACAATGGTGATTAGGGGGTGGGGTTTTCCAGAGAGAGTTTTGATGAAGGTGAAGGGTAAGACATCATTATAAGAAGCAGCTTTGAAGGAGTTAAGTATTTCGACCAGATCTGAAAGAGATAGGGCTTTTGAAGGATGACACAGAACGGTGTGGGTGTAAGGGATGAAGTATGTAGGCTTGGTGAATTTGATGTGGCATCAGATCTTCCATATATTTTCATTGAAGAAGAGGTTTGTAAGAAATTGTGTTACTGTTTGAGGTGTTGAAACCTATTTCAAGCAGAAACCACAATCCTTCTCAGGGAGGCAGTTACAAGCAAACCCATAATTAACTTGTGCTCAACCATTAAGTTGCTTGGCATAGATTATTCAGGCTTAACTCAAATACAATATGTAAAGTATTTGTGCAACACTTCAATCAGTAACTCAGTGAAAACACGCCACAAAAGGATGCCACACCAATTACAAAGAAAATAGAGTAACCTTTAATTAAGAAAATAAGATAAAAACAACAAAAATTCAATCCATAGAACTGGAGCTACTCAAAATAGCACCAAAAAAGCACAAAGCGAAAGCTGTAGATATCTGGTAACACCAGGACAAACTCACAAATTCATGCTGACCACAATAGATCATGGGCTGGCTACAGGGACCCAGCTGAAGCAATGGGTCGGTTCTAAGATGCAGCTAGGCTGCAGTGCGATGTCCTGAGGTGTCTTCGAGGCACCCCGCAATGAGAACTTGTGATGTGTAGATGAAGCGTCGAGTCAATGGAGCTGTGATGTGGAGTTCAGCATCATCATCAAGGCTGTCGTCAATGAGAGGTGTGAGGACCTTTGATGAGGATGTGCCTTTGAAGTGGGGGAGAACCTTCTAGGGGTTTCCATTTTAAGTTCTTTGTGTGGAGGCAGGACTGAGCCTATTCAAGTGTATGTAGGGTTTTGACCAGCTCCACCATCCCATCCTTCCATTGATGGCCATTCTAAGCACACCTAAGCTGTCTATTGTGTGTGACAGTACAGAAGTGATACACAAAGCCCAATTGTCAGCAACACACATTCATATGACCGAGGTGTCAGGCTTCAGGCTCTAATTGGCTAAGGCAGAACAATGCCAACTTTCTTAAAGTGGCATTTTCAAGATTGCAATTAAAATCTGACTTCAACATAAGTTAGGATTTGTTAATGCACTATCAAAGACACCAAACATGTTTTGGTTGCCTGTTCCGATTTGGCAATAAATTGCTTAATAAATGTAATCAGGTGACTCCAATGTTACTCCATGGGAAAGGTAGGTTTTGCAGTAGTGGAAAATATTTTAAAGAGTTTTTCCCTACCAGGACAGTTAAAACTAGAAAATATATGTTCAGCTGCTTAAATACATTGCACCCTGCCCTTAGGGCTGTTTAGAGCCTACCATAGGTGTTACTTACATACAATAAAAATGAATGTTTGGCCTAGCAAAAGGTGTATTTTGTCACAGGTCAAAATGCCATTTTAAAATTGCATACACAGGCCGCAGTGACAGGCCTGACACGTGTTTAAAGGACTACTCAAGTGGGTGGCACGATCAGTGCTGCAGGCCCACTAGTAGCATTTAATTTAAGGTCCCTGGGCACATGTAGTGCCACTTTACCAGGGATTTACAAGTAAATTAGGGGGCATATTTATACTCCGTTTGCGCCGAATTTGCGTCGTTTTTTTGACGCAAATTCGACGCAAAACTAACTCCATATTTATACTTTGCCATTAGACGCGTCTAGCGCCAAAGTTCATGGAGTTAGCGTAATTTTTTGGCGTGAACACCTACCTTGCGTTAATGAGATGCAAGGTAGGCGTTCCCGTCTTAAAAAATGACTCCCAGGCATGTGCTTGGTATTTATACTCCCGGGCAAAAAATGACGCCCGGGAGTGGGCGGGGCAAAAAAACCCGCATTTGCGCCTCTTTTTAACGCCTGGGTCAGGGCAGGTGTTAAGGGACCTGTGGGCTCAGAATGAGCCCAGAGGTGCCCTCCCCTGCCCCCAGGGACACCCCCTGCCACCCTTGCCCACCCCAGGAGGACACCCAAGGATGGAGGGACCCACCCCAGGGACATTAAGGTAAGTTCAGGTAAGTATTTTTTTTTTAAAAAAATTGTGGCATAGGGGGGCCTGATTTGTGCCCCCCTACATGCCACTATGCCCAATGACCATGCCCAGGGGACAGAAGTCCCCTGGGCATGGCCATTGGGCAAGGGGGCATGACTCCTGTCTTTGCTAAGACAGGAGTCATTTCTATGGGGGATGGGCGTCGTAAAAAAATGGCGCAAATCGGGTTGTGGCGATTTTTTCTGCCTCAGCCTGACTTGCACCATTTGTGGACGCCCATACGCCATTTTCCCCCTACGCTGGCGCTGCCTGGTGTTCGTCGTTTTTTTTAACGCACACCAGACAGCGCCGGTGGCTAACGCCGGCTAACGTCATTCAATAAATACGGCGCCCGCATGGCGCTTCAGAATGGCGTTAGCCGGCGCTAATTTTTTTGACGCAAAACTGCGTTGGCGCAGTTTTGCGTCAAAAAGTATAAATATGGGCCTAAATATGTCAATTGGGGTAATCCAATGTTACCATGTTTTAAGGAGGGAGCACATGCATGTTGGCACTGGTCAGCAGTGGTAAAGTGTGCAAAAACGAGATCAGCATAAATGGAGGAGGAAGGCAAAAAGTTTGAGGGAAGATCGGCTGACAGGTGTAACCTAACCAGAATGATGGAATTGTTTTTTTCAGTGAAGTCAGGAATTGATGCGCGTCAGGAGGATAATTCAGTGTAAAGATTTGCTTTCACATACATGTTTTCTGCTAAATGCTGTGTGACCTTATAAAGTGGTAGAAGTTATCTTTTGTTTACAACACCTTGCAAATTTGTATCTGTAGCTTTATTTTTGTGTTTATAATCTCACAGCAAGAAGTACTACCCTGCAGATTAATGTTTGCTAAAAGACCATGGTTGAAAATTCCCATTTGTTGGACCTGGCCTTTTTATAGGGTCATCCCCAAACTTTTTGCTTCCTTCCTCCTATTTTTTCTGACCTGTGTTGTTGGCTTTTGAACTCTTGGCACTTTACCACTGCTAACCAGTGCTAAAGTGCACATGCTCTCTGTGTAAATTGTACTGTTGATTGGTTTATCCATGATTGGCTATTTGATTTACTTGTAAGACCCTAGTAGAGTGCACTATATGTGCCTAGGGCCTGTAGATTAAATGCTACTTTTGGGCCTGCAGCACTGGTTGTGCCACCCACTTAAGTAGCCCCTTTACCTCGTCTCAGGCCTGCTATTGCAAGGCCTGTGTGTGCAGTTTCCCTGCCACTTTGACTTGGCATTTAAAAGAACTTGCCACAGCCTAAAACTCCCCTTTTTCTACATATAAGTCACCCCTAACGTGTGCCCTAGGTAACCCCTAGAGCAGGGTGCTGTGTGGGCAAAAGGCAGGACATGTACCTATGTAGTTTATATGTCCTGGTAGTGTACAACTCCTAAATTCGTTTTCACACTACTGTGAGGCCTGCTCCCTTCATAGGCTAACATTAGAGCTGCCCTCATACATTGTTGAAGTGGTAGTTGCTGATCTGAAAGGAGTAGGAAGGTCATAATTACTATGGCCAGAATGGTAATACAAAATCCTGCTGACTGGTGAAGTTGTATTTAATATTACTATTCTAGAAATGCCACTTTTATAAAGTGAGCATTTCTTTGCACTTAAATCTTTCTGTGCCTTACAATCTACGTCTGGCTGGATTTAGTTGACAGCTCCTTGTGCATTCACTCAGACACACCCCAAACACAGGGTACTCAGCCTCACATGCATACATCTGCATTTTGAATGGGTGTTCCTGGGCTGGGAGGGTGGAGGGCCTGCCCTCACACAAAGGACTGCCACACCCCCTACTGGGACCCTGGCAGACAGGATTGAACTGAAAGGGGACCTGGTGCACTTCTAGGTCCCTCTTTGAAGTCTCCCCCACCTCAAAGGCACATTTTAGTATAAAACAGGGCCTCTGCTCTACCACCTCAGACACTTGCTGGAGAAGAAACCAGAACCAGAACCTTCATACTACCAAGGAGAACTGCCTGGCTGCTCAAAGGACTCATCTGACTGCTTTCTACAAAGGACTGCTGCCTTGCTGTTGGCCTGCTGCCTTGCTGAACTCTTGTCTTGCTGCAGAAGTGCTCTCCAAGGGCTTGGATAGAGCTTGCCTCCTGTTCCCTGAAGTCTCAGGACCAAAAAGACTTCTTGCTTTCAACTGGACTCCTTGTGCGCTGAACAATTCGACTCACAGCTTGCTCCGCGGTGAAAAATTCACCGCATGCCGACCCGGAAAGACGCAGCTCGACCCCGCAAGGAAAAGATCGACCGAACGCCTGTGGTGCGACCGGAACTTTGACGCATGGCCCGCCTGGACAACGGCGCCCGACTTCCAGAGAGGAAACCGACACAACGCCTGCCGTGAGGGAGAAAATTCCACGCACAGCCCACCGGAATGACGCGCAGCTGGACAACAAGCCCAGGAATCCACGCACAGACCCCGGGACATCTGGGAATCCCGTGACCCACAGAGGAGACTGGTCCGCGCGCCGGAAAACGACGCACGCCTTCCCCGTGTGGAAAATAACGACGCAAGTCCATGTGTGAAGGGGCGAAACCGACGCACACACCAATTTTCCACACATCTCCAGCACCCCGCAATGAGAACTTGTGATGTGTAGATGAAGCGTCGTGTCAATGGAGCTCGACCCCGCAAGGAAAAGATCGACGCGACGCCTGCGGTGCGACCGGAACTTCGACGCACGGCCCACCTAGACAACGCCGCCCGACTTCCAGAGAGGAAACCGACACAACGCCTGCCGTGAGGGAGAAAATTCCACGCACAGCCCACCGGAATGACGCGCAGCTGGACAACAAGCCCAGGAATCCACGCACAGACCCCGGGACATCTGGGAATCCCGCGACCCACAGAGGAGACCTGTCCGCGTGCCGGAAAACAACACACGTCTTCCCCGCGCGAAAAATAACAACTCAAGTCCGTGGGTGAAGGGGCGAAACCGACGCACACACCATTTTTCCCGGAAAACAACGCGCGCCTTCCCCGCGTGGAAAGTAACGACGCAAGTCCGTGTGTGAAGGGGTGAAACCGACGCACACACCATTTTTCCACGCATCTCCTCCTCTGCGGCTCTCTGTGGAGATTTTCCACTCCAAGCTAGGTACTTTGTGCTGAAAGATACTTTGTTTGCTTTTTAAAGATTTAAGACACTTCATATCAATTTTCAGCGATATCTCTACAGTTTCATATTGCGTCTTTTATCGTTTTGACCTGCAAATACCCAGATAAATATTATATATTTTTCCAAACACTGTGTGGTGTATTTTTGTGGTGCTATATTGTGTTATTGCATGATTTATTGCACAAATACTTTACACAATGCCTTCTAAGTTAAGCCTGACTGCTCAGTGCCAAGCTACCAGAGGGTGGGCCCAGGATAATTTGGATTGTGTGTGACTTTCCCTGACTAGAGTGAGGGTCCTTGCTTGGGCAGGGGGTAACCTGACTGCCAACCAAAGACCCCATTTCTAACACCATTGTTCAACTCTAATTCGCATTTCACACAGGGCACAAGTGCCACTCGGAGTAACTGAGATGAAATTGTATATATTTACCACTCAGACAGTTGCCGTTACTATGACATTATAGGAAAGGTAGCATGGTTTGGAAATTTTCTAAATGGAAAAGTCAGGGTGAACCAGAAGCTAAGACAGTGGAGAGTGGTTTATTAACTTCAAGTGCGGGTGAGTGGGTGGGTATGTGGCTGAGTGGTGTGGTAAGTTCATAAACATTTGAATGATTGATAGTGCACAGGACCGATTTCCAGAATGAGTGATTGACTCTATGATTGAGTATATGAGCGAAATGAGAGATTGAATGGATGAATGATAATGTGGCTGTTTAATTGAGTTAGTGAGCAAGTGAAAAACTAACAAAGTGAGCAGGCCAGTAAACTAGTGAGTGAAAAGGAAAACAACTGTTCAATGGATCTGCCAAAGAGATCTCAGCCTTTGCCAGCCAGATCTAAAAGTGAGGCATATGCAGGAGTTCCCAGATATGTAGCGTAGGTCCAGTCGAAGCACTAATGCCAGCATGTTTCCATAGCATATTAATGAATGAGTTCTAGCAGGTAGCAAGACATTACTTCACTTGATTATTCAGACAGATCCGAAGATAGCCCTCCCAGGTCATGGTTTGCAGGTTGGAGAGGTGTACAGTACAATTAATTTATACTATTATAACTTTAGCTAATGTGTCTGTGGCCCTCATTCTAACCCCGGCGGTCTCAGACCGCCGGGGCCAGGGTCGGCGGGAGCACCGCCGACAGACCGGCGGTGCCCCGCAGGGCATTCTGACCGCGGCGGTTTGGCCGCGGCCAGAAAGGGTAAACCGGCAGTCTCCCGCCGGTTTACCGCTGCCCTTAGAATCCCCCATGGCGGCGCAGCTTGCTGCGCCGCCATGGGGGATTCTGACACCCCCTACCGCCATCCTGTTCCTGGCGGTTCGCCCGCCAGGAACAGGATGGCGGTAGAGGGTGCCGCGGGGCCCCTGGGGGCCCCACAAAGTATTTCAGTGTCTGCCTAGCAGACACTGAAATATGCGACGGGTGCAACTGCACCCGTCGCACCTTCCCACTCCGCCGGCTCAATTCTGAGCCGGCATCTTAGTGGGAAGGTTGATTTGCCCTGGGCTGGCGGGCAGCCTTTTGGCAGCCGCCCGCCAGCCCAGGGCAAATCCCAAAATACCCTCAGCGGTCTTTCGACCGCGGAGCGGTATTTTGGTGGGGGAACTTCGGCGGGCGGCCTCCGCCGCCCGCCGAAGTTAGAATCACCCCCTGTTTCTCAAACGTATACATTAGAAACCGTCAGATTTTTTAGATTGGCACTGAGAGAGTTGTTCAAAGTTGTTCCGCTGGTCAAGTCTCTGTTCTGGGGAGAGAGTGTGGGGAAGAGGCTTGTTAGTGCTTCCGGGCCATCACGTTGCATGACTCAGCAATCCTGCTAATGGTGTCTGTTGGGGGAACACAGGACTTTATGGTGCAATGCTGCCATGCATGTTCATCGCTCCTCACGCACATTCTTGTTCTGTGAGCTTTGGATTGGACGGACAGTGATGCAGTGTTCCTCTGCAGTCTACGCCGGTGACGGCTAGCAGTTGCATTTTGTGTATTCAGGTACAGCACCCACCTGGAAATACTAAAACTGTTCCATAGCTGACTGTGAGCCTCATCTTCGTTCTGCACAGTCCATTTGTTGTCCAGACAATCATATAGTATTTTGGTTAAGCTATTCTGGTATCTTAAGCTTTGGCGCTATCTGTCCTTACCGTTTCACATCTCATCTATTGACAGTCCTCCTGTGCTTTTTTTCTAAAAGGACTTGGCACCCCCAGGCTTTTGGTGAGCAGAGTTGAGGAATGACCCCTTGTTAAAAATGTATATATTTTCAATTGAATAGTTCACTTAGATAGTTAACTGGATATTTATGCGCATTTTGACTCCTTAATGGTTTTTACATAATTTCTGTTTTTTACATTTCTCTTCTTTATCCCGAATTCTAAGTAATCTCTTTTGCACATATTGGGGGTTATTCTAACTTTGGAGGAGGTGTTAATCCGTCCCAAAAGTGACGGTAAAGTGACGGATATACCACCAGCCGTATTACGAGTTCCATAGGATATAATGGACTCGTAATACGGCTGATGGTAAATCCGTCACTTTTCCGTCACTTTTGGGACGGATTAACACCTCCTCCAAAGTTAGAATAACCCCCATTGTTTCTTAACAAATTCATGTACAGTTTGTAAAGGACGTTTGATAAAAGAAGTATAGTACCTAGACTAACATTTAAAAAAATAAATATTAGTCACTGATATGTGTTTCTTTTCTGTGAATTTTTGTAAAATTAACCACTGCTTGTTCAGTATGTAGAATTGCCTAAGCTTGCAGTTTAAAGAAACTGTTAGTGGCACAGACCTTTATGTATGGTTTTGTAGCCAGGAACAGCATTGAAGTACTATCCAAAAACTCTTCGAGGTTATTTACTAATGCAGTGGTGATTAGCTTTGGGGTCTGCAGACTACTGGGGGCAGTGACTCCTACTCAGGAGACGTCGACCATGACTTTAGATTATTAAATTACATTACCAGATTGATAAAGAATACACAACACAAAGCAAAATGTAAACTTGAACATTTTAAAACACTCTGTAAATGTGAAGTAATTTGAAATCTGAGGCTTGCCATTAAGTTGATATCCTTAGCTTGATATGCGGGGGTATAGCAAGTACAACTAACCAACAGATATAGGGGCTGATTCTAACCTTGGCGGACGGCGGAGGCCGTCCGCCAAGGTTCTGCCGTCAGAACACCGCACCGCGGTCGAAAGACCGCGGCGGTGATTCTGAGATTTGCCCTGGGCTGGCGGGCGGCCGCCAAAAGGCCGCCCGCCAGCCCAGGGCAAATCAACCTTCCCACTAGGATGCCGGCTCAGAATTGAGCCGGCGGAGTGGGAAGGTGCGACGGGTGCAGTTGCACCCGTCGCGTATTTCAGTGTCTGCTAGGCAGACACTGAAATACTTTGTGGGGCCCCCAGGGGCCCCGCGGCACCCCCTACCGCCATCCTGTTCCTGGCGGGCGAACCGCCAGGAACAGGATGGCGGTAGGGGGTGTCAGAATCCCCCATGGCGGCGCAGCAAGCTGCGCCGCCATGGGGGATTCTAAGGGCAGCGGTAAACCGGCGGGAGACCGCCGGTTTACCCTTTGAACCGCCGCGGTCAGAATGCCATCTGGGCAGCTGGAAGGAATGTCTTCTCTTGTGCCCTCCAGTCAATCGGAATGATGCCTGCTGGTCTTACTCCCAGGCTGGGCACATTCAGTTCCTGTGTCAATTATCTTCTGCTGTGCACTCTGGGGATCACTTCCTATGCTCTCTGGACCTGCCAGAACATCATCTTCTGACCTCTGGACCAAGGTTTATTTAGTCTCCTGCGCTCAGGCAAGCACATCATGCAAGGCACTGTAGCTGGCTTTTGCGAGGACCCTTACTGCTTCAATGCCTATTCAACATGTTTTTGTAATCTCCAGGTAAGAAGGATGCAATACGAACACAAAGAACGTATGAATGTCTGAAAATCTCAGCTTTCAAAGCCCATAATACAATACGTTATGGATGTAATACAGTTGTGATTTCTCCAATTACACAAGCACATAGCTGCCAGGTTTTTCAGGTCCATGCATCACTTGTTGGGCCAGTGCTTGTTTTTTATTAGAATTCAGGGACTTGTAGTATTTCAACAACAAAAAAAAAAACAGGACTGGTCTAACTAGTCATGAATGGATATGGGGAAACCTGGCTCCACCATGCTGGTTCTTCAGGTCTCCGTAAAGATAGCTCTAGTGTTCACAGCATTGGCTAGCTGCCAAATTAGGGAGTTGCAAATAAATCCATTGGTAATGCTAAGGGATTCAGAAAAGTGTGATGTTTTGGCTTGGCGCAGAAGAAAACATATCAGTGTCTCTGAAGATCTTTCAGAGCGGGTGCCATGTTACAGCATCTTTAACATAAAAGATGTAAGCAGCAACCAAAATAAGGAGTATGTTTTTCTCATCGGAAAACTGTGGACGTGCTCTTTCCTCTCTGTCTCTGGCCTGTAATTGCTGGTCATTGCAGTGCATCCACCTAACTACATTACAGAAATGCCTTAAGTAAAGACCACATTCTTTGTGACGTGTTCTGCCAGATTTTTTGTTTCTATGGTTTTGGGTTTTCCCCATGCGACCTTCACTACAACTAGACTGGCCTAACATTTGTCGGATTACAATGCTGTGATTGAGGGCTGTCAAAGTAAATTTAGAATTAACCAGTAAAATGTGTTTAGTTAACATGAATATGTTGTAAATAATGTAACTGAACTGCATTTAACATAAAGTGTTATGAGTTGACATAACCATGCCTCACATTTTCCTCCATTTGCACATGTTAAAATGAACATGGTTTTTGTATTTCTGTCTTTGCAACTCTAGTTAAAAATGTGTTGTTCAGCATTTTGTAAAATGTCCTTACTTCAAGTAGTTTTCTGGCTGGAGGATCTGGGATAGGAATTCTCTTCCCGGTACACAGGCAGGATTGACTTGTGTAGGTCGATAGCTATGGTCTGGGAGGATTTCAGCCTTGGGGTAGGGGTGCTTACATATGTGTGTGGGGGGGTCTCCCACGGCACCCTGTAGCCCACCTGGTTTTGGAGGTTATTGGGACCTCATGCTCCTGTTGGTTTATGTTGTGGTCCAAGAAATGGGCGGGGGATACCTGCATTGTTTTTGTTCTTGTTTAAATTGGGGAACTGTGCTGGGTGTTGCTTCAGCCAGGATATCATGGGCAGACTTAGAAACAGTGGTGGTTCCTCTGTGGGAGCGTCAGAAATTGGTTTCTTATCTTCAGTGCATAGGGGGACGCGTTAGATGTTCGATGGACCTTTTGACTGTGCTTAGAGGAAGTCTCGCCATAGGACTCAACTTCATTACAAATAATTAACAAATATCAATCAACAATAGCAACACTCTTTTGAGTCAGTAATTCCACGCACCATGACCCCTTTGGCCATGAATAACCACACCTTTATGTAAAGGTTACATTTTTTATTTCCCTATATTAATAATGCTAATTTCACATAAGGTAGCCTCAGAATCAAATGGTATACATACAGAAACAACATTGGTTGACCAAATCTTCTGAAGAATCTCAATTTAACCAAAGCATCTCAATTTAACTAAAGCGTGTATTGTTACATATTCTAGGATTACAGTACAAATCACTAACAAGAATAATTGTGCAAGAGAAATAGTATACATTTAGATTCAGCAAAGAAACAACATCAACTGTTGTTAATAATTAGGAAAAATCCTCTGTGAGTCTCCTAGCTAACCTTCTGATTAGAATAGCATGTTTGGGCTTCATGCAAAACAATTTAGTCAACACAAATTTGGAAAAACATCTAACTATGGCTCTATCAAAATCGCAGTTGGTAGCTAGGAAACAATAGACAAATGACATCAAACAATAACATTTGATTAATACCGCTCCTCGGTATGGGTCAGCAAACTGTGACTGTGTTCGTCAGTTGGACATTTGATTCAGGCAACATCAGCATCGGACCATGAAAGGAAATGGTTCAGAATAGGGGGCTCTAAGCTATCCGAACCATTAATAAAGCATAGTCTAAGGATCAGCATTTTGCACCAAAAGTCTAAGCAATAAAGTTAAGGATGGAATTCTCTAAGTAGCAGAATGAAGACGAGTACACCTCATCAGTGAAGAAGGAAAACTGAAAAGTGTCTCTCTTCTCTCGGTGTAGTCAGGCTAAGTTAAAATCATCTAAAACTCTTCCCATGTTTCCATTGGTCAAAGAATCGTACGTTTATTTTTAGTCCAATGAAAGTAGAACCTTAAATCTAAGATATAACTAAACTGTCTTTCACATGTCAATGATTGTCTCCCCTTCTCCTGTTCCCATCATCAGACTCGTCAGGTAACAATTTTGTAACTCTCTGTCCTTCAGTCAGTGCATCCATTGTTAGCTCCTGGGACATCGCTTTCACACATACTAAACTTTACTTTGTAACAATAGCAAATACAGCATATTCTAGCAAGCAGTTGTCATGAGAAAAGAAAACCATCTACTAGTGTTTGGTCAACTCAGTGAAACAATGAAAGTATTCATTTGTCTAAACAGTCATTTTATGTGAATTATTTAAATAGCGCAACTTAACATGAAGCTGTGCAACTAGGCCCAAGACTTTGCTAACTTAAGGCCTACAATTTAATAGAGCAAATACATAATAGGCAATCATTAATATAACATACTACTACATTAATTTAAACATGAGCACATCATTTCATATTAATAAGCAACTAATAAGGACACTTCGTGATATCTAGAAGCCACTCAAGTAGGCACTTTTTCCAAGTTGTGCATTATTTTCTATATTAACTCATTTTCTATGCAAATTCAACACATTTCAGGACACATGAATATTTATTAGTAAAAATTCAGCGTTCACAATCCCTCCTCTGGTGACTAAATACATCATCACACTTACATGGTCCCACACAAAGTTTTGCTCCGCTAAAATTTGTCTTCCCTAACTCTTCTTTTTTCTCTTTCGAATTTCCCTGAACGATTATTCCATTTTAATTTCTTCCCTTCTCTGATCATTTTTCATTTTCTTCAATTTAATCACATGATACAATTTACATACTCCCCATGCTTCAATTATGCAAATCACAAGAATCAATATCCCTTCTATTATCTTTAATATTATCCCTTTTCGCAAATAGCCAAGCTAATTTCTCACAGAAGCAATTCCTTTGCCAACTTTTTCACAAACTCCTAGTTCTTCCAGCTCTTTCAAAAAAGCAATATCATTATTCAGATTGTTAATAAAGCTTCTAATTTCTTTACTATTATCAGAAATATATGAGCAACAATGTTTTGAGTTCAGAATTGTGCAAACTCCGCCATCCTTTGCTAAAAGAATGTCTAATGCAAGCCGGTTCTGAAGAGTCATCGATCTTACTGTAGCCATTTCTGTATCCATTAGGATCATGGCTCCTGAAAAATTTGTCAGTATTTTATCCACAATAGTAGACAACTTTCGAATTTTCAATGAATTCAGAACAGCTCCTACTGAAGGAGCTATCACTCCAATTATGTCTCCAACTATGCCAGAATATGACTCTCGCTTTTGTCTATCATGATGTAATTCAGTAATTTTAGGTAATTTGCTGAGGTTCTCTAGTTGAAATATCTTTGAGAAAACTATCCCCAAGTAACATATTCCATACCATCTTCTTGGAAGATGGTAATACCACAGATGTAACAAACTCCTGGAATTGCCAGATCCTGTCCATTCAAAATGAACATCCATTTAGTCTGAAACAAAAACACGTCTGCATCCACTTGTTCCCACAACAAATGTATCAGTTCTAGATTTAGGTCTATATACACAAAGTTTTCCTACGTGTTGCGTATCTAAAGCTAACGTTCCTTGTGTTTTTATCTCACTAAATGCATAATCATTTCTAAAGGTCCTTTTCTCTAAGTCTTTTTCTAAATTCTCCTTTAATGCTTTTCTCCTGTCATCTGTCTGATCTAAGAAGCTTTTTTCTATGGGTGTAAGCAAGCATGTTAAATTGTTTCTATGTGCGTAAGCTATGTCAAACATCAACGTAGGCTCAGAGAATCCTCACACTAATTCTATAGTGTTCTCCTTAGCTAATCTACTCAGGTACTTTATTATAGGGATAAATGAAAATACTAATCATAATCGGAGTAGAAATACTGAATGTACTCCTGGTTATAGAATCTTGTTAGTAACACACTTCTACGTGTTCCATAGGTATGGGGCAAACTATGTTAAGTAACTCTTACTCGACTGATGAAGCAATCTATGTGCAAACATAACAATCTCTTGCATCCATCGTCTCAACATACTCACTCAATAAGCAATAGAAAACGTAAGAAGAAAGTTCTCCTTGTGTGCCATCTATGTGCAGATATTTCTCAACTAACCTAAACTTCTATACTTCTATGAGTGTAGTAGTTGTCTCTAAAGCTAAGGTATGGTTGGCTTTACTCTTGTCAAGAACAGACATACCCACAAACAATACAAGGCACAATGTCATGCATACAGTCAGCAAACCAACACTCATGTATTTATAGCACCTATTCTTCCTACCATGTTGGTCAAGGTTATACATGATCTGTAAAGAATCAGAGGAGAAAAATTGTAACTATGCAGCAGAAATCAAACGCAAATCTTTAATCTTCTTAAGCAATTTTTTACAGTTTTCGGTCTTTCTTACAAGACCCTTGTCAAAAATCAGTAATTTGTCAAAATCAGTTTAGCAGCTTGTCAAACCAGGTTATCAAAAATTATTTTCCGGTTGCTTTCAATAGTCTCTTTTCCCTTCTCAGTTTACAGTTTTCAACAGTTCAGTTCATCTATCCTCTTCAAGTGCCAGAATATTGACCTGGAATATCTTGATGAAAACAAAAAGACAAAAATTATCTTTGCCATTCGCTTGTTGTTGCATACACCCATTCAGGACCAGCGTACCTTCAACTTGCAATTCTCTTTCTTTTCAATCTTTGATCTCTATTTAATTCTCCATCACTTAAATCTCCTTTCCTTGTTGTGTCTACTTCCTCCTCAGTTGTTGTCACTGTAATTGCTTCTTTTCTCTTCGCTTGTGACTTCCGCCACTTATCGCCTTTCAGTGGACCTTTTGTTAATGCTCTTTTCTGTGTCAGACTTGTAATTTCTCCTTGCTCTGCAGGATTTCCTTTTGACAGACCTGCAACTGGTTCTGGAGGAGTCAGACCACATTGGCTTTGATCCGCCTCAACTCCTTCCCCCTCGGGGTCTGTCGATTGCTCTGTTTGTCTCTCAAGACTGTCTGCTTCTGGTTGAGCCCTCCTCTCACTAGACTCTCCTGCTACCTCATTTGAGGTTGGTTCACTCTTACTTTCCTCTGGGTCTTCTGCTTCCTCTCTCACAGGAGTGGCTGAACCGCTTTCAGTTTGTTCAGATTCAGTCTCAGCCTCTCCTTCTCCCCTCGCAGGTTCTTCAGTTGGTCTGGATGTTGTTGGTACTTTCAACAACCCCTCCTCATTGTCCAACGGACATGCCACTTTCCTTGTCTGGCTTGCGTGGATCCAGTTGGGAACTCCAGCACACTTCACAGCTGTGGTAGTGATCAGCACTACCTGGTAAGGACCCTTCCACCGAGGCTCCAATCATGTCTTCCTCACGTGCTTTCTGATCACAACCCAATCACTTGCTCTCAGGTTGTGTCCTTGATCTTGAGACGGTTGCAGTGTAGTAGTTTCCACCAGATGAGAGAAAGAGTGAACCACATCAGCCAGACCTTTGCAGTAGTCCAACACCATATCATCTGTTATGTTCACAAGAGCATTTGCAGGAACTGCTGGCAACCTCATTGCTCTGCCCATGAGGATCCCATGCAGATACAGTCCTGTCTTCCTGTCAGGTGTGTTTCTCATTGTCATCAACACTAACGGCATTGCGTCGGGCCATTTCAGATTCGTGGACGTGCACATTTTTCACCATTCTTGATTTCAAAGTACCATTCATCTGTTCCACAAGTCCTGATGCTTCAGGGCGATAGCTACAGTGCAACTTCTGCTCAATGTGTAAAACTGAACATAGTGTTGCATAGGCTCTCATTCTTCTAATGAGACTACTGGATTTGAGCAGCAGAATCGCCTGGTTTGTGGGAGACTGAGTCTTAACCCACTACAGGTGATACCTGTCACCCTAATCCGGGTTTTGCTCCGGCTAACTAGCAGTGCCTCACCTCTACCTAAAAGCAGGTATGATTGGGCATCCAAGCTCATCACACAATTGACTTCTCAAGGAAATCGTGGTTACTCAGGTCTCATCCCTTTCTCTCAGTGACATTTGTCTCACATACACAATGACAAACAGAGGCAGTATATGTTTCAATAAGGTTTTAATGAAGCAACTGCAATCTTAGATAACAAAGCATGTACTGCAATAACCAGGACGATACAGCATGAGAAAATTAGAATTGTGACAAGGAGAGTGAAACATAAAAGTAACGCTACCATATTGTCTCTAGAGTCAATAGACTAATTCCTACGTAGGCTATAATAGAGCACAGCATGTTAAGCTCTAGTTCTGCCATTCAGGTTCCCCTGGGAAGACATCATCCCCCATACCTGAGCAAAGACCTGAAGTCTGCAGAAGCAGCTGTAGAGAAGCATTCAGCAATCAGCATACAATTGTGGTCTTCTGGCAGGAATCTCCCTCTAACATGTAGGAGACAGGGAAGTGTTTATATAATAAAACAGCTGATGTTCTGAGAAAATGTCCCTACGTAAGGATATGTGTTTTTCTATGAATACCAGTGACAAAACTTTTACCACATTCACGGCAACCTATATTACAGAAGCTTTGAAAGAAGCACAGAGTGAACAAGAATGTCTTGTTTGAGAACGAAGTGCTGGCCTAAGCAAGAAGAGCTAGATAGAGAGAAATAAAACAAGACCGCAAAGTGCCTATTGTTAAAATAATAAACAACGCTGAATAAAATATATCTAGGATAAGGTGCACAGCGGCAGGCCTATTGTGCTAAAATAACGTGCATGGAGCTGTAACTAAAATCACTACACAACAATAGTAATTTAATTACTTCATTGTTGAAGTGACTTCCTCTATCTGATTCAAAAGAGACCAGAGTAACTCCGCAAATGTAAGGCTATCATTTCTCTGTTTAGGGTAAGCTTCAGTCCAATGGCTAAAGATGCAAACAATCACCAACACATATCTCAATCCTCCATATACAGGCATCTCAATGAAATCCATCTGCATTCTGCTGAATGGACCTCCTGCTCTTCCAATGTGGCTCTAATTGACCACTGTCCCTTTACCCATGTTCTTTTGTTGACAAATGACACAATGATGGCAAACTGCTTCGGCAACCTGCCTAAACCTTGGATTGATCCAATATTGTTTACGCACTCAAATCAGAGCATCGCTCCCAACATGTGCTTGACCATGATAATATCTAGCCATTTGAGTCAACCAACTATTTGGCAAAACCATCTGTCCCTCTTCTGAAACCCATAGTTCATCTTCACGCTGGACACATTTTAATTTGATCCATGTCTTTTTCTCTTCCCTTTCAACATTATCCTGCATTGTTTTAAATTCTTCCAGGGTATCTACAACATGTAATGCATAACTTGGGCACATCTCGCCTTCATCCGCTAACAATTACCATTTATTTTTTAATGATAAGCAGTTCAATGCGTAAAACTTTATGACTTGATCCGCATATCCAATTCCCATTGACACAAAATCTTGTGATTTCCGGTGTGCACTATATTTCATCACAGAAATCTTCTCAGGCATTTGACTAGCTTGTAGCAATTCATGAATTCTTCCACCATTTCTGACTGGTGAGCCAGAAGAGGTCAGGAAACCTCTATGTGACCACAAGTGGCCAAAATCAAGGACTATTCCAAATCCATACAGGCTGTTCGTATAGATCGTAACCTTAGGCTGTGCAGAAACATGCCATGCTCTAGTAAGGGCTACCAGTTCTGCCACTTGTGCAGAGTATACTCCTCGAAGCCAAGATGCTTCAAGTCTACCAGAAATTGTGCACACAGTGTTGGAAAATAGGTTATTGGTAAGGGCAGGTAAGTACCTACACTTAGCAATAGGCCACTAACCTCCACTTAGTTCCAGTTAGGTCTCAGTAAATTAAACCCAGCTCAACCCTTGGTATCTTGGCAACGAGCTACAAGGCTTAACTTAGGAGACAGAGTGATTGGTGACCAGTGGGGAATCCTACATCCACCACATGTGTGATGTACCATCATATCTAATCCAATCATGAGCTGGTGCACATATATTTAAACTGTCACTCATGTCATTGTGTAAATGCTGGCATTCTCTTGTGTGCATGTAGCCATGTGTCTGCCCATAACAGTAACTACCTTGATAGGATGAATCTAATGTCATGAGACAGCACAAAGCAACACAACACACACAGCATCAGACACAGTCTGACCAATGTACATCTCCAGAAATCATCATGGGCTTTGGATGTGTGCCTTCCTTGCAGTTGCTGGCATAAAACATGGCTGGAAAATAAAGAGGTTAAACCACAACAATATGTCATAACAATTACTTAACCCCTTGTTGCTGCTGTTGAGCCCTCAACTGCCCATCCAGCTCTGGTTAAGCCACCACAAGCATGCAGGCAATTAGGGGGGTCAGAGTGCGGCGCACCCATCCTGATCGCTGGGAGGACTGGCTGACTTGGCTTTCAGCAGATTTTCTAGTTGCCTGCCGCAGGCCCTCCCACCTCTTCTGACAGTGCAGGCTACGCCACTTGTGGACCTCCAGGGTCTGCATCTTCTTTGCGATTGCCTTCCTGATATCCTGCTTTTGATTGGGCGTTGACCTGTATAGATGACAGAAAAGAACAGAAAAATGCAATTCAGTTTCACTATTGGACAGTACTGCGGTGACATATTTCCAATGAACACGAACATTTACAAAACAGTTGCAATTTCTTTTGTCAACAAAACAGTCTTAGGTAGAGTGGAAATAATGATTTGCAGTGATATCAAGAGCAACATCAGTACTTGCTAGTTCCTCATGTGGCCTAATCAGGCCTACAACATCATCTTGGCCAGAACTATTCAACCAATTCTGTTGTGAGATCCACCCAGTATCACTCACAATTATTGTGAATCATTGTAGGCCAAACCACCTGCACAATCCTTGCACATAGTCATACTCACATACTACATTGACTCCCTGACTAAATTCCCAAGAGTCATAACCCCTGGTCTACATCACTTTCACTGCCTGAGGCAACAGAGGAGGATTGCTATGTGTCAACGAGAGTAGAGATTTGTGGGTTGTTTGGACATGTATGAATCTTAATGGGATAGACTGGAAAGGGTGATGATGAGCCACTGTCATCTGATCCTCCTGCACATAAAATAAGTCTAACTATATATGGCTTCATGACAGGTTGAAATCATACAGAGCTAAAAGATCGGCAATATGTGCTGGGCCCCAGCGTGACAGTACAGCATCAGACAACTCAAGACCCCAAAATTTATCAAACCTAATCACTATTGTTTCAACATTGGCTCTATGGTGTTGGTCAAATAAGTGGTACACTGTCTACTGGTCATTGTCAGTCAGTGGCCTGCAGTTTGTGTGAGAAAATAGAATTTGTGTGATACATAGCCATACATTGCAGCTTCTACTGTCAGGTGGCTTAACATTGTCATGCACTGAACATTCATACATTGGTCACAAAAATCTGTCCCACATACATCATTCTGTCAACTCAAAGCACAACAACAACCACCAAAAGGGAACCAAATATCCTGTAAACAATAAAGGAAGAAGTTACTCGGTCAGACATTCCCCAATCAGACATGTACCTATTCCTCTGGGGTCCCATAGAGTTGGCTGTGCCGGAACAGAACCTCCCTGGTAAGGGGCTCCAGCTCCTCAGGGGAGAAGGTAGGGGCCCTGTCACCAACCTCTGGGAGCCTGGCATCCTGGCTCCCAGAGACTGGTAACAGCAGCAACAATTGAGGATGTTTTGGTGGCTGCAATGTTAAGAGGCAAGTGAGTGTTTTTTTTTTTTTTTACCCAAAATGCAGCACACATGTACATGGCAGACGCGATCCATGACAGAGACGGACACAGCCATTAGCTTTCGTACTTAGCTGTCACACACGTTAGCCTATGGCAGGGACTGTTGTGGAGATTCCCACTTAATACGCGGTCAACGTCAGCTGATGGACATTGGCTATGCAATGTCCTGATGGCAAGGTCAGGCAGCCACCATTTTAGGGCGTTTATCTGCACATTCTACAGTTGTATATGTGTGACCAGCACTTAAAATGAGGGCTATGCATTTCTAACAGTGAGATATGAACAATACTTTTCTGGGCAAGATATTACATGTACACATGTGTACCGTGACGGTGTTTGTCAATGATAGTACTGCAGGGGTAGTTCTACCCCTGTTCATGGGATTTAAAAAAAGATATATAAAAAATATAGGTGCGAATGACACAGATCAAGGCCCATATTTATACTTTTTGACGCAAAACTGCGCTAACACAGTTTTGCGTCAAAAAAATTAGCGCCGGCTAACGCCATTCTGAAGCGCCATGCGGGCGCCGTATTTATTGAATGACGTTAGCCGGCGTTAGCCGCCGGCGCCGTCTGGTGTGCGTTAAAAAAAACAACGTACACCAGGCAGCGCCGGCGTAGGGGGATATGGGGCTTGGGCGTCAAGAAATGGGGCAAGTCAGGTTGAGGCAATTTTTTCGCCTCAACCCGATTTGCGCCATTTTTTTTTCACTCCCAACCCCCATAGAAATTACTCCTGTCTTAGCAAAGACAGGAGTCATGCCCCCTTGCCCAATGACCATGCCCAGGGGACTACCGTCCCCTGGGCATGGTCATTGGGCATAGTGGCAAGTAGGGGGGCACAAATCAGGCCCCCCTATGCCACAACAATTTTTTTTAAAAAAACTTACCTGAACTTACCTTAATGTCCCTGGGGTGGGTCCCTCCAGCCTTGGGTGTCCTCCTGGGGTGGGCAAGGGTGACAGGGGGTGTCCCTGGGGGCATGGGAGGGCACCTCTGGGCTCCTTCAGAGCCCACAGGTCCCTTAACGCCTGCCTTTTGCAGGCGCTAAAAAACGGCGCAAAAGCGGCCATACGTCATTTTTTTTGACCCGCCCACTCCCGGGTGTGAATTTTGCCCGAGAGTATAAATCCGACGCACATGCCTCGGAGTCGATTTTTTAGACGGGAACGCCTACCTTGCATATAATTAACGCAAAGTAGGTGTCCACGCTAAAAAATGACGCAAACTCCATGGACTTTGGCGCTAGACGCGTCTAACGCCAAAGTATAAATATGGAGTTAGTTTTGCGTCGGAATTGTGTAAAAAAAAACGACGCAATTCCGGCGCAAACGGAGTATAAATATGCCCCCAAATGTGTTATTTGTACATAATGATAAAAAATCATAAATGTGTACAATTTACATATCCGTGGGCCATATATTTGGTGTCAGTGTGTATATATATCACCTAATGAAATTTTTACTCTTATCCAGTAGTCAGATGTGCTTTGACATTAGTAGTATGGTGTGACCATTTAATCTGACATTTTCTTTTCCATACATAAGACAGCCCAGGTGCTACGGCCCTTTTCAGACTTTTCCACCATGGAAGAAAGGGACTTAATCAAGCTATATTGTCTAAATAGGAAAACCATCACGGATTTGTGCCAGCAGTTGGAGCCTGATCTCCTGCTTCACAATGTGAATCAAACAGTAATAACACAAATAGTAAAACTCATAGGAGTACTGCATTTTGTATTCACTGGTACCTTTCAATACACTGTGGCAGTATCCAGGGGCATGTCCAAGCCAACTTTCAGTGGTGTGCCTGCAAGAATTACTTGCTTCCCTTATTAGGAACATGAACAGCTACATCCAATTTCCACATCCACAGGACTTAACCACCGTGAAGGGAGAATTTTATGCTTTGGTTTGAATGGCACATGTGGTTGGAGCAATAGATGACACACATATTGCCTTGGTGCCACCACACAATAGAGAACAGGTCTACTGCAATTGGGTAAACTTCCATTCCATCAATGTGCAATTTGTGGGCTTACCAGACTTATACATCACAAGTGTCCTTAGGTCAACACATGATGCATTCATACTACAGAACAGCAATATACCCATGCAGATGTCACTACTTGGACCAGAGAGGGCCTGGCTTGTCGGTAAGTACAACATGACTTGTACATATTTTGCCTCAATCCTAGTTTAAGAAGGGACAATGGTTTGATCTGATAGTAATCTGTTGATGTGTTGCTTCTGTGTAGGAGATGCAGTGTATCGTAACCGATTGTGGGTATTGGCACCGCTGACGAATCCATTAATGCCAGGGGGAGTCCACTTCAATGAACAACACGGAGACCAGCTGAGTGGGCTTTCGCTCTCCTGAAGGCTAGATTTAGGTCCAGGGACAAGGCCGGTAGAGCCTTCCACTACTCACCCAATAAGGTGTGGCAAATCACGGTTGCCTGCTGCATTCTCCATAACATTGCCCTGAGACAAGACATCCCTATAATTGCAGAGGAGGGTGACCATGATAAGCCACCGGATGAGGATGTTGAAATGCCCTATGAAGATAACAGTGGTGAAGAAAAAAGAGTTGACTTACGTCAAGATCTCATTGCCCACTTCTTCGCCCGAGTGTAAGTTTACCTTTACACGGTTTATGCTCCCATGTCAGTACAACCTGGTCCCTAGGGTACATATTTGTCTGCTACGGTACTTTTTAAGGACTGGTCAGTGGAGGAAGCATCAAGGCAAAGAATCTAGTGGATCAGTGTTTGCCCACATTAGGCTATGTGGTCATTGAAATAGTTGCAAGTGCTTATGCTAAGTATGTGTGTCCTCATTACTTGTCAATTGAGTTATATATTCTATGTGTTAAAATTGATTTTATATTGTTATTCTGTTTCAGGGTCCCTCGCCGTCATCTTCATTTGGACATTTCAACATTGTGACAGTTGCAGTGATATGTTGCTGTTTGGAAGTACAAAGTGAACATGTGTTGATCCTGGGAGAGAAGCCCACTTAGGATGGACAAACCTTTTCCACAGACAATTTGCACTCTAATGGCAGGAACGCTCTGAAGATTGTATTTGACCTGTTTTCTGTGTGATGCTGCAATCAAGGCAATATGCACCACTTGAATTGCTCAAACCACATGTATATGTGAAGCCCTAGCACCTTGTTCTCCCTACACATTGGCTACATCTTGAGTTTGTGGACAGTGGAGATAGCTTTTGACGTGTTTCATCATTGGTGATAGGATTTTTGTTAGAGTACCACTGAATGGTGAATATGTTATTGCACAAGATTCTGGCACAGTGTCCTGTACTGGTCATGTGGCTGCAAACGTTGTCACTGCCATGATGTGGACAATTGGTGTTATTGATCTAGCATTCTTGTTGTGAGGGTAGGAAGTATGCCTCCAACTGAGGTCATGCATCAGTGATAGTTTGTCTATTTAATCTGTTCCCATTAAATAACCCTTTCCTCCATGTTTTCAAGGTATTGGAGTTATTAGACTTGATTGCCACAGAATGTGAGGTTAGGACTTGTTTTTGTCCTAAAAAGGACTGTTTCAAAGCTTTGTATGACCCGCATACATTCTCAGTAGATAATGTTATCTTTGAATACATTTTTTGCATTGGGGTACATTGGAGTCCTGAACCCTTCCAAGGCCTAGCAGGCAGCAAAACATCGGACACACAATGGTTCATAACGCACAATACTGCAATTGAACATTTGAACAGTGAAATTTGATTTGTGTGGCTACTAATACTGTTCTGCATGCCACTACACATCTTATGTCTTGGATTCAGAAAACAATGACTTATGTAAGCATTTTCAACAATTCAATGTAGCTTTGAGCAGGTGCCTACATAGTTGAGGTGCACAAGAGGTGATATTTAACTCCCAAACATGACATGGTGACTGACAAATGCATAATTTTTTGAGATGTGTGCGCATATTGAAGTAATTGACAGTTACAACATGACACTCCACTTTTGATTGTCAGATTCAGGAACAGAGCATCATGGTAGTTGTAGTCATCTGTTGACACCATGGACAATACTGCTGTAGGAGGCTGGCCTGGCTTGTAGTGGGTACCAAGGGGTACTACTTTGTACCAGGTCCAGTTTTCCCTTATTAGTGTAGAAGAGGTGTCTAGCAGCTTAGGCTGATAGAAAATGGTAGCTTAGCAGAGCAGCTTAGGCTGAACTAGGAGACATGCAAAGATCCCACTATACCACTGGTGTCATATGCACAATATCATAAGAAAACACAATACACAGATATACTAAAAATAAAGGTACTTTATTTTTATGACAATATGCCAAAGTATCTCAGTGAGTACCCTCAGTATGAGGATAGCAAATATACACAAGATATATGTACACAATACCAAAATATGCAGTAATAGCAATAGAAAACAGTGCAAACAATGTATAGTCACAAAAGAATGCAATGGGAGCACATAGGGATAGGGGCAACACAAACCATATACTCTAGAAGTGGAATGCGAACCACAAATGGACCCCAAACCTATGTGAGCTCGTAGAGGGTCGCTGGGACTGTAAGAAAACAGTGAGGGTTAGAAAAATAGCCCACCCCAAGACCCTGAAAAGTGGGTGCAAAGTGCACCTAAGTTCCCCAGAGAGCACAGAAGTCGTGATAGGGGTTTTCTGCAAGAAAGACCAACACCAGCAATGCAACAATGATGGATTTCCAGACGAGAGTACCTGTGGAACAAGGGGACCATGTCCAAAAGGCACGATGAAGTCGGGAGTGGGCAGATGCCCAGGAAATGCCAGCTGTGGGTGCAAAGAAGCTGCCACCGGATGGTAGAAGCTGTGGATTCCGCAAGAACGAAGAGGGCTAGAAACTTCCCATTTGGAGGACGGATGTCCCACGTCGTGAAGAAGCTTGCAGAGGTGTTTTCATGCAGAAAGACCGCAAACAAGCCTTTCTAGCTGCAAGGGTCGCGGTTAGGGTTTTTGGATGCTGCTGTGGCCCAGGAGGGACCAGGATGTCACCAATTGCGTGAGGAGACAGAGGGGGCGTCCAGCAAGCAGAACCCGCAGAAGTGCCGGAACAGGCACTACGAAGTGGAGTGAACCGGAGCTCACCCAAAGTCACAAAAGAAGGTCCCACGACGCCGGAGGACAACTCAGGAGGTCGTGCACTGCAGGTTAGAGTGCCGGGGACCCAGGCTTGGCTGTGCACAAAGGAAATCCTGGAAGAGTGCACAGGAGCCGGAGCAGCTGCAAATCATGCGGTACCCAGCAATGCAGTCTAGCGTGGGGAGGCAAGGACTTACCTCCACCAAACTTGGACTGAAGAGTCACTGGACTGTGGGAGTCACTTGGACAGAGTTGCTGAGTTCAAGGGACCTCGCTCGTCGTGCTGAGAGGAGACCCAGAGGACCGGTGATGCAGTTCTTTGGTGCCTGCGGATGCAGGGGGAAGATTCCGTCGACCCACGGGAGATTTCTTCGGACCTTCTAGGGCAGAGAGGAGGCAGACAACCCCCACAGCATGAACCACCAGGAAAACAGTCGAGAAGGCGGCAGGATCAGCGATACAAGGTTGCAGTAGTCGTCTTTGCTACTTTGTTGCGGTTTTGCAGGCTTACAGCGCCGTCAGCAGTCGATCCCTTGGCAGAAGGTGAAGAGAGAGATGCAGAGGAACTCTGATGAGCTCTTGCATTCGTTATCTAAAGAATTCCCCAAAGCAGAGACCCTAAATAGCCAGAAAAGGAGGTTTGGCTACTTAGGAGAGACGATAGGCTAGCAACACCTGGAGGAGCCTATCAGAAGGAGTCTCTGACGTCACCTGCAGGCCCTGGCCACTCAGAGCAGTACAGTGTGCCAGCGTCACCTCTGTTTCCAAGATGGCAGAGTTCTGGAGCACACTGGAGGAGCTCTGGGCACCTCCCAGGGGAGGTGCAGGTCAGGGGAGTGGTCCCCTTTCCTTTGTCCAGTTACGCGCCAGAGCAGGGCTGGGGGATCCCTGAACCGGTGTAGACTGGCTTATGCAGAGATGGGCACCATCTGTGCCCATCAAAGCATTTCCAGAGGCTGGGGGAGGCTACTCCTCCCCAGCCCTGACACCTTTTTCCAAAGGGAGAGGGTGTAACACCCTATCTCTGAGGAAGTCCTTTGTTCTGCCTTCCTGGGCCAAGCCTGGCTCGACCCCAGGAGGGCAGAAACCTGTCCGAGGGGTTGGCAGCAGCATCTGCAGTGAAACACCAGGAAAGGCAGTTTGGCAGTACTCAGGTCTGTGCTAGAGACCCAGGGGGATCATGGGATTGTCTCACCAATGCCAGGATGGCATTAGGGGGGCAATTCCATGATCTTAGACATGTTACATGGCCATGTTCGGAGGTACCATTGTGAAGCTATACATAGGTAGTGACCTATGTATAGTGCACGCGTGTAATGGTGTCCCCGCACTCACAAAGTCCGGGGAATTTGCCCCTGAACAATGTGGGGGCACCTTGGCTAGTGCCAGGGTGCCCACACACTAAGTAACTTAGCACCCAACCTTTACCAGGTAAAGGTTAGACATATAGGTGACTTATAAGTTACTTAAGTGCAGTGGTAAATGGCTGTGAAATAACGTGGACGTTATTTCACTCAGGCTGCAGTGGCAGGCCTGTGTAAGAATTGTCAGAGCTCCCTATGGGTGGCAAAAGAAATGCTGCAGCCCATAGGGATCTCCTGGAACCTCAATACCCTGAGAACCTCAGTACCATATACTAGGGAATTATAAGGGTGTTCCAGTATGCCAATGTAAATTGGTGAAATTGGTCACTAGCCTGTTAGTGACAATTTGTAAAGAGAGAGCATAACCACTGAGGTTCTGGTTAGCAGAGCCTCAGTGAGACAGTTAGGCATCACACAGGGAACACATACATATAGGTCACAAACTTATGAGCACTGGGGTCCTGACTAGCAGGGTCCCAGTGACACATAACAAACATACTGAAAACATAGGATTTTCACTATGAGCACTGGGCCCTGGCTAGCAGAATCCCAGTGAGACAGTGAAAACACCCTGACATACATTCACAAACAGGCCAAAAGTGGGGGTAACAAGGCTAGAAAGAGGCTACTTTCTCACACAACCCCCCCCCCCAAACGAAGGACAATAAGGCTAACCTTGGCCAGTTGAGACTTTATTGTCTAAGTGGTGATAAGTAGAGAGTAGCTCTGCAATAGACTGGTTACTCCCTTTATCATCCACTATATGGTTACTTCCCTGTGGGGATGTAAACCACCCTGTTTGAAGTTTTTTAGCTAAGCAACAATGTGAAGATATATTTTCAGAGTTTCTATCAGTAAGTTTCAGTTTAGAGCAGTGGGAATTATCCACTGAACCTATTTCTAGTGAGGAGAATGCCAGACAGGGATGCTGTCTCAGTAAAGCCATAGCTGGGCAAATACTTTGTCCATATGGCTGGAAGAGGGAACAGGGATGATGTTTCTCTTTATTTGGAGCAGGGCAGGGATGCTGTCCTAAGTGTTGTGAGGCAGTGCAGGTTTTCTGCACTAAAGTTTCTCTGGGAGGGTTGGAGGGATGCTCCATGTTAACTAAAATGGTGCTCTTTTTCTCACCAATGTTAGTTATCCCACAGAGAGGTACTTCCACCTCAGGGAGTACAGCTATGCCAGCTGATGATTCCCCTGGAACAGGTGCCACTCCAGGAGAGGTTTCTCCCACCACAGGAATGGTATCCTGAATGGCAGGATGGTTAGGGGATACTGTGATACCCTTTTTACCTGTTGTTGGAGAGGGATCCTGAGTTTTCAGGCCTTCTCTCCTTTGCTTTTTCATTTCAGTAGAAATGAGAGGGAACAATTCCTCAGGGATACCCAGCATGGCTGCATGGGTATAAAACTCTACATCAGCCCAACCTGAGGCCTCTAGGTCATTACCTAAGATACAGTCTACAGGTAAACTAGGTGATACTACCACCTGCTTAGGGCCATTAACTCCACCCCAACTAAGCTGAACTATAGCTAAGGGAAGAAACTTAGTGGAGTTATGGACATCAATAATCTTATACTGTTGTCCAATGATGTGTTGTTCAGGAGCCACTAGGTTTTCAGTCACCAAAGTTATACTGGCACCTGTGTCCCTGTAGGCCTGAGCCTCAACACCATTTATTGAAACTGTCTGCCTGTACTTATCCATTGTAAGGGGACAAGCAGCCAGTGTGGCAAGGCCAATGCCACTAGGTGTGACAGAAACTGTCTTAGGACTGACTACCCCAGTTTCTATGATGAACCCATAAGTGAACCCAACTACACCCTTAACTTGACTGTTGCCAGCAGTCCCACCACTAGTACCACTACTGCTAGGGGCACTAGAGCTTGATGTATTAGTGGTGGTAGGTTCAGGGGGTTTACCTGGGCAGGACTTATCCCCTGGCCTATGGCCTCTGTTTTTACACACAAAGCACCAAGGCTTTTTAATGTGTGTGGGTTGAGAAGAAGAGGAAGAATTTGTTTTATCCCCACCCCCTGAAGAGTGTTTAGGATTTGAAGAAGGATCTTTGGTTTTACCCTTGTCCCCATGCTTATCCTGAGCTTTCTCACCATCTTTCTTCTTGCCATCCTTGTCACCACCTGTAAGAACTTTTCTGTTCACTCTTGTTCTGACCCATTTGTCTGCCTTCTTTCCCAATTCTTGGGGAGAGGTCAGATCTGAGTCCACTAGATACTGGTGCAACAAATCAGACACACTATTATTAAGAATATGCTCTCTCAGGATTAAGTTATACAGGCTTTCATAGTCAGAAACTTTACTGCCATGTAACCACCCCTCCAAGGCCTTCACTGAATGGTCAACAAAGTCTACCCAGTCTTGTGAAGACTCCTTTTTGGTTTCTCTGAACTTGATCCTGTACTGTTCAGTGGTTAAGCCATAACCATCTAGGAGTGCATTCTTAAGAACTGTAAAATTATTGGCATCACTTTCCTTCACAGTAAGGAGCCTATCCCTACCCTTTCCACTGAAAGATAGCCATAGGATATCAGCCCACTGCCTTTGAGGGACCCCCTGTACAACACAGGCCTTCTCAAGTGCAGCAAACCACTTGTTAATGTCATCCCCCTCCTTATAAGGGGGAACTATCTTGTGCAGATTCCTAGAATCATGCTCTTTCACAGGATTACTATCTGTAAAACTGCTGCTGCCACCATGGGGTCCAAACCCCAACCTCTGTCTTTCTTTTTCTAAGTCAAATGCTTCCCTGTCTAGATCCAGCTGTTGCTTTTTAAGCTTCAGCCTGGACTCTTCCACTCTCAATCTATTGAGTTCCCTTTCTAACATTCTGTCGTCAGGGAGGGTGGGTTGGGCATGCCTTTACACAGAAGAATGGTGTGAATGGACAGAGGGAGACCTGTCCCTAACAGATGGCACTCTAACATTCTGCCCTACAGAAGTAACACTCCTACTGTGATGAGAACTCACATTAGTACCAGCCATGCTAGGTGGCCTGCTAAGGGACAGGTTGGGAAGGTTCCCTTCTAACACTTTTACTGGGGCTACCCCAGAATCAGAGTGTGAACCATCAGCTAATTTCTCACCAGATGTGCCAACTATGGTCTTATCCTGTTCAATGAGCATATTAACTAACAGTTCTCTTGAGGGATTCTTCCCTACCCCTAAACCTCTTTCAATGCAGAGACTCCTTGCTCCTTTCCAGCTAAGGTGATCATAAGCAACTCTGGTCAGATCAACAGTTTGACCTGTACCAGACATGATAGAAAAGATTTAAGGGACAGAAAAAGAAAGAAAAAGTTTCAGTACTTTTTAAGGAACAGAAAAAAACGTTTTAAACTTTTTAAGAACTTTTTGAAAGTTTTAGAGGTACTTTTCAGCACTTAGCAAAGGAGTAAGAGAAGAAAAGCAAAACTTTTTGGTTAGGTGTACATACACTGAACTTGTTTTGTATATTTTTCTCTTATGAAAAGTACAAAATGACAAAGTGGTAAGTAGTTGCAAGTACTTATCCCACCGCTGCACAACCAATGTAGGAGGCTGGCCTGGCTTGTAGTGGGTACCAAGGGGTACTTACACCTTTGTACCAGGTCCAGATATCCCTTATTAGTGTAGAAGAGGTGTCTAGCAGCTTAGGCTGATAGAAAATGGTAGCTTAGCAGAGCAGCTTAGGCTGAACTAGGAGACATGCAAAGCTCCCACTTTACCATTGGTGTCATATGCACAATATAATAAGAAAACACAATACACAGATATACTAAAAATAAAGGTACTTTATTTTTATGACAATATGCCAAAGTATCTCAGTGAGTACCCTCTGTATGAGGATAGCAAATATACACAAGATATATGTACACAATACCAAAATTTGCAGTAATAGCAATAGAAAACAGTGCAAACAGTGTATAGTCACAATAGAATGCAATGGGAGCACATAGGGATAGGGGCAACACAAACCATATACTCTAGAAGTGGAATGCAAACTACGAATGGACCCCAAACCTATGTGAGCTCGTAGAGGGTCGCTGGGACTGTAGGAAAATAGTGAGGGTTAGAAAAATAGCCCACCCCAAGACCCTGAAAAGTGGGTGCAAAGTGCACCTAAGTTCCCCAGAGAGCACAGAAGTCGTGATAGTTGAATTCTGCAAGAAAGACCAACACCAGCAATGCAACAACAATGGATTTCCAGACGAGAGTACCTTTGGAACAAGGAGACCAAGTCCAAAAGTCACGATCATGTCGGGAGTGGGCAGATGCCCAGGAAATGCCAGCTGTGGGTGCAAAGAAGCTGCCACCAGATGGTAGAAGCTGTGGATTCTGCAAGAACGAAGAGGGCTAGAAACTTCCCTCTTTGGAAGATGGATGTCCCACGTCGTGAAGAAACTTGCAGAGGTGTTTTCGTGCAGAAGGACCGCAAACAAGCCTTGCTTGCTGCAAGGGTCACGGTTAGGGTTTTTCGATGCTGCTGTGGCCCAGGAGGGACCAGGATGTCGCCAATTGCGTGAGGAGACAGAGGGGGCGTCCAGCAAGACAAGGAGCCCACTCAGAAGCAAGCAGCCCCCGCAGAAGTGCCGGAACAGGCCCTATGAAGTGGAGTGAACTGGAGCTCACCCGAAGTCACAAAAGAAGGTCCCACGACGCCAGAGGACAACTCAGGAGGTCGTGCACTGCAGGTTAGAGTGCCGGGGACCCAGGCTTGGCTGTGCACAAAGGAAATCCTGGAAGAGTGCACAGGAGCCGGAGCAGCTGCAAATCACGCGGTACCCAGCAATGCAGTCTAGCGTGGGGAGGCAAGGACTTACCTCCACCAAACTTGGACTGAAGAGTCACTGGACTGTGGGAGTCACTTGGACAGAGTTGCTGATTTCAAGGGACCTCGCTCGTCGTGCTGAGAGGAGACCCAGAGGACCGGTGATGCAGTTCTTTGGTGCCTGCGGTTGCAGGGGGAAGATTCCGTCGACCCACGGGAGATTTCTTCGGAGCTTTTAGGGCAGAGAGGAGGCAGACTACCCCCACAGCATGCACCACCAGGAAAACAGTCGAGAAGGCTGCAGGATCAGCGATACAAGGTTGCAGTAGTCGTCTTTGCTACTTTGTTGCGGTTTTGCAGGCTTCCAGTGCGGTCAGCAGTCGATTCCTTGGCAGAAGGTGAAGAGAGAGATGCAGAGGAACTCTGATGAGCTCTTGCATTAGTTATCTAAAGAATTCCTCAAAGCAGAGACCCTAAATAGCCAGAAAAGGAGGTTTGGCTACTTAGGAGAGAGGATAGGCTAGCAACACCTGGAGGAGCCTATCAGAAGGAGTCTCTTACGTCACCTGCAGGCCCTGGCCACTCAGAGCAGTCCAGTGTGCCAGCAGCACCTCTGTTTCCAAGATGGCAGAGGTCTGGAGCACACTGGAGGAGCTCTGGGCACCTCCCAGGGGAGGTGCAGGTCAGGTGAGTGGTCACTTCCCTTTCCTTTGTCCAGTTTCGCACCAGAGCAGGGCTGGGGGATCCCTGAACCGGTGTAGACTGGCTTATACAGAGATGGGCACCATCTGTGCCCATCAAAGCATTTCCAGAGGCTGGGGGAGGCTACTCCTCCCCAGCCCTGACACCTTTTTCCAAAGGGAGAGGGTGTAACACCCTCTCTCTGAGGAAGTCCTTTGTTCTGCCTTCCTGGGCCAAGCCTGGCTGGACCCCAGGAGGGCAGAAACCTGTCTGAGGAGTTGGCAGCAGCAGCAGCTGCAGTGAAACCCCAGGAAAGGCAGTTTGGCAGTACCCGGGTCTGTGCTAGAGACCCGGGGGATCATGGGATTGTCTCACCAATGCCAGGATGGCATTGGGGGGGGGGCAATTCCATGATCTTAGACATGTTACATGGCCATGTTCGGAGTTACCATTGTGAAGCTATACATAGGTAGTGACCTATGTATAGTGCACACGTGTAATGGTGTCCCCGCACTCACAAAGTCCGGGGAATTTGCTCTGAACAATGTGGGGGCACCTTGGCTAGTGCCAGGGTGCCCACACCCTAAGTAACTTAGCACCCAACCTTTACCAGATAAAGGTTAGACATATAGGTGACTTATAAGTTACTTAAGTGCAGTGGTAAATGGCTGTGAAATAACGTGGACGTTATTTCACTCAGGCTGCAGTGGCAGGCCTGTGTAAGAATTGTCAGAGCTCCCTATGGGTGGCAAAAGAAATGCTGCAGCCCATAGGGATCTCCTGGAACCCCAATACCCTGGGTACCTCAGTACCATATACTAGGGAATTATAAGGGTGTTCCAGTATGCCAATGTAAATTGGTGAAATTGGTCACTAGCCTGTTAGTGACAATTTGTAAAGAGAGAGCATAACCACTGAGGTTCTGGTTAGCAGAGCCTCAGTGAGACAGTTAGGCATCACACAGGGAACACGTACACATAGGTCACAAACTTATGAGCACTGGGGTCCTAACTAGCAGGGTCCCAGTGACACATAACAAACATACTGAAAACATAGGGTTTTCACTATGAGCACTGGGCCCTGGCTAGCAGAATCCCAGTGAGACAGTGAAAACACCCTGACATACACTCACAAACAGGCCAAAAGTGGGGGTAACAAGGCTAGAAAGAGGCTACTTTCTCACAACTGCTTTGAAAAATAGCTTCCACATATCACTTTCAATGACTGCATTAAATATGAAAACACGTTTGCAACTGGTACCCACATTTGGATATCATGTGACTGTGAGACACAGCAACTTAGGGATACCGTACTCTCCTGTGACTATAGATGTTGTTGTGGACCTGTTTTGGGTAGGACAACATACATTGATAGACAGCAATGGGCAGAAACCATTCAAAGGGTGATCCATGGGGAATGACACACAACCTAGCTAGCCATATAGCATTCTGTTAGGAGAGCTACATCCAATGTGTTGGCAATTAGCATCACAAAACATTTTGTTTAGTCACAAATAGCTACAATCTGTGTTGCTCAGGTTGTTGCAGCATTCTAAAAGCATCCCTTAAGGGCCAGACTCCATTGGTGATTAGGAAGACATATGTAGTTCTAGCTTACCAGTCTGCACTCCATCAGGGATACCAGTCAAGCCTTCAGGATGGAGGATTTGCAAGACCGTCTCCTCCCAGGGAAAGACTTGTAATGGGGAAATACGAGAACCCCCACCAGTCCTCTGCCTCTCCAGGTGATGCTTGGAATGCCAGTGAATGAACCTTCCCTTCAGGTCATTCAACCTCTTCCTCACCTCCCCCTGTGTGTGCAGGTTATTAGCTACTGCATTCACCCTGTCAACTGGTCTGGATCACATTCTGGGAAATGGTAGTATCTTGGATGTGTGCTCGAAACAATTGTGGCTCTACTCTAATGATTTCATCCACTATGACAGACAGTTCTCCCTCTGTGAAATGGGGATTTCTTCTTCCTGCTATTGTGAAATTATTTCTTAACAAAACTAATGCTAAAAAAAGTAGGGTACTGTAAAAAGAAATACTTGACAAAAAAAGACAGAGGGAGAAGTAAATAGAATAAAGAAATCTGTCTTCTATGTTGTGGATTAGGCTGTCTGTCTGGTCTTCTGCAGTGGAACGGCAAAGGATCATGGTCTGATATGGTGTGTTTTATAGTGTTTTTGCAGGTGTTCACAATTGTCTGATTTGCAACAGGTGTTGTTTACTAGCATTCAACCAATGGCCACAGGCATGGTACTATTCTGAACTGGTCCCTCCATAGACTACTGCCACCATGGGCCAGCCAATAGGCTTGGCGGGATACTGCTGTTGAGACGGCAACAGACTGTTAATCGTCGGTAATGGAGTCTGCCCCCTCAGCTGTGGGCTGCAGCTGATGTGACAGAGTACACTCCGTCATGATGGTCATTGGCTTAGCCGCAATACATTTAAATATGCCAGGTGGGAGACCGCAAATTTGATGTTCTTTTCAGGCCCACCTCTGATGCCGTTTCTAAATCAGGCTCTTAGATCCTAATGGTATTACCGTGAAACTGCATCTGCGGTGGACCCGAGAACCCCTGTCAAGTAGATGGTGTTTTTCCCACTACTTAGATGTATTGCAGCTGAGCCGCAGACCATCAGGAAGGAGTGCTCCTCCTAGCCGTCAGACTAGTGGGTTCCCGCTGACCATATTTAGATGTTACAATTCTGCAGGCTGTGTACTGGGAGGCCGTCGCTGGACCCAATGGATGTTGTACAATGGCAGTGGCTATGGAATAGAGGTAAGTCACACACACACACTGTACCTTAGCCATATGTGTCCACCTGCACGACGCATGACTCAACACACCATTATCCATTGCCATTACAACACCACACAACTATACACTCATCTACACAAACACTCACACCAGGCACAGCTAGACACATCACAACAACATGCACCACACAAAAACATGCACCTGAATGTTGCACACAGCAACACAACACACAGCAGCAGACCCATATGCAAATGGCACACATACTGACAAAGCCACATCACCCACTCCAGCTCCCTCCACTTCAACCAGGCAATTGAATCACACACGTACCAACTCACATACACAACAGGAAGCACAAGTACAGGTCCCCTTGCAATGTACACACATGGACATGGTTGACAAGTGTGAATGTAATGTCATTGTGGTGCCAGCATTTGGCAATGAATGCTGACACCAAAATTACATTTGTGTATGTGTGCAAAGTGTCCCTTGTGCCAGTTTGTCCCCATCCATGTCTGACACAATCGTGTTCCCAACTTACGCATGCCACAGTAATTTAAAAAAAGTTAATGTGACATGTATATGACTGCAGTGGTCTCGAGCTCATGTGCAGTAACCACACAACGTACCCAGGCAATCCAGGTTCTCAACCATTGAGTCCAGCGACGGGGGAGTCATGTTTTCTCCGTGGTCCAGTGGCAGCAGCGACGGAAGGTCTGGACAAGCCCAGTCGAAAATGGAAGTGGGTTTGAGAGAAAAGGTACGTTTTTATCTCATTTCCCCTCCAATTTGCCAACTCAGGTGTGGAGGTCGGACCGCCACAGTTGGCTTGGTGCTAAGGCACATCCAAATCTGTATGGTGGTAAAGGTGGCTAAAGTCTCTCCGGGAGCCACTATTTCCTATGGCGCCATCGACCAGGGGGGAGTTTTTTGGCTGAGATTGCAGGACTCAGGCACTCTTTCACCTATAGGACCGCCAACTTTTAAATCGGCCGGGCAGGTGGACCTCCAACATGGCAGACAGCTTTTCCGCCAGAGAACCGACGTCAGGACTGTTACCTCCAAAATCTAAACCAGGCCCTTAATCTTTTTGTTTAGCACTCACGCTTGTTGCCGGTGTTTGGTCTTTGGTTCTGCTTCTGATTTGAATGGCCCGGTTTGTGTCCTACCATCAGAATTCCTTTTCCTCTTGATTGTTCTGACCCCTCCCTAAAAAGGGAATCTACATGTTTTAGAATAGCTCTGTGGTTGATTGAACATAAATGGATTCATCCATGTGCCAAGGTGTGGTTGCAGTTCTTGGAAAAAAAGATTTGTTGTTGGCCAAAGCCTGGTCCCTGCCAGTGTTGGTGCCAAGCCCTACTCTTCCACTGCCCCAACCTGCTGAGTCAGTCGAGCTACAGTCTGAAGAGTTGAGGTCAGCCTGCCTGGTTTCCTGATCCTTAGGAGGTGTGTAATCATTCACAGAATTGAGGTATACTTTTTCATGAGAGAAACATTTGACATCTTTAATCTATTTTTCCAGATTTTTGATTGGGTGAGGAAATCTCTCTTAGCAGTCATCTCTTTATCGATCGCTTGCAATATTTCCGTCAACACAGATTCTTTACCATGGATTTTCATTTGCTTTTGCTGATTTGGATATTAATAGTTAATCCGTCCGACAATCATTTTGCCATTTTGAGGATAAGTACAAATCAATATTGTGTACAGTGCCATGATATCAATGACCACTCCTTCCTGAAAGCATGGTCTTCTAGAAAAAGTTTTGATGCGTTACTCACAATCCTCTGGGTGCCACACTCGCCTGTACTTTGTCATATTTACACTGTGTATCACTGTTCTTATCTGTTCCCTTTTTAACTCAGAGAGAACCCCAATCGTCAGTTTGTACCATAATCTGTGTATTATTAATAAAACTCAGGAGAGGGGGGCCTGACAACATGGAGGTTAAAAGTTTGTCCAAGGTTTTCCACCATTGTGTCTACAGAATTGTGCGGTTCAAACAGTGAGGAATGAGAAAAGAAAAAAAGAAATAGAAGTCAGAACTTACTTGGTTGGTTTCTACTGAAGAATATCCTAATTGAAAGAATCCTTAACAGAAACCAAAAACATACCACCTAGTGTACAGGAACATTCCACAAAAGGACTTGCATTCTTTTGGGCGTAATGTAGATCAAAGAAGTCAATCTACCAGAAATCAATAGAGTCAACAAGTTAGAAAGGGTCTGGCTCATTGAAGGGGTCTAGAGCCATTCTATAATGCTGTATGTATTTCAAACATTTTGTTTTCTTTTCTTTTCTATAATAAAATGAAGATTCCCCCACGCATAAAAGACCTCCCCTCCACTTTGTGATTGTGTCTCAAAAAGGCAAAGGGGAAATCATGTGAAAGATTTGCTGCTTGAGAGAGATAGTAAGTCTCCGATCAAGTTATTAGATTAGAAATTGACATGCCCACTGCTTTATGTTCATTTTCATATTGGCTCCCAGATGCAACTCTTGTACACTGAGGTCTTTGAGAGGATGAGGGCAAGCATTTCATTCCATAAAAATTTCTTTGAAGTTAAGAAACTTTTTGGATTCTTCCAGGTAAGCCTTGATAACTGGTATTCAAGTCTATTGAAATCTACCTTGAAAAATCGAAGTCTCTAGGTTATCTGCACAGCAGTGACGTTTCAGTTCGTCGGGGCGGGCAGCTGGACGGGATCGAGATTGTCTGGAAGCTCTTCCGGTTCGCCCCTTCCGGTTCACGCGGAGCAGAGCGGCGCCGCAGCAGCAGCAGTAGCGGTCCTGCTGAAAACTTGCTTGCCACCAGTGTGCTCCACCAGCACGGGCCAGGACGGGCGGCAGGCCCAGGTTCCTGCCCGCAGCAGTCAGTGTCAGTGTGACAGCGGGCATCAGTGTGCACAGAAGCGTGCACTGAGGAGCCCCGCGGCAGTGTCCTCTCCCCTTTGCGGACCCCCGCGGAAGCGGCCCGATCGCGGGTACAGCTTGCGGGGGGCACAGGTGGGGGCTACAATTTATGGTGGCAAAAGAAAAGAAAAGAGGGACACCCCTCAAGGACGGTATACCGTGTGTCCAGTCCAGTCCAGGCTTCAGGGCATCAGCTACCGGCCCTCTACACCAGGTGCTGCCCGTGACGTGACCCCCCATTACCAGCAAGAGGCAAGCGAGCAGGTGAGCAGCAGTGGGCAGGGGATTAAGGGGGGGCAAGAAGGGCAACAAGGCGGGAAGAAGCTGGTCCAGTCTCTGGTGTGGCCCGGTTCCACTGCCAGGACGTGCAGCACCCCTCGCTCCCACCCATCCTGATAGTCTCACTAGGTAGTCGGTGGCCCCTACACCCGCCCTTGCCCCTTGCCCGGCCCCTCCCCCCACCCTTGCACATTGCTCAGGGCCCCCACAGGCCTGGGTAGCCCGGGCAGGAGCAGGAGGGATCAACAAGGACCGGCACGGTCTGGCACTTCCGGACTCTCGTGCCCCCCAGGACCCAAAGCCCCCAAAAGCTTCAAGTTCCCCCTGAGGGTTACCTTCATTGCACCCTCAGAAAACAATGTACGTTAAAGTTAAAATTTCTTCTTGGAGGACGGCATCCTCAACTGCCTCAAAATAATAAAAGGCACAACAAGGCACAATAAGGCCTATCTCTCCCACTCAGCCCGCACAAAATCACCCCGCTCTAAGGCAGCAAAATTTAACGACCATGAGATCAGGCAAAGCACGAGGCAGTATTATCAACCGTCCGGCAAAACAAGGTAAGAGAAAAACGAAAGGAGACCTGGCTCTGGATGAAGCAACCCCAAAAAGGAGAGCAAGCAGCGAACAGGATCTCCCCCTCCCATGTAGGAGGCATAATCTAACAAACGGCACGCACGGGGGAGGCGACCAAAACTCCGGCATGGAAGAAATGAACTGGGGAGAGCCCGGCTTTTGGAAATCGATGACCCCGTCAGAGGGGGCTCCAGAGTCCGTAGTCTCTCCCAAGCATCGCAAGATAACTGACTACTTCACTACTGCTGGAACCTGCGCCGTCAGAAAAAGGATCGATTCCCTGGCTCCATCCCAAACACGTATTGGGGAAACAACTCCATCCTGCCAAGACCGGCAACAGCAAGGAAGCAACGAAAAGAAACTCAGAATGAATCCACCTCCTCCCCTCCCCCTATCGCCAACAGTTGTGATCAGGAAAAATCAACCTTTGAAAGTAGATGCATCAAGCACAGTCCAGGAAGACGCAGTACCAGCTACTCCTACACCAGGATCCCTCTACAATCCTAGGCAAGACTTAACTCCATTCAATAAATCCCTAGACGCCACTAAGTACCAATGGACATCTAGTCCAGCTAACCTACCCATCCTGGACTCAGAACTGGTAGCAATCGCAGAACATTTAGAACAAGAATCTCAGGAAAGTGGCCAATGCTGCCAAAGTCCGAAACTCCACTCTTTTCCAACGTATGACTGTGAAAAAGAAGAACAGGACCTCTGGGGCATAGAACAGGTCTTTATATGCGGATCAGCAATGGCAGAAACAGTGACAGCCGCACAGAAAGCCCCCCATAAAACAACAATAAATAAAGTATTATCAAGTGGTAACCAAGAGCCTGACTTAAAGATACTAGCCCCAGTGGCAGTCAGGTCAGAAGAAATGTGGGCTGCAATCCTAAATTCAATGCAAGCAACAGTCATGGCACTGCAATTTCACTCAAATAAAATTGACATTCAAGTTGAATTGCTAAATACCCTGGCAGTATTTGTCTCTGGGATTGACAGTAAGTTAGAAAAATTAAACACACTTATAACAAGGGTGCAAGTCAATCATTCTAATGACTTTAGAATCTGTTTCTGTAAGGAGGTAGTAGAAAAGATATCTCAACTGCCGCAAATCCTGCAGGGAATACTTCAAGAAATCTGCTCCACCCGAAAGGAGGAACATACAGGCACTAAACCACTCTCCACCATGCTCAAATCTACACCAAGGGAGCAGGAACAAGAGAAGCAGCAGCCCCTTTCCTCCCTAGCGCCCGTTTCGCCGACTATAAGTGAGGAGAGATTGTCGGCTGACAGCCGCCAGCTAGCAAGTGTTAGTATGGAACCCATGGAGAATCATCCTCTGCTACAGTCCATCAAAAAGCCCGGGAACCCTGAGTTTCCTACAACCCGGACCCTTTCAAAAAGAGAACGTAAGTGGGCAAGGAAGGGAAGGAAATCCGCACAACTTCATCAACCACTTGCTATAAAAAGTACTGATACTAGCCTAAAGGAACCACCTAAAGACCAAGCGACGTCAAATGGAGGGTGTAATAGAAACATTACTACCCACATAAATACATGCTCTAACACAATAGTAGATGTGATAACAGTCCCCGCCTCACAAGACAATACCCAGTCAACAAAGTCCCCTCTGAGGCCACCCGCAGCAATTGGCATATCAACGAACTTAAGACCAAGCCCCACAAGGGGCCAGCAGAGTACAAAACCAAAACCCATTGCGCCTGCGCCGCCCCCCCCAACTAACTCGGGTTAATGTGGGCAGTAAGGGACCCAAGACTGCCACGAGTCAGTGGGAAGATGGGTATAAGGAGCAAAACCGTCACATAGAGCAAAATGAGTCACTTATAACAGACACGAATACCCAGGAGTCAATTCTCCAGTTACTCTGGATTCCAGAATTCACCTCTAGGTCCTCCACAGACATTCTTAATCGCTCTTCTATCTTAACAATCATAAAAGCCTTATCGGATCTCCAGTTTGTAGCCTCGGAGGACCTCGCAGCAAAAAAATTTATTCAAGCAAGAGGCAACCAACACACGGATCCAACACTCACCATCTTCTTCGCACCAGATATCCCAAAGCGGATCTTGAAAAGAAAGGACCTATTGAAAGCCTGGGGCATTGAGGTGACCATCTACAAAGGAGAGCGCTATCCAACTTCGTTACTAGCCTCACAATTCCTGGGAAATCCCAAAGGCACATGGTCGGTTTTGAAAGGAGTACATCAGGCCAGCAGGCCCATTGAAGAAAAGCCCAGTGAGAAAAGTCCACCTAATCACCCGCTGACAGTCCAAGTATGGAGAGCAGAAGTGAGGGAAAGAGTGGTCTTGGGTCAACAAATATATCCGGAAAGGGAATGGGCAGCGATGAATTTATCCCTAAGACCGATGGGCACCAATTGAATAAGTAAGGATCAACCTGCACACAGCACACTATCCATTTGCTCCTGGAACGTCGGTGGCCTACGGGCAAAACTGGAGGATCCTGCAGTAATAAATTTCTTCAGTTCCTTTCGACATTTTATTCCTACAGGAAACCTGGGCAATGGAATCAATACCAATAATCGGATTCATGGAATATCTTAGCCCAGCAACGAAAACAAATAGGCCCGGTAGGCCGAAGGGAGGCCTAGCCATCTACGTCAGTGCGTGCCTTTTGGTAAAAATCTGTGAGCATAAGGAGGAAGACCAACCCGCTCAAATACTTCGGCTGGACGATTGGGGGAAAAACAAACAGGAACCATTGATTCTGGCTAACATATACATCAATCCAAAAAATAAAAAAATTGAAGCTAACAAAGTGTTAACTCAGCTATTAAGGATAAAAAGCACAGTTAAATCAGCATTCTGGCTAATGTCGGGTGATTTCAATCTCGGCTTATTCCACAACCCCAGTGAAGACCACATTCAAACAGTGGCAAGAATGCCCAGCCAAACCCTCCCAAAAAAACTCAGGAAAGACAAAATAGGGGAGAATTTTATATGCACTTGTAAATCAGTAGGCCTCTTTGTGCTAACCGTACGGAAGTGCCCCGATATTCCACCGGCTTGGAAAAGATTCTCCGGGAAATCGGTCTCCTATTTAGACTACACTTTGGTGTCCCCAGCCTTATATAAGTTAGTAAACTCTTTTACCATCATGGACCTCACGGAGAGTGATCATAAGCCACAGGTATTTGGAATCTGTGCTAATCACCACAAAAACCGGAGAAAGTGGTAGCCCTAAACGAGGAATTGGACACTGAAAATCTAAAGCGACTCAAATGGTCCTCTGATACCATTGAAAGTCAGGCAGAAGAGGCCCTACGAAAGTTAGAATCATTGACCACAAGTGGGGCAAAGTTGACAACAGTCTGGGAGAATTTTGCCCTCGACCTCATAAAAAAAGATTCTTTAAGTAACACGAGAAAGGGAGCACAATTGAATCACCTCCAAAGTTCACGTTTACCGCTGCCAGTGCGCAAAAGGAAAGCAGCCGTAGGTAAACTGTTAAGATCACTGCGTAAATGCCCAGATAATGTATCAATATTGACCGCTCTGAGAGAGCAAAGGAAATTGTATAAAAGGGATCTATGGACCATTAAAAAAAGGCCAACAGGAGGTCCTGTGGGCCAAACTACATTTTGCGACCAAAACATCTGACTCCAAAAGATTTTGGAAAATCATCAATACCATAGACAATGGTGCAAAAGCAGGCAATAATGCAAACATTACAGAGGAAGAAGGGGTATCCCATTTAAAGTCCCATCTAAAAGAATTGGCCAACGAAGAAGGCCCTCAAATTCAGGGGCATATGATTGGCTGGGAACCCAAAGTCCATGAAGCTTTGAAAATTACGGCACCAGAACTCTTAAAAAATTATTGGAAAGTCACGAACGGACTGCACCCCCGGCCCTAATGGCTTACCGCAAGCATTATTCAAACAAGAAACAGAAAGATGGGCCAATTTCCTGGCTGCAATGTTCAATGATGTGCTCACAACAGGCAGCGTCCCGGCATCCTGGAAAGGCTCAATAATCCAGAGAGCGCGCTCTCCCCAAGCAACTACAGACTAATTGCTCTTTTAGACGTTGACCTCAAGTACTTTTCCTGCTGTGTGCTAAAACATCTAGAAGCCTGGATTACAGATAACAATATTCTGCCCTTTAATCAAACCGGCTTCACCAAGCACCAAGGACCATTAACAAATCTTATGGGGCTAGGTCTGATCATGTACAGAGCAAAAGCAAAGGGGACTCCAACCTATTTATGTTTTGTTGACTTTAAAGCTGCTTTTGACTGTGTCTCCCGCAGCAAATTGTGGGCCAAACTATTACTGTGGGGGCTGCCAGATCCTATTTTAAATGCCATCAAAATTATATATTCTGATACTTGGGTGACGGTTAAATTGGGGGAAGGCTCTCACCTATCCAGGGCAGTCAAAACAGCAGTGGGTGTGAAGCAGGGCTGTGTATTGGCCCCAACACTCTTCAACCTGTACATAGATTCAATTTGTGTTCATGCTCTGAACCCAGTAACAGCTGTAATAAGAACAAAACTACTTCCAACTATCACCTATGGGACCGAAATAATGAGGGGGATGGAAGTAGGTCTACTGGATAAACTTCTGATAAAGACCTATAAGCGCGTTTTTCAGCTCCCTGGGCGTGCTTTACCAGCCCAGGTCAGACTGGAATTCATGCTGGTCAAACAGTCGTTAGCCCGACTCGCGGCATATATGAAATGCTGCTACAAATTGAGCTGCGCTCTAAAAGGGTCTTTAGCCAATCTAGTCTGGCAGGAAATTATCCTAGAAAGAGGGAACTGCAACTACATAAGGTATCTAGAAAAAAGTAAGAGTCTTTTAAACTTAGATGAGGTATGTAACCGGTCTCTACCAATCCCCGTTATTAATAAAGCCGTGAGTAAAGCAAGTAAATTACAGAGCTGGCTAGAAGATAGGGTCTCATTGACCAAAAGGGAGCATAGTTGGTTGATCCTTAACTCCTACAAAATGTTTAAAGAATCACTACTGATGGCTGGCTCCTACTCACGGAAAATCAAGCAATCCTTTCTCAGACTTAGGCTGGGCGAATTCCTAACATTAGACCTCATGCCAAAATGGAAGAAGGAGCGGCAAGTAGGCTCCCAGAAGTGCCGTCTTTGTCATCTAGTAGATGAAAACTTGGTGCATGTGGTCTGCATTTGTCCAGCTTTGGCGGTTCAAAGGAGACTCTTACTGAAAAAAGAACTAAACGATTTAAGAATTAGATCCTGCAGACATGCATTAATTGCAGCTTTTAACCCTTGAAATACAATATTGAACATTAGGCTGGTTCAATTTTTTGAGATTTTCTCGCTCAAAATCACAGCCTCTCGAGATAACCAAGTCATAGGGAGGTCGGAAATGATAACAAAATCCCTATAACCTACTCTGACCATCTGAAAGAAGGGAAGGCTTCTAGGTAGTTAATTTGGGTTGCTTAGCATGTGCTGCAATAAAGTCTGGTACTAACAATCAGACTTAAGTAGGGGTAAATAAAATCGATAGAAGGTCTCTTCCCACCTTGTCTTATGTTTACTAATGTTTCATTGGTCTATTACTGCTCTCTTTTAAAATTTCTAGGTGGAAGGAAATTTTATATTTCATTTCATTTTAATCATGGGACTTTTTTTTTTCTTTTTTCGCTGTATTTGCCTTATCTACACAAAGATTGTTTTGTCGCCCTATTATTATTAATGCCTTATAGCACTAAGTAAGATCTTTTTTAAAAAATTTATGTGGAAGCAAATCTTATATACCATTTCATTCTAAACTCAAGATCTGCAATTGCTTTATTACACTATAATTGCTCTGTTAAATTTTTATGTGGAAGGAAAAGTTTATGTTTTAATTAACTAATAAAAACTTGTTTATCCTAAGTTTCTAGGTTAATAGAAAACTCAACAAAGATTAGTGTTCAAGGTAACATAAATTTAATATAAGTGTAGACAATTTGTAGACAATGATTGGCCTAAAATATTACAACCTTATCTTGGCATGTGATTTGATCTAATGTATGACAAATGTTTAATATATTACGGACAAGTGCTATCCATCCAAGTGTACAAAAACCTAGTATATAGGGAAGACGATCGTCACATAATGTATATTAGAAGAGATGCAGCTATCATTCACTCACTTCCCATAGACATTGCCAACACTTTAGCACATTATTATGCAGGCCCGTAAGGAGCATGGTACTTCTTAGCCAGGACCAAACAACAAAGCTGTGCTATGTAAGTGCATTCATTCCCAAATATTGGTTTTCCTGCTAAATTTCTGTCAGGAATACCCCAAAGTGCCTCCTGCGTTATCTGTCAGCATCCCCAGGGATTAGGGTTAAATCATTTCTCTGTTCTTGGTTAAATCTTCATGTTTCTAAGTGAACATAATGTGCTGTGTTACACAATTGGTTTTATCAATGTTTGTTTTACCAATGCTTGTTTGCTAATGTGAGCAGGTGTAGACATCTGCTTCTAATTGGGTTAGAGTAGACATGTGCTTCTAATTGGGTATGGTGACTCATCCACATGTGGAAACGTAACTGCTTTCCTGATTGGCTATAAATAGCAGAGTGAAGCATGCCTCCCTGCTTGGCCTTGTTTTGCTTCCTGATCTCAGAGTCTGATTTGGCAGTCCAGCCCCTGCTGTCATCCTTGTATTCAGGACTTTTGAGGCAATTATTTTCTTCGTTCCTGTACCAGCTGACACCAGGCATTCCTCCAGCACGCCGGAAAAGACTGCAGCTATGTGACTAGTATTCTCCAGGGAGTTTGTTCTTTGAGCGCTGCGTTTTCCTAGAACAGCTGGTATATTTCAGACCTCGTATTCTGGAAAAGTGCTTATCCTGAAGTGACAAATGCATTTCTGAACATTCAACATTATTATTGTAGTTACTTACCAAAATGTGCTTCAGGAAATCTGCTTGAGCTCAAGTACTGCAAAAATTGACAGTACAATTTTAAAAGAGAATTTACATGACTTTTCTTTCTCTAAAAGCATAACTCTTGGATTTAAATTGTGTCATTCATGCCTGTGTTTCAGGGATGAGGAATTTGCTTTTGAATGGTTTTTCACACACACAGTGAAACCAAACCAAACTGTGCCACCCTAACTGTTTAAACCCAGAGTGGACATTTGTATTTCTTGGACTGTTTTTGTTCCTTTTAGTTTAACCCTATGCATGCAGGAAAGTCATACGTGATATAATGAATGCCCTTGTTTGTCTTTCTTGTGCATGATAAGTGCAACCACAGTTCTAATTGTAGTGTGCAACAGTAAATCTCTGTGAAGCCAGCCCTAGTGTCGCAGCACTTGTTGTTATGGTACTATGTTTAGTTTTTTGTTAATTCAGTGTTAGTAATTGTGCCAACAGTTACTATTATCCAAGAAAAGTGCTGGAGCATCCCGGTGTTCTTCTACCGCTCCTGTGCCCATATCAGAAAGAATGATTCAGTTTCAAGGAAGTTGAGTGCACTAACTCTACTATCACTCTGTCAACAACGACCTGCCCCCCGAAGATACAGGGTGCCTGGCTGGACCGGCAAGACGTGGCAGTTTTTTGTCTCTTTCTCCTCCACTCCCCCTTTCCTTTTGGACACCTGCCAGGGTTTCTGTGTCCACCAGGAAGTGCCGAGAGGTGTTCCAGGAGGTCGGGGGGCATATCATTGCCCCTGCAGACATCCTGCTTTTCAGGTGAGTGGCCTCGTCTTGACATAAAGCCAAGCCACAACATACAGGGCTGCCTGGACAATGGTTCCTCAATGGGTACTTTCAAAGGTTTAGCACAGGCTTTACAGCTGATGATGATGCTCCATCCCTAGGGCCCTAGCAGGATTACAGAAGGAAGTCCTTTCCTTAAAGCAAGAAGACCTGGAGTTGCCTACTGAATTACAGCGGTATAAACCACAAGACACCCCCCGGGGAGGAGTCAAACTAAAACAAAGATCTCCTGTATTACAGGCCCCTCGGTTTGACCCATCTAATCATGTTCCTAGACCTGATTCAGGCCCAATGACTTCCACCACACAACCCATGCAGGTAATGGTCACAACACCAACCCCTGTGCCCTTATCTCCTCCAGAAAGTTTTTTTTTGAGATAGTGTCAAATTCAACATTTTTTTTAACCAGTGCCAGCTACAGTTTTTGTGTTGGGCAGCTGCATTCCCCAACGATGCTGCAATGGCAGCTTTTATTACCTCTTATTTGGGAGGCAATGTGGCTAATTGGTCTATTCCGCTGGTGGAGCGCAATGACCCTATATTGTATGACTGCAACCGGTTCAAGGAAGCCTGGCGGAAACTGTTCGCCAAACACCTCTTCGTGCAAGCCAGCGACAATGAGTTGCTGAATTTGCGCCAGGGAAACAAGGATCTACTGTCCTATATCACCTCTTTCAATTGGTTGGTGGCAGAGACTGAGTGGCACAAGGAGAAGAGGACCTCCCTCTTCTATCATGGCCTTTGGGACGAGCTCAAGGATATTCTAGCCCAAATTGTGGAACTTTCTACGGAGTGTTCCGAGTTCATTGGCCTGGTGGTACAGTTGGATCACCGCTTTAATGAACGTAAGAAAGAAAAAGTCCGGGGTGACACATGCTTAGTGTGATCAAAACTGAGAAAAAAGGGTCCGCCATTCCCACTCATGATACACCTGAGCCCATGCAAATTGGCAGTGTGTGGGGCCCACTATCTAAGGAAGAGAAAGAACGAAGGAAACAATTGAAACTGTGTTTATTCTGTGGTAAGGCAGGGCATTTTGCTCAGGAACGTCCTAACAAGCCTACTGCTCCAAAGAAAGCCATTGGAGCGGCAACAGGGCATGAATTCTCTCTTCCTGACCAGACGGAAAACTAACTGGCTCGATAACTTCAGAGACCATTTTATCGAGCGGTTCTTTCAATATGGTCTCTTGTCTTCTGTGTTATACACCAGTCCAGTACCTCGACATCTAACACTTATTGTGACGTTAGTGATGTCCCCTCAGGTTTGTAAGGTCATTCCCATATTGCGTGGCTCTGGGACTACAGGAAACTTTTTAGACTTGGGTTTGGCTAAAACCCTTAATATTACGACTGTCAGAAAAGACATCACTGAACCAGTCAGACCCATGGATGGCTCAGAAATGTCCTCCGGGCTTATTGTTTATCAAACCACACCCTTGTCCATGCTTTGTGCAAACAACCATACAGAACAAATTCAGTTTGACCTCATAGATACCCCAGTATTTGGAGCCATTTTGGGGATACCCTGGCTTCAGTTACACTATCCCAAAATTGACTGGGCAGCAAGGACAGTGACATTAGACTCTAAACATTGCTGGCAATCCTGTTACCAAGACAAACCATTACTAGTGACCCCTTGCATTGTGGGTCCACACCTAGTATGGCTATCAAGCCAGATGACACACTGGCCATTCCTTCACCGTATAAAGACTTCCATGATGGCGTTTAGTGAGCAGAAGGCCAACCAGCTGCTGCCACATAGGTCATTAGATTGTCGTATAGACTTGACTCCAGGGCCAATGCTACCATGTAGTAGGGTGTATGCTATTTCTGAGCCTGAGAATCGATACCTGCAAGACTACCTGGATGATCATGATCTATTGGCTAAGGGTTTCATTCGTCATTCAACGTCACCAGCATCGTTGTCTTTGTTCTTCGTGCCCAAGAAGAATAGCGAGTTGCACGCCTGTATACATTATCGCGCAGTCAACAAAGTGACCATAAAAACTCGGTATCCACTTCCGTTGATCCTGGTACTTTTAGATCAGGTATGGCAGTCAACCATTTACACAAAAATCGACCTCCGGGGTGCCTACCACTTGATCCGAGTGATGAAGGGGGATGAGTGGAAGATGGCGTTCTGAAATAAATTGGTACTCTTCGAGTACACAGTGATGCCCTTCGGGTTGTATAACACTCCTGAAGCATTTCAATTTTTCATCAATGAAGTGCTGCAGGAGTTTCTGGAGATCTGCATAGTGGTATACATAGACGACATTTTGATCTATTCATCTTCCACTGAGGAACACATAGGGCATGTAAGAACGGTTTTACAATGGCTTCGTGAGCATCATCTCTTCGCCAAGCTGGAAAATGTGTTTTTCATGCTACAACTGCAGAATTCCTGGGATATGTGATCACTCCCGATGGAATTTCCATGGATAAGTCCAAGGTACAGGCCATCCTGGGTTGGGTAGCCCCAAGATCCATCAAGGAAGTGCAACAGTTTTTGGGCTTCGCAAATTTTTATCGGAGATTTATACCCCACTTTTCTACTGTGGTATCTCCCATAACTTGTCTCCTACGAAAGGGGGTTAAGTTCCTCTGGGATGCAGAAGCTGGGAAAGCCTTACAACATCATAAAAACATATTCACTGAAGCACCCATTCTCCATCATCCCGACACGGCTCAGCCATTTTTCATGGAAGCAGACGCATTCTAAATGGCAGTGGATGGTGTCTTGTCCCAACGAGATCCTGAGTCTGGGCATTTCCATCCTGTAGTTTACTTCTCAAAGAAATTGCTACCCGCAGAGCAAAATTACACGATGGTGGAGCGGGAATTCTGGCCATCAAGCTTGCCTTCCAGGAATGGCATCACCGCCTACTAGGAGCTAGACACACCGTAACTATTTACACAGATCACCGTAATTTACAGTTTTTTCAAGCGACCAAGGCCCTAACACCTTGTCAATTACGCTGGCTTCTATTCTTTAACAAGTTTGACTTCGTAATCACCTATAGGCCCGGTACTACACAACAAAATGCAGACACGTTGTCTAGGATGGGTTTCTCCTCTGATGTTGCTCTAGAACAGGTCAGAAGCATTATGCCCCCAGAAAAGATCGTGGCTGTGTTTACTTCCCAAGAGTTCCTTGAGAAAATATGGGTAACCCAACACAAGGTTCCCTGTTGAACTGATGTGCATGAAAAAGAGGGTATACTATACCATGCTGATCAGTTGTACGTCCCTACCAAAGAATTGAAGGATACAGTGTTACATTGGGGACATGATTCTGCTTTCGCAGGTCACCCGGGTGAGAAAAAGATGTTAGATCTCTGTCAAATATGGTTTTGGTGGCCCACACTTGTGCAGGATGTCAGAAGCCACTTCCAGACTTGTTCCACCTGTGTTCGGGCTCAAACCCCACATACTCAAGCCACAGGATTGTTACTTCCCATGCCAATTCCGGTGGCCCCATGGCATACCATGAGTATGGATTTTATTTCTGACCTCCCAGCTTCCAATGGACACACTGTCATATGGGTGGTTGTAGTTTACCTAACTAAAATGGCACATTTTGTTCCATTAAAATGCCTCCCTACGGCTTCCAAGCTCTGTAATTTGTTTGTCCAACACATTGTACGGCTTCATGGGTTGCCCACCACAATTGTTTCCGATCGTGACCCCCAATTTATATCACGGTTTTGGTGTAGCTTCTGTTCCTCCGTTGGTATGGACGTCCGCTTGTACTCTGCATATCATCCACAAACGGATGGGCAGACGGAACGTGCCAACCAATCCCTTGAGTAAATCCTGAGATGTTACATTGACACATGGTCTACTGAGTGGGATAAGGCTTTACCTCTTGTTGAGTTTGTATATAACAACAGTGTCCACATGGCTACAGGAGTATTCCCATTTTACTGTTTGTTTGGTCTGCACCCAAGAATGCTACCTATAACTGGGTCCCAAACATCCACAAGAGTCCCATCAGTACAGAAACACCATAAACAGTTACAGGAGATTAAAAAACAAGTGCAATGCCATTTAAAACTCTACCAAGCTCAACAACAAAAAACAAGCAAACAAAAGAAGGAGACCTGCTCCTTCTTATCAGATAGGAGATCAGGTGGGGCTTTCATAAAAAAAACTCCATCTTGCAGGATCCAGAAAATGAAACCCCCAATTTTTAGGCACCTTTCCTTTTGCCAAAATCATCAATCCTGTGGTATTAGAACTGACATTGTCAGATGATTTCAAGGTACACCCCGTGTTTCATGTGTTGTTACTCCGTCCCTATTCCCCTGATACCCATGATGCCCCACCACCTCCCTCAGTGAAAGTACACGGGCAATGGGAATTTGAAGTGGCCAAAATACTTGACTCCAGGCGTGCCTGTAGTGTTCTACACTATTTATTGGCTTGGAAAGGCTATGGGCCTAAGGACAATTCCTGGGACCCTGCGTTCACAGTTCATGCTCCACGTCTCACTAAACGATTCCATCTCCTGCACCCTTCCAAGCCCCGCCCTTTGAGAGGGTCCTTGGTGGGGAAGACTGTCAGGAATCCCCAAGGTGCCTCCTGCATTATCTGTCAGCATCCCCAGGGATTAGGGTTAAATCATATCTCTGTTCTTGGTTAAACCTTCATGTTTCTAAGTAAACAACGGCCCTCATTACAACCCTGGTGGTAAATCCCGCTTACCGCCGTACTGAAGGCCGCCAACATGCCGTGGCCGTGGTGGAAATCTGCTACAGGTATTATGAACCACATCTCGTAATTCGCCACAATACAGACACTCACACAAGTCCGCCACACCAAAGGTCAGTGATAAACTGGCAATAGCAAAACCCACACCATCACGCCAACAGGAATATGCCCACACTATCACGACCCACGAATCAACGCAGCGGTCTTTCAACCACAGTAATCCATTGGTGGTACACACCGCCACGCTCAAAATACACACACACTTACAAAACACAACCACATTGGACAATTCTAAACACACACACCTGATACACATACACACACCACACCCACACCACTATAAAACACACACCCACATTACCCACAACACCTTACAACAACATTTTTGTGAAGAAGCACTGAGAGAGAATAGCCAACACTACACCAGCATCCACAAGCACACCGCACCATCACTCATACAACATCCATGCACCTCAAAGAACACACACCTACACTACATTTCACACAGCACAACAAAAATCACCTCACACATCACCCACACCACATCATGGCACCTCAAAGACAACCCAGGTTTTCTGAGGAGGAGCTCAGTGTCATGGTGGAGGAAATCATCCGGGTAGAGCCACAGCTTTTCAGTTCACAGGTGCAGTACACCTCCATTGCTAGGAAGATGGAGCTATGGCAGAGAATCGTCAACAGGTTCAACGCAGTGGGACAGTATCCAAGAAAACGGGATGACATCAGGAAGAGGTGGAACGACCTACGGGGGAAGGTGCATTCCGTGGTATCCAGACACCAGATTGCTGTACAGAGGATGGGCGGTGGACCCCCACCTACCCCCCCCACAACTAACAACATGGGAGGAGCAAGTCTGGGCAATACTGCATCCTGAGGGCCTCGCAGGTATAGCAGGTGGACTGGACTCTGGTAAGTCAAATCTTAACTACCATATCCCCCACCCCACCTGCATGCCATCACATACCCCCACACTCCCCCTCACCCCCATCACTCCAGCACCTCACATATGCCCCACCATCACAACCCAGCCATCCCAATACCAAGCCCTGCATGCAACTCCAGAGCATGGACACCCATTGCCAATGCATGTCCAGTACAGACACCCACACAGACCCCAAAACACTAACCACACAACGGCAAACACAACAAGGCAAGCACAGGAGTAGAGGGTAACTTACCCAATGCACAAGATGGCACACACAGATACTAAAACTATGCATTTACACCCCAACAGGACCCATATCCAACGTCACCGGACAGGAGGTGCTAGACATATCCAGTCCCCCCACAGAAGAGGCCCACAGTGACGACAGCAGCTCTGCACGCCAGGATCTGGATGACCAGCCCGGCCGATAAGGGACCTCTGGACAGTCGGTTCCCCTGCCACAGTCACAAGCTACCACAGAGCCTCCCCCCTCAGGAGACACCACCACAGCACACACCCAGTGTGCCCATCCCTCTGTCCCCAGGACACGTCACTCAGCAGTGTGTCCACCACTACAGGGACCCCAGGCAAACCCACCAACCCCAGACAATCAGGGACCTGGGGTCAGTGGCAGTGGGCATTCGGTTAAGGGGACAGAGGCACAGGATAAAAAGGAAGCTGGGAGGACTGCTGTGCGACAGGGGGAGGGCAGGCCCAGGGAACCCACTCTCCACGAGGCACTCTCCATCATCATGGGAGCATACCACAATTCCCAGGAGACCATGGGCACGGTACTGGCCATGTTTCAGGAGGAACACTACCTGGGGATCAGGGAGGACTTGAAGTCTATCAACACCACCCTAGTCACCATTGCAGGGGTGCTGGCAGACCTGGCCAACACCATGAGCGACACATTGTTACACAAACGGGCCCCTGACACTAGCCTGAATGATGAGCAGTCCTCCACCTCCTCCGGCGCTAGTGGACAGGAGGCCCCGCCACAGGAACAACAGGCCACCAGCACCCCACCCCCTGCAGAAGGAGAACCAGCCTGCAAACGGTCCCTGAGATCCAGGAACAAGACAGAGAACATTTCCAAGACCCCGCCAGGAAATAACACTCTCCTGATTGTCACCCTTCTGTCCCACTTTGTCACCCTGTCCACCTTAAACTGCCATTGCTCCCCTTCCTATGACCCCTTGGACAATGCACCTGTGAGACCAAGAGACTGAACTCTACCAAGGACATTTCTCCATCATCTCCCCACCCCATTGCACACACCGCTCCACTTATTAGCACAGAAATAAACACCCTTGAATCACAAATCAATCTGGAGTCAGCCTGTACTTTTACAAATGTGTAATTGCAACCTTTCGGAAATATAGCAATGTCAATGTTCATGTTCACATACCAATGTTACACAGTTGTTGGGCTGCAGTAAACATAGCAGAAGGCACAAAGTGGGACCCAGATTTGTGAAATGGAAAGCCAAAGTGACATGTCAGGGTCCATACACAGAGGTAAAAAGGTAGATTTATGCTATGTCCCACAGTAGTATGAGATGTGAGAAGCAGTGCCATCCTCTTACCTGTGTCTCACTGGAAGTATTGCATGATGATGTTGTTTCGGTTGTCTATATCTTCTTCTTCTGCCTCCTCTTCTTCACTGTCCACAGGCCCCACAGCTGCCACAAGTCCAGCATCAGGCCCATCCTCCTGCAGAAAAGGCACCTGGCATCGCAAAGCCAGGTTGTGCAACATACAGCATGCCACGATGATCTGGCACACCTTCTTTGGTGAGTAGTATAGGGAGCCACCTGTCAGATGGAGGCACTGGAATCTGGCCTTCAGGAGGCCGAAGGTGCGCTCTATTATCCTCCTAGTTCACCCATGTGCCTCATTGTAGTGTTCCTCTGCCCTTGTCCTGGGATTCCTCACTGGGGTCAGTAGCCATGACAGGTTGGGGTAACCAGAGTCACCAGAAAATATCAAGGGACAACTGTTAGACATCCTCCAACCATTAGGGACTCTCCCATACCCAGACACCTATTTAAACTATGTGGGGACCTTGGGCTCACCTATTAGCCACACACATTGCCTCTGGAGTTGCCCCATCACATAAGGGATGCTGCTATTCCTCAAAATGTAAGCATCATGCACAGAGCCAGGATACTTAGCATTCACATGGGAGATGTACTGGTCTGCCAAACACACCATCTACACATTCATAGAATGGTAGCTTTTGCGGTTTCTGTACACCTGTTCATTCCTGCGGGGGGACAAATGCCACATGTGTCTCATCAATGGCACCAGTAATGTTGGGGATATGTCCCAGGGCATAGAAGTCACCTTTCACTGTGGGCAAATCCTCCATCTGAGGAAACACGATGTAGCTGTGCATGTGTTTCGACAGGGCAGATAACACTCTGGACAACACGTTAGAGAACATTGGCTGTGACATCCCTGATGCCATGGCCACTGTTGTTTGTAAGGAGCCTCTTGCCAGGAAATGGAGCACTGACAGGACCTGCACTAGAGGGGGGATTCCTGTGGGATGGCGGATAGCTGACATGAGATCTGGCTCCAACTGGGCACACAGTTCCTGGATTGTGGCAGATCAAGTCTGTAACTGATAATGATGTGTCTGTCTTCCATTGTCGACAGGTCCACCAGGGGTCTGTACACCGGAGGATGCCGCCATCTTATCACCTGCCCCAGGGGACGTGCCCTATGGAGGAGAAGGGTGAGCAGAGGGTCATACACCACATAGATTTCACAAGGCTGTTTAGCACAATTGTGAAATAATCTTTGTGCGCCTTTGTCTGTCCGTATTCCTGGCCAAAAGTGCTGTGACGCAGTTAGTTGGCCTGCCATGTGGCCACCTGAAATGGCGGCTGCCTGACCTGTAAGGAGGGATAAGGGGAAACGAGGTAACTGCACTGGCGTTGTGCAGCGTCGCGGTAGGCGGTCGAAGACCGCTGCGTAATTCAGCATTGGTTATCATTGGGCCCTATGGGTTCCAGGAGCCAATGACGATGTACTCCGTCGGTGACGGTACGCACCGCAACGGACATGACCGCCATTTTCTATCAGTTCCCTCACTTGATACCTGACCTTTAACAGGAGAGGACCTACACTGCAAGTGCTGCTGTGACCTGCATCTGTAAGTGACAATGGCTACAGTGTCTGGTGAAAGGGTCCCTGCCTTCCCTGTGGAGGAGTTAGACAAACTGGTGGATGAGGTCCTCCCCAGTACACGCTACTCTACGGTCCTCCAGACAAACAGGTGAGTAAACTGTGTGCATGGTGGATGGCACATGATTGTATGTAGTGTCATGGATGGAAGAGACGGGGGCCACAGGCCAGCATGTGAGTATGGTGAGTGTATGTTTTTCTGGGCCAAGGTGGGAGGTTTGTGGCCAGTGAGTGAGAAGAACTGTACGGAGGAGTAACATCCATTTTGACTTCACTATTCCTCTAGGTCAGCGCCCACCAGAAGAAGGGTATTTGGCGTGCCATCGCCAAGGAAGTGTGGACCCTGGGGGTCTACCATAGACGGAGCACCCACTGCCGGAAAAGATGGGAGGACCTGTGCCGCTGGAGCAAGAAGACGGTGGAGGCCCTGCTGGGGATGACCTCCCAACGTGGAAGGGGTGTCCGTCGCACCATGACCCCCGACGTACCGGATCTTGCCGGTGGCATATCCTTAGTTGGATGGGCATCTGAGGGCATCACAGCAGCCACAAGGGGGTGAGTACAGTCTCATTCAGCTGACTCTGCGTTCTTGACGAGGTGTCCGGGTGGGGGATGTGGGCTGTGGGTTGCCCTAGGCCAGGGCAGGCGTTCCAAGGTACATCCATTGTTTTGCAGGCTCAGTGCCACTCCAACCCCAAAGGTGGTAGTTGCCCTTTACACCTAGCCAGGCTCCTATGGGTTCCAGCTGTGCAGGAAATGGGTCTGGGCAGAGTCCCCCATGGACATGTGCTTTTCCCCTGCACTGTTAGTGCATGCACTAGTGCATAGGGCTGCTCCCTGTGTGTTGTGTCCGCCAATGGTAGTGGTGTTGCAGGCATTGACCATGTGTCTCTTGTGTCTTTTCCCCCGTTTTGTTTTGTCACCCTGTTCTTGTGTGCATTAGCATCATCTGGCTGAGGAACATTGGCACCGGAGCAGGAGGGATCTGCAACCCACATGGTCCTGGAGGGTGAATTTACAGAGTCTGAAGGCACCAGTGGGACGGAGGGCGAGGGGAGCTCCACGACGGGGACAAGAGCAGATACCAGCGACGGCGACTCCTCCTCTGATGGGAGCTCCCTTGCGGTGGCGAGCACCTCTGTGCCCACCGCAACAACAGGTACAGCCACCACCCCTCCTACCAGCACTGCCCTCCCAGCAGCCCCTTATCGAGTTTCCCATGCTCGCTCACCAAGGAGGGGGGCATCTCCTTCACCCCAGGCACCTCAGGTCCTGCCCCAATCAGCCCTGCTGCCCTCAGTGAGGAGGCTATTGTCCTCCTGAGATCCCTCACTGTTGGGCAATCAACCATTTTGAATGCCATCCAGGGTGTGGAGAGGCATTTGCAGCAAACAAATGCATACCTGGAGGGCATTCATTCTGGTGTGGCGGCCCAACAGAGAGCATTTCAGGCTCTGGCCTCAGCATTGATGGCAGCCATTGTCCATGTGTCCAGCCTCCCCCTGCAACATCCACTACCCAGACCCAATACCCTCTACCTCAGCCTATCCCAAGCACACCTTCAGACCAGTATGCACACTCATCAACACACAAGAGTGGACATGGCAAACATAAGCACCACACATCCCAAAGGTACTCACACAAGCACCATCCCCATGCAGACACAGCAACATCCACTGCCTCCACTGTGTCCCGTCCTCAACATCCTCCTCCTCCCTCCCTTTCTCGTCTCCACTCACACCTGCATTCACTACATCTTCATCCACAACCTCCATCACCAGCACGCCCATCACCACACACTGCTCATGTGCAATCACCACCCCCACTACCATGCACACATCCCCTGTGTCCTCTCCCAGTGTGTCTGTGAGCCCTCCTCCCAAACTACATAAACGCAGGCACACACCAAACCAACAGCCATCCACCGCACAACAGCCTCCGGCCCATGCACCTTCACCCAAATTCAGCAGACGTATACCTCCTACAACCACTACCTATTCCTCCATTCCCAAACCCCCTCCATCTTCCCGTCCCAGTGTGTCTAAAAAACTTTTCCTGGCTAACATTGACCTCTTCCCTACACCTCCCCCCCCGTCCTTCCCTAGGGCCAGGATGTCCAGGTCCCAGCCCAGCACCTCAGCCACCAAATCCTCCAGCACTGTGGTCTCAGCAAGTCCAGTCACATTGCGTGTGGCACCCATCAGGGCTGCCAGTGTGCCACGTAGGGAGGCCAAGGATCAGCCCATTACGCCACCTACCAAGGTGAAGAAGGTGCCCACATGCCGTAGGGAAAAGCCGCACCAACCACCCAGCAAGGCCTCCTACAAGCCAAAAGGGGGCCAGCAGCGACATCCAAGGTGGGGAAGGGCCACAAGGCTAAGGGGAAGTCAGGACAGGGCACGGAGCCTCCGGCTGAGGGACTAGAGTCACCCCTTCTGGCAACCAGAACAGCAACCTGTACGGCAGTGGACACCGCCACCAGTGCCACCACCTGCACTGCCACCTGCACTGCCACCTGCACAACCACCTGCACCGCCACCTGCACCTCTGCTGCCTCAGCAACAGTCCCCAGCATCATCCCCAGTGGGCAGCCGTCCGAGGCTGCAGGAGACGTCCTGCTGTCTCCCTCCACAGGTGCTGGCACATTCACCACTGGCAGCATCTCCACCACAGACACAGCCGCAACCTTCGCCACCAGCCCCGCGACGTGCTCAGACAGTGCCACCACAGCCGACATGGCAAACATTACCAGTGGACAGCTGTCCGAGGCTGCAGGAGACGTCCTGGACCTTGCACACCATACATGAGGCACGACACCCAGCACTGTTTGTACCAGCAGGTGGCAGGCAAAGTCGCAGCAGGGTGGAGTGTGTCTCTGCCTCCATGGAGTATCATGCTACCTGTTCACAGGCACTCTCAAGGCACACACACCCAGGTGAGGGAATGGGACCTACCACACTGCATGTGAAGCACTCTGGGCCCCAAGCCCCCTCCAGAACCAGTGGAGAAAAACATCCAGTCACACAGTCCTTGGCAGGATGAAGCACTCTGGGCACAAAGCCCCCTCCAGAACCAGTGGAGAAAAGCATCCACAACCCTAGTCCTTGGCAGGATGAAGCACTCTGGGCACCAAGCCCCCTCCAGAACCAGTGGAGAAAAGCATCCACAACCCCAGTCATTGGGAGGATGAAGCACTCTGGGCACCAAGCCCCCTCCAGAACCAGTAGAGAAAAACATCCACTCACACAGTCCTTGGCAAGATGAAGCACTCTGGGCACCAAGCCCCCTCCAGAACCAGTGGAGAAAAGCATCCACAACCCCAGTCCTTGACAGGATGAAGCACTCTGGGCAACAAGCCCCCTCAGGAACCAGTGGAGAAAAACATCCACAACCCCAGTCCTTGGCAGGATGAAGCACTCTGGGCACCAAGCCCCCTCCAGAACCAGTGGAACATGTCATCAACTTGAGACACTGTGACTTTGCACTCCCCAGGACCAAATAGTGGGCAACACACCCACTTGAGAATGTGGCTTTGTACTCCCCAGGATAAAGCAGTGTACATCCGGCTGAGGTGCCCTCCCTCCCCGAGGTGCCTGTTTATTTTCGATCTGATGCCCCAGAAGTGTTCTCTCCGTTTCTAGTCAGGTATCATGTGTGGGCTTCGCCGATGCATTTTGGGGCCACTGGTCCAAGGACAATGATTGGAACACTATCTGGACTTGTGTAGTTGCTGTACATATTTGTATATACTGATGATTTAAAGTTATCTTTGCCTATCTGATTTTTTGATGATTACACTCGTTACAATCATTTCATTTTGTCCTTGCGTTCTTCTAGGGGGTGACGAGGTGTAAATGTCATGTTGCTGCATGTATTTGTGTCTATGTTGTTGTGGGTGAGGGTGGGGGTGGGGGTGTTGCGTGTGTGTGTGTCATTCTCTCTTTCCTCCCCTGTGTGCTAGGTGCAGTACTCACTGTGGTCGTCACTGGCATCTTTGCTGCTCCTGGTAGAAGAGGAGGTAAACCAACATGGGCAGGACCTGTAACTCGGGCTCCATGGCGTCCTGGTGTCGAGAGGTGAGTGGTTTCCGTTCCAAGTCCTGTTTCCACCGTGCTTTTGATGGCATTGGTACCTCCCCGTAAAAGGTGGCGGAAAGGCCTGTTGTAATACAGTGGGCGGTACATTGTGTTCTGCATGTCTTTTGGCGGTTTCCACTGCGATGTTTGTTTCTACCTCCACGGCGGTCGGAGTGTGAAAGTGGCTGTATATGTTGGCAGTTTCTGCTATGGTCGTGATTCCATTTTTTAAACTGCCGGCTTGTTGGTGGTATTACCGCTGCTTTAACACCGAGCGCCAGGGTTGTAATGAGGGCCATAATGTGCTGTGTTACACAATTGGTTTTAGCAGTGCTTGTTTTACCAATGCTTGTTTGCTAATGTGAGCAGGTGTAGGCCCGGGCTTCTAATAGGGCTGTAGTGACTCATCCACATGTAGCAACTCAACTGCTTTCCTGATTGGCTTTAAATAGCAAAGTGAAGCATGCCTCCCTGCTTGGCCACGTTTTGCTTCCTAATCTCAGCATCTAATTTGGCAGTCCAGCACCTGCTGTCATCCTCGTATTCAGGACTTTTGAGGCAATTCTTTTCTTCATTCCTGTACCAGCTGACACCAGGCATTCCTCCAGCACTCCGGAAAAGACTGCAGCTAAATGACAAGTATTCTCCAGGGAGTTTGTTCACACAGCTGGTGTATTTCATACCTCTTATTTTTTCAGAGTGCTTCTTTTGAAGAGACAAATGCATTTCTGAACATTCTACATTATTATTGTAGTTACTTGTCTAAATCTGGAAATCTGCTTGAGCTCAAGTACTACAAAAAGTGACAGTGCAATTTTAAAAGTGCATTTACATGACTTTTCTTTCTCTCATAGCATAACTCTTGGATTTAAATTGTGTCATTCATGCCTGTGTTTCAGGTTTGAGGAATCTGCTTTTGAAGGGTTTTTCACGCACACAGTGAAACCAAACCAAACTGTGCCACCCTAACTGTTTAAACCCAGAGTGGACATTTGTATTTCTTTGATTGTTTTTGTTCCTTTCAGTTTAACCCTGTGCATGCAGGAAAGTGATACATGATATAATTAATGCCCTTGTTTGTCTTTCTTGTGCATGATAAGTACAACCACAGTTCTAATTGTAGTGTGCAAAAGTAAATCTCTCTGAAGCAAGCCCTAGTGTTGCAGTACTTATTGTTATGGTACTCAGTTTTTTTTTTTTTGTAATGCAGTGTTAGTAATTGTAGCACAGTTATTATTATCCAAGAAAAGTGCTGGATAATCCCGGTGTTCTTCTACCACTCCCATGCTCATATCAGTAAGAGAGATTCACTTTCATGGAAGTTGAGTGCACTAACTCTACTAACACTCGGTCAACAACGACCTGCCCCCCGAAGATACAGGGTGCCTGGCTGGACCGGCAAGATGTGGCAGTGTTTTGTCTTTCTCTCCCACTCCCCTTTTCCTTTTGGGACACCTGCCAGGGTTTCTGTGTCCACCAGGAAGTGCTGAGAGGTGTTCCAGAAGGTCGGGGCATACCATCGCCATTGCAGACATCCTGCTTTTCAGGTGAGTGGCCCCGTCTCAACAATATCATCCCCAAAATCACCCCCCAACAGAATATCATGGTACAGGAATATCAAGGACAGAATACTGAAAGTTAAGTGTATATAGGGAAGTTCAGATTTAGCACTCCGAACTCTACTTATAAATATATATATATATATATCTATATATATATATATATATATATATAGATATATATATATATACACACACACACACAATATATATTTTATAGGTCCCTATCGCTTAGGTACATATATGTGAAGTTAGTTATAGAAAACCTATACTTACCTATAAATATTTGGATTCAATAATGTGTCCTCAGTATTCTGTGCCCTTGATATTCTGGTTTCGCTCTTCAGATGCACACCATTTGTTTTTATGTGAAGGAATACCTTTTTTAAGGTACCTGTTAAAACGCACTCAACCAAATGTTCACAATTCAACTTTAAATCCTATCAATTAGATCAAATTTGAAGTAGATGGGTGTAAAGTTGTAAAGTAGACTAATTCCTAACTTGTGTATTTTCTAAACTGTTCAACCTTTGTGAAATTCAAAGCTTATGAAGATAGGAGCTCTCCCTCTCAGACCTCTTACCTCAGGTAGTGGATGTCCAGCCCACACACTCAATTTGGTTTTCACTAGAGGATGTCCTTCCTGGGACATTCTGCACCAGGAAATCACAACACCTGGAAGGCCTGAAAGGATAAAATGTACCTTACGTAAATTTAGGAAACTTCATCTGCTTCGTGAAATGTGGAGTTTAAATTTAACTCACCACTAATTTAAAAACTACTTTACAAAGAGCTTGGAGCATATCAATCAAGAACATTTTGGGATATTATTGGTGAACGGTGTGTTTTAAACATTTTAGGGCTGCAACAATGAAGAAAACAAAATAGAATTTAAATGTAATTTTACAGGGAAAGCTGGGAAGGTCCCACAAGGAATTTAACTATGATGTTGAGAAAAAAGATGGATAGTTCAATGACATTTGATTTAAGGCAGAAGTCAAAACTTCACGGGCTTGAAACAGGCTAATACATTGGCGTAAGCCCCTCATAGTTTGTCAGGTTGTGTGAAACATGTACATGTGCTTAAGAAATTGCAAATAGGAAATCCCTTTTTGTGATTTCTTATTTTGCTAATCACAAATTACGATTTCTACTTAGTAGAAAGTGCAGTTTGTGAAGCCACAGAGCCCTTTGTACATTTGGAAAGTTTTGAATTTCTTTAATAGGCCAAAATAGTGATTCAGTTTGTTATGCAAAAACCTTTTGTACATATGGGCCTAGGATCCTCATATGTGATAACATATTTTTTATGCTGCTTGCATGGTACCTCCCATTTGGATTCTACAGAGTCCTCCACTTCCAGAATTATGAACATTCCCCACTGTTTAACATGCAGTAGACTCCTCAAATTGATATCCTCTTTGTGGCTACATTGCTTGGACAAGCATGCAATTGTCTGGGTGGTGATAATAGAAAGCATGGAAGCCTGCTAAGTGTAGTAGACATGGAGAATATCTTTTTGCAGAGGCATTGTTCTGCATTACTACAGGTGCAGATAAAAGTCAAGCTTCATGTTATGAAGCAGGTAAAATACTGCCATGTTTAACTGTACACTAGAAAGCCAAATGACCTTCTTATACAACTTGGACTTATCAACAAGTAGGTTGTACTTTTCAGCGACTATAGCAGGAAATATAGACATGGCTCATATGCATCAATGGAAAAGGCGTCAGCAATTCTTACCAACAGCATATAGTAACACAGAACAAGAGGGTGCCCTTGCTAAGTAATTTGCAAAAAGCAATGTGGGTGAAGTAGCTATGGTTAGATTTTGTTAGGTTTTCAAAGACCACTATGCCAGGTGTTTTTTGGATGTTACACCAAAATCCCTTTCAGAAACCAGAGTTAAGAATTGTGCATTGAAATCACAGTGGGCCAGGTGCATTGGCCAAATCATGATAGGCTATCAATTCCACTTAAAATCTCCAATCTTCAATGACCTCCAGTTCAGAATCAGCACTTACACCTGGGCATGAAATATCCCCTGGGTATCATTTGGGAAATGCCACCAATCACTGTATGACACAACCCCACCTGCAAGTCTCACAGGTACTCAAACTAGCTGTATTCTTGGGCACTACCCCACTCCCTGACCCTAATCACTAGGCTTCCACTCCTTTGTTAGTATGCTGCACTTAAATATAATAAATGACATCAAACTCAAACAACCATGGGTCACATGGTTGGTGCAGGCTGCAAGGCTTTTGAGGTTTTCCTAGTGAAACCTGATTGGTATCTTGACCCTCGGAGATGTTTGGAGGGATAGTTACAGTAAAACATTTGAGGACCTTGTAACAGAGTGCCAATTGCACCAAAATACAGTTTTACAGTTGTTCACATTTGAGAGACACTTTAGCCACCTACATGGAAGGACTCCTAAGTTTGCTGGAGCACAGCCCCCAATAGCCCCAGTAGTCCCAGTTGGTATTAGATAGGCTTCTTAAAGGGGCATCTCATGATTGCATAAAAGTATTTTGAATAGTTCCCCCGACTAGAGCACTTTAGCCACCTACATGGAAGGACTCATCAGTTTGCTAGAGCACAGCCCCCAGTACTCCCAGTAGGCCCAGTTGGTATTAGATAGGTTTCTTAAAGGGGTATCTCATGATTGTATAAAAGTATTTTGAATAATACCCCCGACTAGAACACGTTAGACCAGTTGAAACACCTCAGTGCAGTTTGGGAGAGCGATCTGGGCACACTGGAGGATGGTGAGTGAACTAAAGCAGAAATGCCCATTCCGCATGTTGACAGTCTCCATGGTCCTAGGGCTTACCCAATTTAAATATTTCCATTGTTACGATTACAGCCAAGCGAGGTTGTGGTGCATGTGTAGGGCAACTAGGCTGGATTGCCTTGGATGTACAGCGTCACCTGTTACATTCTATCACACAATCAGGGGGTGTCCAGTGATCCAGAGGCATTGGCACTCAATTAAGAGAATAATGGGGAGTGTACTGGATAGATCCCTAGACACAAAGGTTGTCCCTCCTTAAGTCCCCTAAGATATAAGGAAACATCAAGGTTTTGATCAACTCTGGTGATTTAGGTAGCAGCAGTATGTGTGCCAGGTTTGGTCAGCACACAGGGAAATCTGCCAGGCCCAGATATTTCTGAAAACAAGGCACAAGGGTAGTTTTGGGGTGGTGTGGCTTGCATAGATCCAAATACATTGGCTTACCCAGAATTCCCCTCAAACACCACATTTTTGCTAAATCACAGATGTTCCTCATATTTCTGAGAAGGAAAATTACGGGATCTGTGAGGATCCAAAAAATACCTACCACCCAGCGTTTCCACATTTCTGCCAGTAAATAAGCTAGCACAAACGTTCATCAAGTATTATGCATTTAGTACATTACATACAATAGTTTTTTGGGATGATCATAAATTATATTAAGATAAAGCAGAATTTGAAAGGTTCCAATTACTTTCAAAAAGCAGTTTCATACTGTACAGATATTAAATTATAATGTACAATAATCAGAAAATGGTAGTCTGTGTTCCGGCTGAGATGTCTGGAGGGGTCAATTATAATACAAATGGTTTCAGCTTCAGATGCCCTGATTATGGTTTCCACAATACGTGGTTAAAGAAGAGGAATCCTCAGCAAATTGAGCCCGTAGAGTTATTTAGATATTAAACCATTTTTCAAAGGTAGATAGCAACACGGCAGGCTATATTGTGTAATTTCAGTCAAGTGGAAGTCACACCTAACTTGCCATAACTTTGCCGCACCATAGTAGGCTAATCAAAGCGCCATTCCATATTGGAATCTGGAGATTTCTCATTGGACATTGCTTCTGAATGGCTGGTGGTCTCGGGTAGTGACCACCATTTCTCTATTAGGAAAAGGAAATGTCATGAAAGTTCCTGGCGTAAGAACAACATGAGTCAAAGTCCTCTACAGTTGTGCAATCTTTTCACACAGCAATTTTTTGTTTGACATACCACATGTGTAAGGTGAGAAAGGACTTCCAGACAGTGCTCACTGAATTCTTCATCTCTCAACTGTGAAACAGTGCTTGTATCAACTTTCATATCAGCCTCTCACATACAACACTGTGGTGTCCCTCAAGGGTCCATCATATCCCCTCTATTATTCAACACCTACCTAACCCTTTAACAAACCTGATTAAATCATACACCCTCACCTTACAGCTATATAGACGACACCCAAATAGTTTTAAACATGGATGATCTACAAGACCTTTAGAAATTAAAACTTGATGACCTCCTTTGGATCATAAACAGATGGATAATGAATCACCACCTAAAGGTAAATGCTGCAAAAACAGAGATTATGTCCTGTTGACAATGACAACAATAACAGCCTACCACCTTATGACCTAAGAAACATGAGCCCCCCCAAGAGAAGTTAGAAGCCAAGTGGTTAGAATGGATTTAGATCATTGTTTGATACCACATGTTAACAATATAAAACAGAGTGCCTTCTACTCTATGAAAACACTACATTGCACCATCCCATACCTTTGATACCAACAGAAACTGCAAGCCATCTACACACAAATCCTAATCTCCAAGTCTAACTATGCCAACAACCTATACACTGCACACCTGCATTTATCGTATGCAAACTACAACTCATCCAAAATGCTTCTGTAAGACTTCTTCTCTACCTTGACCAAAGAGGAAACATGACTGCAGTCCTGCAGTCACTCTCCCTTGCTACGTATAGCAAGAAGAGCAATGTTCAGGGCACTCTGATTTTCACAGAGAACCCAAGGAAAAGGATTGTTATACCTACAAGCTAAATTCAAGCAATACAAACAGAAGTCATGGCGTTCTCAGTAAAAGCTGTCAAGCTCTGGAACTTACTACCAACCTGCATTCAAAGCCTGCAGGAGCATATACACATCAGAATACAGTTACAAACATGAATATTGTGAAAACAACTACACCACCTCATATCCCGGCAACAGGCCCTGGAAAGACAGCCGCACCCTCAAACTCAGTCTTTACCTACAATCACAGTTTGGAAACAACCCAAACAACAAATTCCTTTCAATATAAATGTAAGTTTAGAAGGGCAAGGGCTGACCTATGGTTTGTCGGGACATTATATAGTTTTATAATTTCATAATTAACATTTGTGGCCACACTAATACCATCACACTCAGCGGTCAGCAGGCAACTGTAAGTAACATCTCTCACATTCACTTAAAACATATCAACTACCAGGGTTGTCCGTCACCTGTACTGTGCAAACAATAAACCAGCCATCACTAAATGAACAGGCATGGAATAACTGAACAAATCTGTCACACACTTCAGTCTAGTCCAAAACATCTACACACTATAACTGCTTCTTTACATTTCACAGTGACACAGATAAGGGATAATAGTAACAATGCACATCCAAGCAGATTTCTCCACTTCTCTCTCCCTCCAACCATATCATCTCTGGCTCACAACTGCACACACAATTTCTGACTGGACAACCCAGTGCAGTAAGCAGCTTAGCAGACTAAAAAAAAAAGAAATACCATAAATGGGCGTGCAGAACTGTTTAAAGCTCTCAGCATACTGAAAAACCATAAGTTGCATGACTGTGTCTCTCTCACCTCATCATCCCCCACACTACTACACCCTGCGTCTCATAACTTGGAAAACGCACTTCTGTGGTCATAACGCACAACATGGAAATACTTTCCATGTAGGATCATAAACCAAAGACAACACCCTTCTAGCCACACACAACCCTATATGGCATAGCTTGCTGCCCATGGAGGGAAGCACTTCTGTGCCACACATAAGGATAGTAAGTGCTATAAAAATGCTGCAAAACAATAAAATACTTATTTGTGTGACAGCAAGATTTCTTTTGATCTAAGTAAAATCTTTGTTTCCACCACACTTTAGAATTACAAAACAAAATGCGATTTATTTCTGCTGTCATAACTGCTGGTTTATTTTGAAATAGTTCTACAGTTTATTTACAGGTACTTACATTTCTTTAAGTACTAGAAACAAATTCACATCCTACAGTCTTTTTTCACACTCCCTGTATGCACGGCCACTGGAATTATGTGATTCTGTGGTTACAGCATTTTTACCATAATTATGAATTTACCATATTTGTCAAATAATTCTCCATTTGTTGCATGATCTGCAGATTTTAACAAAAAACACATTTTGTTTCTAGCTCAAACGGATCAATAGTTATTGAAAAAGCTGCTACACGTGCTGCCACCCACTGAAAAGTCTTTAGCAAAAGGTAACTGATCATCTTTCGGTTACCTGCTTATAGCTGTGTTTGTATGTGGAACTGAGACTAATGAAGTAAAACTCTTGTGCATAGTGCTAATGTGTAAAAATGACAGAATAGTGAAGTATTACTATAAAAAAAAATGCTGCATTAATATGCATAATTTCTGTCTCCTTGCCACATACTTTGGTAAACCAAGCTGCATGATTTGGACCTTACTTCTGTACAAATCCCCTGCCTGTTCCCGCTAATAAGATTTTCACATAGGTCATTTCACAAATTCCTCTCACCTTGCAGTCAATGAAAGAGAAGTAAATAAAATCTCCACATTAAAAGAATAAGTAGCAATTTGTTAGACCACATAGCCTGACATTCAACCTGTCTTGGGCAGCACATTTAACAAGATACAACACAAACCTTAAAGGCACTTATATTGGTCATCCACTTTCTGAACTCCAGCATGGTTATTTTTAGGAGTGCCCCAGCACTCCCCATCTCACACCTCAACTTCCAGGGCACATATTTATTTTTCTGAGTAGTCAAATACTGTGCCAGCTGCCTTGGTCATTTGGGAGAGAGAGGCAAATATTAATATGGGTTGGCTTAGCCTTCAAATACCCACCCCCGTGGCTATGCCACGCTCTAAACTCCATGTTCCCTCTGTACTAGGGTAGGGCTTTTTCAGTTTCTGAACCCCACCCACCCCACCCACCTTGCATACCCAGCTACAGAACAGAACAGAACTCTTGACGCCCATTTATTTGTAGATTAAATAAGTGAGGCTATATCACATTTGTTCACTGGAAAAACACTGGGTGCCAACGGTGTTCCAAAGGAATTCTTTAAGACTCTCAAAACATTTAACACAACTCCTTCTGGATTTATTTACCTCCCAAAATGTGGGGAAGCACATTGTAGTGCTTCTTAAGCCAGAAACCAAAATGCCCTGTGTAGGCCTTTTTCCTTAATAAATATTGAAACCAAAATGTGGGCCAAGATGTTGGCCACACATCTGTCTCTTTAAATGGCATATCAAATCAATGTTGATCACATCAGTAAGTGCCCAATAGATCCACTATGCATAATCTTTAATGTCGTCATGATGGCCAGTCACCTACACTCTTCACTAGCCCTCATGCACGTTGACTATGAGAAGGCTTTTGACAGTTTAACATAGAAATACCTATTTACCCTCCTACCATATGTTGGTTTTGGACCAAACTTCATAGTATATACCAATTTATGAATAATGCTCCTATGGCACATGTAAGAATCAATGTGCCCTCTCATGTCCCTTTAACGCTCGCTACAGACACGAGGCAGGAATTTCTCCTGTCCATTCTCCAAAATAGCCAGATATTATGCTTATCGAAGGGATAGAGGATAGAGGGATAGAGGAGGTCATCTTTCAGTGATGACCTCCTCCTTTATATCAGAAATCCCCACACTTATGGCCCACATATTCAGCTGTTTTTGGGACTTTGGCACAAGTTAGACTTGTCGGCCTTAGGGTGGTCTTACCCCACAAACATTTTGCCTCACTCCTCTATTTATGCTGATCTCGTTTTTGTTGGCCTTATGACTCTGTGCCCTTTACCATATCTAACCAGCACTAAAGTGTGCGTCCCCCCACTTTAAACATGGTGAAATTGTCTTATACCCAATTGCCACATTTTTATTTATTTGTATGTCCCTATTTAGTGGTAGTACGTGTACCATGGGCCAGTAAATTAAAAACAACTAGTGGGCCTCCAGCACAGATTGTGCCATCTACTTACAAAGTACAATACATTTCTCAGGTCTTCCATTGCAGCCCGTGAGTGCAGTTTAACCTGCCATTTCGATCTGGCAAGATAAACCTTTTAGCAATGATTGTTACAATATACTCAACTCAACAAGGTTAACTTACGGAGACAAAAAAAAACACATTTCTACAATTTGTAATGTGTACTTGTGGAGCGAGTCCTGCTTGAACTCATGTGAAAAAATTGCAAGGCTGTAGTCAATGTGATGAACTAGATCGAGAGTGCACTGCTGAGTGCCTGAAGGTTCTAATATGCAACAATCTTTGTACATATATTTTTAACAAATTACCAAAATGTCTTTGTGAATAATGAAAGTCCTTATGCTGTTGTGTACAATTTATTTACAAGGTATCTATTTCCAGATTTCAATGGAGATACAAATTATACTTATGAATGAAAGTTGCTGTAAATTTGTTACAGTAGAGTGAAGGTTGAGATATTTGCTGGTAAGAATACTTTTAAGAAAAAGCATCACTGTAGTTAGGCCAGATGCAGTCACCAGTAAGAACCGAAAGCAGCATGAGACGCACAGGAGAATCATGTAAAACGCACACATCATGACTGTAGTTTGCCCAATGTAAGGCAACCCTGACCAGAAACCAGCCCAAGTGAGCCAAGCGCCAATCCTCATAGCAAAACACTGCAAGACATACCACTCCCAATACACAAATTTCTTAACCAGCAACATAATTGGTGTGAACTTAACAGCATATTTGTAGTGATGAGCTGTAGAATAACATGAAACTAGGGCTCATATTTATACTTTTTTAGAGCTGCATTTGCGTCTTTTTTTGACGCAAAAGCGGATAAAACTTACAAAATATAATTGTATTTTGTAAGTTTGCGCTGCTTTTGCATCAAAAAATGACGCAAAAGCGGTGCTAAAAAAGTATAAATATGGGCCTAAGTTTCTAATAGACATTGGAACTCCATTACCCAATGTGCATCACTGTTAAACTGAACTAATAGCCGCTGCTAAAACCAAGGCCCAAAAAAGTAGGTGAAACTTCTTCGAAGCACATGAACCCAGTGAATCTTGTCAAAGCACTCACTGTCAATGAAAATAGGATATCGAAAAACTGCCTCCCCCAGATGAAAAGTGATGGGTGCTAACCTACACCCTGGTAGTCCTTTTCAGCTAAGTGGAAAAATCTGTAAAGGCCATCTGCGTTGGCATGGGCACTCCCAGGTCTATGTTCCACTGTGAAGTCCATCCCCTGTAGGGAAATGGATCACCTTAACAGTTTTGGGTTGAATTAGCCACCTGAGAGGTCTGTGGTCAGTTTGAACACGGAAGTGAGTGCTAAACATGTATGGCCTCAACTTCTTGGGGGACCAGATCACAGCAAAGGTCTCCCTCTCAGTGACACTCCATCTTCTCTCTCTGGGAAGTAGTCACCTGCTGATGAAGGCAACTGGCTGATCCTGGCCCTCTTCATTAACTTGTGCTAAAACCACCCCAATCCCTTCATCTGAAGCATCTGTTTGCACTATAAACTCTTTGCTATAGGAAGGGGCCAGTAACACTGGTGCTGAACACATAGCCTGTTTCAGAGTGTCAAAGGCTGTCCAAATTACTTTCTTGGGCAGTTTTCTTTAGGTGTTCTGTCACAGGGGCCATAATTCTGAACTAACTTCCTGTAGTACCCAGTCAGGCCAAGAAAGGCCCTGACCTGAGTCAGGGTTTGAGGAGCCTCCCAATCCTGGATAGTCTGGGTCCAGGGCTGGAGATGCTATACATGGCCTCCACCAATAAGGTGGCCCAGGTACACCACTGAACTCTGCCCTATCTAGCCCTTGCTTGCCCTGATAGTCAGGCCTTCTTGGAGTTGGACCTGAAGCACTTCCTTCAGGTGGACCAGATGATCCTCCCAGGTGGAACTAAATACTGCTCTATCATCCAGATAAGCTGCACTGAAAGATTCCAACCCAGAGAAAACTGTTCACCAACGGTTGCAAGGTGACAGGAGCATTTTTCAGGCCAAAGGGCATCACTTTGAACTGAAAGTGACCCTCTGGAGTGGAAAATGCTGACCTCTCCTTAGATCCTGGACTTAAGGCAATCAGCCAGTATCCTGAGGCCAGGTCAAATGTACACAGGAACTTTGCAGCCTCCAAACTATCAAAGAGCTTATCAGCTCTGGTATGGGGTGAGCACCAGTCTAGGTACTGCATTTAGACCTCTGTGGTGTACACAGAATCTCAATTCTTTTTCCCACCTTGAGGATTGGGTTTGGGTACCAGTACCACCGGACTGGCCCAAGGACTATCAGAGGGCTCAATTACCTTGAGATCCAACATTTTAGCCACTTCAGCTTTGATGTTGGCTTTGACCTGGTCAGACAGCCTGTTCAACTTGTTCTTGACAGGTAAGCTGTCACCAGTGTCAATATCATGGACACACCAATTGGTGAGTCCACAGTTCAAAGATAACAGACCAGCAAACTGCTCCAAAACATGTCCTTAGTCTTTCTGCTGCTGGGCAGTCAACTTGGGAGAGAGTACCACTCCCTCCACTGACCCATCATGTGCATTTGTGGAGAGGAGGTTGGGCAGAGGTTCACTCTCCTCCTCCTTTCCCTCATCAGTGACCATGAGCATGGTCATGTCTTCCCTGTCCTGGTAGGGTTTCAGTCGGTTTACATGCATGATCCTATGAGGATTCCTGGGGGTGCCAAGGTCCACCAGGTAAACGACCCCACCCTTCTTCTCCAAAATTGGATACAGCTCAGTCAATTTGACCTGAAGTGCCCTGGGAGCCAAAGGCTCCAAAACCCACACCAGCTGTCCTGGGTGATACTCAGGCATGGTAGCCTTCTGGTCATGCCACAGCTTCATGAGCTCTTGGCTGGCCTCCAGGTTGCTGCTTGTCTTCTTCATGTACTCAGCCATGTGTGACCTCAGGCTCAGCACATAATTCAGCATATTCTGCTTGCATTCTTGAAGAGGATTCTCCCAAGACTCTCTCCCCTGAGCACAATGGGCCCCTTACATGGTGCCCAAACATAACTCAAAGGGGCTGAATCCAATTCCTTTTGTGGCACCTCCCTGTATGCAAACAGCAGGAATGGGAGTAGAACATCCCATCTCCTCTTGAGTTTGTCAGACAAATCCATGATCATGCTCTTCAGGGTCTGATTAAATCTTTCCACCAGCCCATTGGTCTGGGGATGATCGGGGGTGGTGAACTTATATGTAACACCATACTCATCCCACATTGCTTTCAGATAGGATAAAATAAAGTTTGTGCCCCTATCTGAGACCACCTCCTTTGGGAATCCCACTCTGGTGAACTCACCAAGTAGGGCCCTAACCACTGTGGGAGCAGTGACTGTTCTGAAGGGTATTGCCTTAGGGTACACAACCACCTAAATGTACCTGCCTGAGGCAGTTGATGGGTCTAGGGGACCAAAAATTCAATCCCCACCCTCTCAATGGGAGTCCCAAAGGGAGCCTTTGGCTTTCCCCTTGCTTTGCCACTGGCCTGGCAGGTGACACAGGAGCTGCAGAACTTCTTGACTTTCTCCTACATGTGGGGTCAATAGAAAAGGTTGACCAGCCTGTTCCAAGTTTTGGTCTGCCCCAAATGTCCAGCTAAGGGAAAATCATGGATTAATGTTAGTAGGAACTCTCTATACTTCTGGTGGACCACCACTCTCCTGGTTGCCCCTGATTGGGGTCCCTTGCCTCCGTGTAGAGAACTCCACCCTCCCAATAAAACTTGTGGGCCCCACTGACATCCCCTTATTCTTGCCTGGATGCAGTCTGCCTCAGGCCTTTAGGAGTGGGCCACTCTCTTTGTCCCTGGCACAATTCCCATCTGGTGGGCCCACCTGCCCCTTGCAGTTCTGCCAAATCGGGCAGAGCTTGCAGGCGAAGGGCCCCAAACCCAGAGGCCAGATCCTCCCCCTCAGGTTTGGATTCCTCTATACTTTGTGGGGTTGGCAATCCAAACCTAGTGTCCTTTCTCTTCTTCGTGGAGGCTTGAACCATTATTCCAGGGTCCAAGGGTCAAGCACTTCCCTGCGTTGCTGCCTGTGACCTGGTCACAGCACACACCCTTTCAAGGAGATCCAGCATCTGAGCCCTTCTTTCCACCTCTGACCATTCAGATGTTTCCAGATCATTTCCCAGCAGACATTCTACCGTGAGGCAGGAGTTACTGCTACTTTCTTCGGGCCAGTCACATCTCCCCATTCCAGGCTCACCATGGTCATGGGATGGAGTTTGGTTCTGCTATCTGCATAAGCTACTTGGTGGAAGACACCAGGTAAGACCTTTTCTGGGGAAACCAGCTTTTCTGTGAACATTGTCACACTGGCTCCTGTATCTCTCAGAACTTCCATCTCAGTCCCATTGACTTTGGGCCTCTTCCTATACCTCTTCATGCTGGAAGGTAAGGTGGCCATTGTTGCAATGCCCACACCACCCAGGGACACTAAGGTGACTTCTGTGTACCCTGATCCCAGCCATGGGCCAACTTCCACCCCAAAGCCTACACTAGCAATCCCATGGGACTGCCCATTGGTGGGGGGCTTCTTGGAGCAGATTACATCCTCTGATGACACTCAGAACACTTGCCGGCCTTAGCAAGCTCCTGAAACTTTCCTGCCTTAACAGGATCATAATACTTCCCTTGGTACCCCTCCCCTTTGACAGTGGCATGGCTCGGGGCTTACTCACCATGAAAAGGTTTTGGGGACTCTTGTGAGGACTCCTTGGGTTTCTTTTCATCTTTACTTTGGTTCTTCCCCTGACAAGAACCATGTCCTCCCTATCTCTGGTCATCCCCTAGGGGTTTCTGGTTAATTCTGGTTACTAACCAGTCATCTGCTGCCTCTTCCAACTCTCTGAGTTTGGTCAACTTAGAGTCAACTAGATACTGGCGGAACTTCTCTTGGGTACAATTAATCAGAAGGTGCTCCCTCATATTCCAATTGTAAAGCCCCTCAAAGGTACTTACCTTGTTGCCCTGTATCCAGCAATCTAGTGCCTTGACTGAGATGTTCACAAAATCAACCCAGGACTGGGTAGCTATCTTCTGGGAGACCCTAAACATAAGCCTAAATTATTCTGAGGTCAGACCAAACTTTTTCTGTTAAGCACCTCTTCATACTAGGGTATGCATCTGCCTTCTCCCCACTTAAAGTTAGAAGCCTATCCCTCCCAGAGTTGTGGACCAACTCCTATAGGAGTGAACCCTAGTAATGAGGCTTAACTCTCCTCATCTAGAAGACCCCCAGCCCTTTATCTCTATCATTCCCCCTACATAGGCAGTAACCACCCCCTTTGGAAGACTGGGGCAAAACCCTCCACCCATGGACATCACTGCCACCATCTCTTTTGTCTTCCCTTGCCCACTTTTTATTTCCCAGCTTCTTTTTCTCCAAAGCTATATATGCCAGCTGGGCCTCCAGCTCTCTTTCTCTAAGGGACAGGTTCTTTCCATTTGAAGGGACTCCTTTCCCCCAACTAGCTTTGGGTATGGCCCTGATAACTGTGTGCAGTGAGGACTGGTCTTCCTCATCCTCGCCAAGGTTCAGATGCTCTCCCTCCCCGAGTGGTTAGAGCTGGCATCTTCCCCTACTTCTTCCACCCCTGGAGCTTCCTCTGTGCCTACTTGTTGGGCCTCAGCACAGGCTATCAGGGATTAAACAAAAACATTTTTCCTGAGGTTAGTGGCTGCAGGCAACCCACTCTCAATACACAACCCCCTAAGCTGGACAACTGTCATTGTAGATAGGCTAGCTAGATACAACTCACTGGCTCCCTAGTTTTGTGACAAAAAAACACTTTTTGCAAAAATTGGAATCAAGAATAAAAAAAAAATCACAAAGATGTAATAATTGAAATTAATCCAAATAAAAATCAAAAACAAGTTCTACACTAGGACAATTCAAAGTATTTTTAATTTGCTTTACTTAAAACTGTAGTGTGATACTAAACACAAGCACTGGATCCCACCACTGCACACCAAAAATGTTGGAAAGTGGATTATTGGTAAGGGCAGGTAAGTACCTACACTTAGAAATAAGCCACTAACCCCCATTAGGTTCAGTTAGGTCTCAATAAATTAACCCTAGCTCAACCCTTGGTAGCTTGGCAATGAGCAACAAGGTATAACTTAGGAGACATAGGCCCTCATTTCGACCCTGGCGGTCGGTGATAAAGTGGCGGTAATACTGCCAACAGGCTGGTGGTAACTACCGCCAAATTATGACCATGGCGGTGATATCTCCAAAAGACAGCCAATGTACCACACGACCGCCAGGGCGGAAACAACAGGAACCACTGCGGTTGCCGCTACAGCCAGGTGGTAGACAAATTTCCACCCACCATATTCTGACATGCCAAACTGCCACCTTTTCTAGGGCAGTACCAACACCATCAAAAGCCTGGAGGAAACAGAGCTCAGAAGAGAAAGGACTCATCTTTGGAGACACAGGGAAGAACCACGCCACCATGGAACCAGAACTGCAAGTCTTTCCGATGATCTTCTACGTTGTGCTCCACCACGAGCACCAATGCCGGTGAAAACGACGACGGTGAGTACAGCCCCTTAGCACACAAGGGGGAGGACGAAAACAAGAGTGACACACACAACACACACTCCATGCAGACACACACAATACACACAACCAGCTGCACAAGAAAACAATGGGGGTCATTACAACGTTGACGGGCGGCAGAAGCAGCCCACCAAGGTTTGACCGCGGGCGGCCGCCAATGCAGCTGCACTCGTGCCATGGCATTATGAGATCCCCGCTGGGCCGGCGGGGATCTCGGCCGCAACACAGGAGCTGGCTCCAAATGGAGCGGGCGGTGTTGCAGCTGTGTGACGGTGCAGTTGCACCCGTCGCACTTTTCACTGTCTGCATAGCAGACAGTGAAAAGCTGCACGGGGCCGTGGCAGGGGGCCCCTGACCTGCCCATGCCAGTGGCATGGGCAGTGCAGGGGCCCCCAGGGGCCCCACGACTCCCCTTTCCGCCAGCCTTTTCATGGCGGTGCAAACATGGCGGTGCAAACCGCCATGAAAAGGCTGGCGGGAGGGGGACTCGTTATACCCTGGGCAGCACTGCAAGCTGCGCTGCCCTGGAGGATTACTCCTGCCGGGACAAAAATGGCGGGAAACAGCCGGTCCCGGCGGTGTGAACGCAACGCTTCCGCCGCAGTCGTAATCCCCAGGATTTCACCACCAGGCTGGTGGTGAAATCCTGGGGATTACGACTGTGGCGGTGGTGGTGGTGAAATCTGTCAAAACAAACCTGGCGGTCAAAGACCGCCAGGGTTGTAATGACCCCCAATGTATCCCCGTAAATCAACTGAATAATGCAAGGACAATAGGAATTGACTAAAGTGACTGTAATAAATCCAACATCAAAAATAATAAATCGATGTGGCAATGCCAGAGATATGTACAATTGTACAAAAAAGGGACACTGCCCAGTCCACGTTTCACAGGGGCCACATGGCCACAGGGCAAAGTCCAAGGCCCCACTCAATCCTTGCACCAATACGGAGAGAACACTGCCTTGCCATCATTTGGCAAATACGGAGGCACCTCAGGGGAAGGGGAGGCACCTCAGCCGGATGCAGAAACAAGACTACTGGTTCTGGAGGGGGCAACATGCCCTGTGCTTGGTCCTGGGGAGGGAGGGGCCACAGTCTATCAGGTGGTTGACATGCCCACTGGTTCTGGAGGGTGCAACATGCCCTTGGCTTGGTTTTAGGGAGTGCAAGGCTACAGTCTCTGCAGTGGGTGACTTGTCACTGGTTCTGGAGTGGGCAACATGCCCTGTGCTTGGTCCTGAGGAGTGATGGGCCACAGTTTCTGGAGTGGGTGACTTGCCCACTGGTTCTGGAGGGGGCAACATGTCCAGTGCTTGGTCCTGGGGAGTGCAAGGCCACAGTTTCTCACATGGGTGAATACCCCACTGGTTCTGCTGGGGGCAGACCGCACAGCAGCCCATAGAGGCTAGATCATATGGCGTCTGCCGGTGGTGACAGCTGCACTGTGGTGGTTGTGGGAGGGTCCTGCTCAGCCCCTGCACCCTCCAATGGCTGCACTGTGGTGGAGGTGGTTGTGGGAGGATCCTGCTCAGCCCCTGCACCCTCCGATGGCTGCACTGTGGTGGTGGTAGTGGGAGGCTCTTGCTCAGCCCCTGCACCATCCTATGGCTGCGCTGTGGTGGAGGTAGTGGGAGGCTCCTACTCAGCCCCTGCACTCACTGATGGCTGCACAACCACGGCTGGTGGTCGGGGCTCTGTGAAAGCTGCTGGTCGAGGCTCCTTTCCCTTCTTGCTGGCTGTTGCAGGCTCCTTCCCCTTTTTGCTGGCTGGTGCAGGCTCCTTCCCCTTTTTGCTGGCTGGTGCAGGCTCCTTCCCCTTCAGCAATTGTGGCCTGGAATCCTTTCCACCATGAGTAGGTGCTGATGAAACTGGGCCCGTGGACTGTTTGGCTGAGGTGCCTGGCTGGGTTATTGATACCCTGGCCATACGTGCAGGACGGGGGGAGGAGTAGGGAAGAGGTCAATGGCAGAAAGGAAAAGCTTTTTATGGACATTGGGGTGGGAAGAGGGAGAATTAATGGGAGTGCAGGATGAGGGAGTGGTTGTTGGAGGTGTTTGTCTGCTGGATTGTGGTGCAGGTGCATGGGTTGTATTCTGTTGTGAGGTGGATGGCTGTTGGGTGTCTGAGTGCTTGTGTTTGTTTACTTTAGGAGGAAGGGACAGACACAGTGGGAGAGGACACAGGGGAAGTGTGCATGGATGTTGTGGAGGTGTCTGCTAGTGAGGTGTGTGTTCTGCTTGGCGTGGTGATGACGCAGGTAGTGGATGATGATGTGGTGCATGCAGGTGTGAGTGTGGACGTAACTGGGTAGGAGGTAGAGGAGGAGGAGGAGGGGGAGACAGTGGAAAGAGTGGATGTTGTTGTGTCTGTAAATGAATGGTGTTTGTGTGTGTGCCTGTCGGATGAAGTGTGGTGCTTGTGTTTGCCTGTGAGACTCTGGGGTGTTGTCCTGTGTGCATGCTCGTCTGGCTGTGTGCTTGGGATGGGTTGGGGTAGAGGAGAATGGGACTGGAAAGTGGTATTTGGAGAAGTGACTGTTGAAACAGGGACAATGCTGCCATCAGAAAGGAGGCCAGAGCCTGGATCGATCTCTGTTGGGCTGCCAATCCACTGTGAATGCCCTCCAGGAATGCATTAGATTGCTGCATCTGAGCTGCCAGCCCCTGAATGGCATTCACAATGGTTGATTACCGTACAGAGATGGATCTCAGGAGTTCAAAAGCCTCCTCACTCAGGGCAGCAGGGCTGACTGGGGCTGGGCCTGAGGTGCCTGGGGCGAAGGAGATGCCCACCCTCCTGGGTGAGTGGGCACGGGCAACTCGCTAAGGGGCTGCTGAGAGGGCGGTGCTGGTAAGGGGGGTGGTGGTTGTACCTGTAGCTGGGGTGGTCACAGAGTCTTTATTGTCCACTCCTGTCTCCGCTGTGGTGCTCCCCTCGCCCTCCGTCCCACTGGTGCCTTCAGCATCGGTGGACTCTGCCTCCTGTGATATGCTGCTCCCTCCGTCACCGGTGCCTCTGCTCCTCCCCCAGATGATGCTAATGCACATGACAGGATGACAAAACAAGAAAGGGGGAGAGAGACAAAGGATACACTGGGTCAATGACTGCACCAACACCACCGTTGGCGTACACAGCACCCTCACACACAGGGAACAGGCCTACGCAGTATGCATTGCACTACCAGTGATATGGGTAGTCACCAAGGAATGAGGAGGAGCACACACCGCCAACTACCCACACCTGGGACCCACGCAGCCCTGACCAGTAGCGGATGCTAACAAGCTAGGTAGGCAGTATTTCCCCTTCAGACCCTTAGCCTCCAGAGGACCTATGCTGCTTTGTCTGCCTGGCCTGGGGGCACCCACTGACACACAACTACCACCCGGATTCCAGCCCTCCAGCAGTTTCCTTCAATGATGGCCACTGTACTCACCCCCTTGTGGCTGCTGTGATGCCTTCAAGCTCCCATCCAGCTCTGGATAGGCCACCACCAGTATGCGGGGCATCGGGGTGGCAGGGTTCGACAGGCACCCCTTCCTCGTTGGTAGGCTATCCCCAGCTGGGCCTCCACGGTCTTCCATGCCCAGCATCTCAGGTCCTCCCACCGTTTGTGACAGTGGGTGCTCTGCCTGCCATAGACCCCAAGGATCTGCACCTCCTTGGTGATGGCACGCCATATGCCCTTCTTTTGATGGGAGCTGACCTGCAGAGACAGTACACACAGGAGAATAACATTAGCCAAACAGTCCAGCCTGTAGGACGTATGACCCACCATACCCGTTTCCATCACTATTGGCACACACATAGCCCAGCAGTCATTGTGTAGACAGCCAAGAGGACATCCCTCCCCCCTTACACGATTCCTTCACACACACCTCCAGACATCCATGCCACATGCATCGTGTCCACAGTGTACTCACCTTTTGGTCTGGAGGTCCATACAGCAGTCCGTACTGGGGTAGGACCCCATTCCCCAGTCTCTCCAATTCCTCTGAAGTGAAGGCTGGGGCCCTTTCCCTGGTCACACGGGCCATGGTAGGTTCCAGACACAGGTCACAGCAGCACATGCAGTGTAAGTCCTCTCCTGTGGAAGGTCAGGAAACAAGTGAGGAATCAGATAGAAAATGGTGGTCACGTCCGCGGCGGTGATACCGTCACCACAGGCGTAGATCACCATTGGCCACTGTACCACATAAGGCCCAATTATAACCAATGAGGAGTTGCACAGAGGTTCCCGACCGCCTCCCACCACGGCGCACAACGTCAGTTGCATTACCTCACTTCCACCTATCCTTCCACACAGGACAGGCGGACGCCATTTCAGGGGGGGCAGCCCTATGGAATAATGCTGCATCACAGGATAAATAGGCACATACTTGACAAATCACACTGTCCATTAACATGTTTACAGATTGCAGTCTACTGTTGTGGCTCCGTTGTTCAGTTTGTGACAGCTTCCTCACTCTTTTGTCCCTTAGATTTCTACTGCTGTGGATGAATAAGAGATGGAGACATACCCCGTGTACAGACCCCTGATGGACTTGGCTACACTGGAAGACCGGCACATAATACTCACCTATAGACTGGACCGGGCCACAATCACAGAGCTGTGTGCCCAGTTGGAGCCTGACCTGATATCTGCTATCCGTCATCCCATTGGGATCCCCCCTCTTGTGCAAGTGCTATCAGTTTTCCATTCCCTGGCAACTGGTTATTTACAAGTGACAGTGGGCTTGGCAGCAGGAATGTCTCAACCAATGTTCTCAGTAGTGCTGACAAGAGTGTTGTCTGCCCTGATAAAACACATGTGCAGCTACATTGCATTCCCCCAGGCTGAGGATTTGGTCACTGTGAAGGCCGAGTTTTATGCAATGGGACATATCCCCAATATAATTGGGGCGATTGATAGAACACATATTGCATTTGTCCCCCCCCCTAGAATGAACAGGTGTTCAGGAATCATAAGAGTTTCCACTCTATGAATATGCAGATGGTGTGCTTGGCGGACCAGTACATCTCCCATGTCAAGGCTAAGTATCCTGGGTCGGTGCATGATGCCTTTGTTCTAAGGAATAGCAGCATCCCAGTGTGATGGCCCAACTACAGAGGCGCAGGGTGTGCCTAATAGGGGAGCCCTGGTTCCCATCCAGTATATGTTGGTGTGTGGCTATGGTGTTGGCCATATGGGATAGTGTGTGACTAAATGTTGTCCCTCAATATTTGCAGGTGACTCTGGTTACCCAAACCTATCATGGCTGCTGACCCCGTGAGGAATGCCAGGACAAGGGCAGAAGAACGTTATAATGAGGCACATGGGCAAACCAGAAGGATAAATGAAAGGACATTTGGCCTGCTGAAGGCCAGGTTCCGGTGCCTTCATCTAACAGGTGGATCCTTGTGCTACTCACCCAAGAAGGTCTGCCAGATAGTGGTGGCATGCTGCACAACCTGGCCCTCTGACGCCATGTCCCTTTTCTGCAGCAAGAGAAGACTGGAGATGCCCCTGTGGCAGCAGTGGACCCTGTGGACAGTGAGGATGAGGAGGCAGAGGATGAGGATGTGGACAACCGAACATCTGTAATCCGTCAGTACTTCCAGTGACACGCAGGTGAGACAGTGCAACTTTACATTTCATTGACTTTGGTTGTATTCTAAGTGGCATTGGCATGCTGGTATTTCCCACTTCTATGCCCACTTACTGTAACCTCTGGCTATTCATTGTGCAGATGTTGGTGATTTGACAAATACTCCTGGTGTGATCACAACAGCCAGCTACAGGTCATTAATTCTATGCTCATTCTATGTACAGTTAATTTGCAATGGTTGTACCTGTACATCAAAGTGTTTTTCCTATAGTGCTAATATATAGAGGGAAAGTGCAATGGGATGGGGTGATGATGGAGGAAAGTCCAGGGTATTGTTCCAATATGTTTGTAGCACAGGTTCATTGTCCATGGGGACTTAGGAAGGGGAGCAATGGCAGTTCAAGGTGGACAGGGTGACTGAGTGGGATACAAGGGGTTAATCAGGAGAGTCTCATTTCCTGGCGGGTGTCTTGGCAAGTGCCTCTGGCTTTTGGGTGGATCGCAGGGAACGTTAGCGGGGTAGTTCACCTTCTGCAGGGGGAGGGATGCTGGTGGCCTGTGAATCCTGTGGGGGGGGGGCCTCCTGGTCACTAGCAAAAGTGGAAGTGGAAGGCTGTTTAGATGACTGGCTGGTGGCAGGAGCTCTTGGTGTAACACTGCCTCCCTCACAATGTTGGCCATGTCTGCCAGCATCCCTACAATGGAGAACAGGGTGTTGTTGATGGCCTGCAAGTCCTACCTGATCTCCTACAGCTGCCTGTTCTACTGCACGTTGTCTAGGATCTGGCCCATTGTGTCCTGGGAATGTTGATAGGCTCCCAGGATCTCAGCTCCTCCTGGAGAGTCGGTTTCCTGCTCCTGCCGTCCCCCTGGCACACAGCAATCCTCCCAGTGTCCCTGTAGGCCTGTGGCTCTGTCCACTGAACTGTGTGCCCACTGCCAGTGACCCTAAGTCCTTGCTTGTCTTGTGTGCAAGGTGTGGCCTGGGGTCCCTGTAGAGGTGGACACACTGCTGATTAACGTGTCCTGGGGACAGAGGTTTGGGTACGCTGGGTGGGTGCTGTGATGTTGTTTCCTGATGAGGGAGGCTCTGTGGTGGTCTGTGACTGGGCTTGGGTAACCGGCTGTCCAATGGTCCCTGATGGGCCATGTTGATCATCCAGATCCTGATCATCATCACTGTGGGCCTCTTCAGTTAGGGGAATGGATAGTGCTGGCACCTCCTCTCCGGTGACATTGGCTGGGGTACCTGTGGGGATGTAAATGATGTGTTATGGTTAATGTATGTGACATATTATACAGCCCTGGCTTCCTCTCCATGGTTGGTGTTGCCCTGACAGCTTTTACTTGTGTATGTTGGTGTATGGCGGGATGGTTAGTTCTCTATGCTGTGCATGCTTTGGTGATAAGTGTCCATGCAGGGCTGTGAGGGGTGTCCATGCATTTGTACAGCATGCAGGGCTTGGCATTGGGATAGAAGAGATAAGATGGTGGAGTGTGTGGGATGTTGTGGAGTGATGGGAGTGAGGGTATGTGGTGGCATGGAGGTAGGGGGGGAGATAGTAGTAGAGAGTTGACTTACCAGAGTCCAGTCCTACTCCGCCTCCAGCCAGGCCCTCAGGATGCAGTATTGCCAAGACTTGCTCTTCCCATGCTATGAGTTGTGGGGGAGGAGGTGGGGGTCCACCGCCAGTCCTATGGATCGCGAGCTGATGTCTTGCTGCAATGGAATGTACCTTCCCCCGCAGGCCGTTCCACCTCTTCCTGATGTCGTCCCTTGTTCTGGGGTGCTGTCCCACGGCATTGACCCTGTCAATGATTCTCTGCCATATCTCCATCTTCCTTGCTATTGAAATCTGCTGCACCTGTGCTCCAAATAGCTGTGGCTCTACCCTGATGATTTCCTCCACCATGACCCTTAACTCCTCCTCATTGAAACGGGGGTGCCTTTGTGGTGCCATGGGTGTTTTGTGATATGTGTTGGTGAGGGTGTGTTGGGTAATGTGTTGGGATGTGTGAAGTTGGGTGCTTGAGTGATGTATGGGTGTATGTGGTGTGTGTATGTAGTTGTGTCAGTGGTCTTGGTGTCAGTCCAGTGCCAATGATTTGTATTCGTAAGGGGTTGTGGGTAATGTGGGGGGGTGTTTTATAGTGGGGTGGGTGTCTGGGTGTGGTGTGTGTATGGGTGTCAGGTGTGTGTTGTTTGAATTGTCCAATATGGTGTTGTTTGTCTGTGGGTGTCCATTGTGAGTGCAGCAGTATGTACCGCCAATGGTTTACCGCCGTTGAATGTCCACTGTGGTGATTCGTGAGTCATAATGTGGTGGGCGTTGTTCTGTTGGCGAAACTGTGTGGGTTTTGATACTACCACTTTATCACTGACCTTTGGGCTAGCGGACTTGTGTCTGTGGCTGAATTCTGTCAGGTTGGTGTGTGTGTGTCATAATATGCTTAACGGATATCCACCGCAGCGACGGAAAGTTGGCGGCCGTCAGCGTGGCGGTAAGCAGGATTTACCGCCAGGGTCATAATGCGGGCCAAACTGTGTGAAGCATTCAAGTATCACAAAACAGAAATAAAATAAAACACAGGAAACAGTTTAAAAATCCGAAAGCAGTTTATAAAAATAGGAACTATTTTTATTGTTAATTTGACACCAAAACTAATAAAATTGTATAAGGGGGACTGGAGATATGAATTTTTAAAGAATTAGGCCCTCATTACAACCCTGGCGGTAAATCCCGCTGTCTGCCGTGCAGAAGACTGCCAACACACCGCGTTGGCCGCAGAATTCCGCTACAGGTATTACGACCCACAGCTCGGAATCCGCCACAATACAGGCACCCACAAAAGTCCGCCACACCAAAGCTCAATAATAAACTGGCAATACCAAAACCGACACCATCACGCCAACAGGAATATGCCCATACTATCACGACCCACGAATCAACACGGCGGTCATTCAACCGCGGAAATCCATTGGCGGTACACACCGCCGCACTCAAAATACACACACACTTACAAAACACAACCACATTGGACAATTCGAAATACACACACCTGATACACATACACACCCACACACCCAATCCAATATAAAGCACACACCCACATCACCCACAAACCCTTACAACCAAAAATGTGAAAGAAGGCCAGAGAGAGAGACTACCTAAAACAACACCAGCAGACACACAACACCATCACTTATACAACGTCCACGCACCTCAAACAACACACACCAACACATCCCCTCACACATCACAACTGACACTACCTCACACAGCACCCACACCACATCATGGCATCTCAAAGACACCCCAGGTTCTCTGAGGAGGAGCTCAGGGTCATGGTGGAGGAAATCATGTGGGTAGAGCCACAGCTATTCGGATCACAGGTGCAGCAGACGTCCATTGCAAGGAAGATGGAGCCATGGCGTAGAATTGTCAACAGAGTTAACGCAGTGGGACAGCATCCAAAAACACGGGATGACATCAGGAAGAGGTGGAACGACCTACGGGGGAAGGTGCGTTCCGTGGTATCCAGACACCAGTTTGCTCTACAGAGGACTGGCGGTGGACCCCCACCTCCTCCCCCACAACTAACAACATGGCAATAATGCATCCTGAGGGCCTCGCAGGAGTAGCAGGAGGACTGGACTTTGGTAAGACATATCTTTACTACTTTATCCCCCACACCCCACCTGCATGCCATCACATACTGCCACCCTCACACCCATCACCACAACAACCCACAGATACCACACTAACACAACCCACAAATCCAAAAACCAAGCCCTGCATGTAACACCAATGCATGGACACCCATCACCAAAGCATGTCCAGTACAGAGACTCACTCATGCCCCAAAATCACCAATCACACAAGGACCAAGCCAATAATGCAAGCACAGGAGTAGAGGGTCACTCACCCATTGCACAAGATGGGACACACAGATACAATAACTATGCATTTACACCCCAACAGGACCCATACCCAAAGTCACCAGACAGGAGGTGCCAGACATATCCAGTCCCCTCACAGAAGAGACCCACAGTGATGACAGCAGCACTGCATGCCTGGATCAAGATGACCAACCCGGCCCATCAGGGACCTCAGGACAGTCGGTTTCCCTGACACAGTCACAAACCACCACTGAACCTCCCCCCTCAGGAAACACCACCACAGCACCCACCCAGCGGGCCCATCCCTCTGTCCCCACGACACGTCAATCAGCAGTGTGTCCACCACTACAGTGAACCCAGGCAACCCCACTAATACAGGATGATCAGGGACCTGGGGTCGGTGGCAGTGGGTACATGGTTCAGGGGACAGAGGCACAGGATAACAGGGAAGCTGGGAGGACTGCTGTGCGACAGGGGGAGGACAGGCCCAGGGAACCCACTCTCCACGAGGCACTCTCCAACATCATGGGAGCTTACCACCATTCCCAGGAGACCATGGGCACGGTACTCGCCCAGTTTCAGGAGACCCAGCAGCTGCAGGAGGAACACTACCTGGGGATCAGGGAGGACTTGAAGTCAATCAACACCACCCTGGTCACCATTGCAGGGGTGCTGGTAGACCTTCTCAACACCAGGAGGGACACAGTGGCACCCCAACGGGCCCCTGACACTAGCCTGGATGATTAACAGCCCTCCACCTCCGCCGGCGCTAGTGGACAGGAGGCACTGCCACAGGAACAACAGGACACCAGCACCCCACCCCCTGCAGATGGAGAACCACCCCGCAAACGGTCCCTGAGATCCAGGAACAAGACAGAGATTATTGCCAAGACCCCTGCCAGGAAATAAGACCCCCCTGAATGTCACACTTCTGTCACACTATGTCACCCTGTCCATCCTTAAACTGCCATTGCTCCACTTCCTATGCCCCTTTGGACAATGCACTTGTGAAACAAATAGACTGGACATACCTCCACCATCACCCCAGCCTATTTTACAACCCTCTCCACTTATTTGCACTGAAATAAACACACTTCAGTCACAAAACAATCTGGAGTCAGTCTGTGCTTTCACAAATGTGTAATTGCAATATCTATGGAATATAGCAATGTCAATTTACTTGTTCACATACCAATGTAACATAGCTGTAGGCCAGGAGTAAACATAGCAGAGGGCTCAAAGTGGGACAGAAAATGACAGAATTATGCTAGCTCCAACAATAGTATGAGATGTGGGAAGCAGTGACATCTTCTTACCTGTGTCTCACTGGAAGTATTGCATGTTGATGTTGTTTCAGTTGTCGATATACTCTTCTTCTGCCTCCTCTTCTTCACTGTCCACAGGCTCCACAGCTGCCACAAGACCACCATCTGGCCCATCCTCCTGCAGAAAAGGCACCAGGTGTTGCAAAGCCAGGTTGTGCAGCATACAGCAGGCCACGATTATCTGGCACACCTTCTTTGGTGAGTAGTATAGGGAACCACCTGTCAGATGGAGGCACCGGAATCTGGCCTTCAGGAGGCTGAAGGTGCTTTCTATTATCCTCCTAGTTCGCCCATGTGCCTCATTGTAGCATTACTCTGCCCTTGTCCTGGGATTCCTCACTGGGGTCAGTAGCCATGACAGGTTGGGGTAACCAGAGTCCCCTGCAAATGTCGAGGGACAACTGTTAGACACACACTAACCCTTATGGACAACCCCATACCCAGACACCTATGTCAACTGTATTGGGCCCTTGGCCTCACCTATTAGCCACACACGGTGCCTCAGGAGTTGCCCCATCACATAAGGGATGCTGCTATTTCTCAAAATGTAAGCGTCATGCACAGAGCCAGGATACTTGGCATTCACATGAGAGATGTACTGGTTTGCCAAACACACCATCTGCACAATCATCGAATGGTAGCTTTTCTGGTTTCTGTACACCTGTTCATTCCTGTGGGGGGGGACAAATCCCACATGTGTACCATCAATGGCACCAATGATGTTGGGGATATGTCCCAGGGCATAGAAGTCACCTTTCACTGTGGGCAAATCCTCAACCTGAGGGAAAACGATGTAAGCTGCGCATGTGTTTCAGCAGGGCAGACAACACTCTGGACAACACGTTAGAGAACATTGGCTGGGACTTCCCTTATGCCATGGCCACTGTTGTTTGAAATGACCCAATTGCAAGGAAATGGAGCACTGACAGCACCTGCACTTGAGGGGGGATTCCTGTGGGATGGTGGATAGCTGACATCAGGTCTGGCTCCAACTGGGAACACAGTTCCTGGATTGTTGCACGATCAAATCTGTATGTGATTATGATGTGTCTCTCTTCCATTGTCGACAGGTCCACCAGGGGTCTGTGCACCGGAGGATGCCGCCATCTCATCACCTGCCCCAGCAGACGTGTCCTATGGAGGAGAACAGCAAGCAGAGAGTCATCCAACACTGAGGTATCACAATGTGTTATTTGCAGAAACGTTAGTAATCCACAATGTGCCGGTATCTGTCTGTATTCCCGGCCTAGATAGGTGTGACGCAGTTTTCATCCATCCCATGTGGCCCCCTGAAATGGCGGCTGCCTGACCTGTAAGGTGGGATAAGGGGATATGAAGTAACTGTGCTGGCGTTGTACACCATCACTGTGGGCAGTCGAAGACCGCAGCGCAATTCTGCATTGGTTAAAATTGGGCCCTATGTGTCCCAGGAGCCAATTATGATGTATGCTGGCAGTGACGGTACGCACCGCCGCGGACGTGACCGCCATTTTCTGTCTGTTCCCTCACTTGATACCTGACCTTCAACAGGAGAGGACCTACACTGCAAGTGCTGCTGTGACCTGCGTCTGGAAGCGACAATGGCTATAGTGTCTGGGGAAAGGGCCCCTGCCTCCACTTCGGAGAAGTTGGAGAAACTAGTGGATGGGGTCCTCCCCCAGTACACGCAACTGCACGGTCCTCCAGACAAACAGGTGAGTACACTGTGATCATGCTGCATGGACAATGCCTGCTTTGAGTGGTGTGGATGGAAGGTACATGGGGGGCTAAGGCCTGCACGTGAGGATGGTGAGTGTATGTGCGTCAGGGCATGGGTGGGAACTGGTGGGCAATGAGTATGACGGTCCGGACGGGTGAGTCATTTCCTTTCCCCGTATCATTCCTCTAGGTCAGAAGAAGGGTATTTGGCGTACCATCGCCAAGGACGTCCGGAACCTCGGGGTCTACCACAGACGGAGCACCCACTGCCATGATAGGTGGGAGGACCTGCGCTGCTGGAGCAAGAAGACGCCGGAGGCCCAGCAGGGGATGGCCTCCCAACTTGGAAGGGGTGCCCATCGCACTGTGACCCCCCTGATGTCCCGGATCCTGGTGGTGGCCTATCTGGAGTTGGATGGGCGCTTGAGGGCATCACAGCAGCCACAAGGGGGTGAGTACACTCTCATTCAGCCGACTGTGCACGCATTACGAGGTGTCTGGGTGGGGGAGGTGGGCAGTGGGTTCCCCTAGGCCAGGGTGAATTTGGTAGGCAAGGTCCCTTGTGAGGCAGGCTATGTGACACCCCAACCACACTAGTGGTAAGAGCCATCTACACCTAGTCAGGCTCCTGTGACTTCCAGGTGTGCAGCAATTGGGCTTAGGCCTCGTACCCCATGGTCATGAGAATTTTCTAGGAACTGTTAGTGCATGGCGTAGTGCTGATGGCTGCTCCCTGTGTGTTGTGTCCACCAACGGTAGTGGTGTTGCATGCACTAAACATGATTTCCTTCTGTGTTCCCCCCCGTTTTGTGGTCTCCCTGTTCTTGTGTGCAATAGCATCATATGGCGGAGGAGCAGTGGCACTGCAGCAGGAGGGAGCTGCAACCCACTTGGCCCTGGAGGGTGAAACAACAGAGTCTGAAGTCACCAGTGGGACGGAGGGCGAGGGGTGCTCCACGATAGGGACAGGAGCAGACACCAGTGACAGCGACTCCTCCTCTGATGGGAGCTCCCTTGTGGTGGCGTCCACCTCTGTGCCCACTGCATTAACAGGTACAGCCTCCACACCCCTACCAGCACTGCCCTCCTAGCAGCCCCTCAGCGTGTGTCCCATGCCCGCTCACCCAGGAGGGTGGGCATCTCCTTCGCCCCAGGCACCTCAGGCCCTGCCCCAGTCAGCCCTGCTGCTCTCGGTGAGGAGGCTATTGACCTCCTGAGATCCCTCACTGTCGGGCAATCTACCATTTTGAATGCCATCCAGGGTGTTGAGAGGCATTTGCAACAAACAAATGCATACCTGGAGAGCATTCATTCTGGGCAGGCTGCCCAACAGAGAGCATTTCAGGCTCTGGCCTCAGCATTGATGGCAGCCACTGTCCCTGTGTCCAGCCTCCCCCCTCCAACTTCCTCCACCCAGACCCAATCCCCTGTACCTCAGCCTATCCCAAGCACATCATCAGACCAGCATGCACACACATCAACACACAAAAGTGGCTCCGGAAAACATAAGCACCACACATCCCACAGGCACTCACACAAGCACCATCCCCATGCAGACACAGCAACATCCACTGCCTCCAATGTGTCCCCCTCCTCCACGTCCTCCTCCTCCCTCCCTGTCTCGTCTCCACTCACACCTGCATGCACTACATCCTCAGCCACTACCTCCATCACCAGCACGCCCATCACCACACACCGCTCACGTGCAATCCAATCACCACCCCCACTACCATTCACACATCCCCTGTGTCCTCTCCCAGTGTGTCTGTGAGCCCTCCTCCCAAAGTACACAAATGCAGACACACACCCACCCAGCAGCCATCCACCTCACAACAGCCTCCGGCCCATGCACCTTTACCCAAATTCAGAAGACGTACACCTCTTACAACCACTACCTCTTCCTCCACTCTCAAACCCCCTCTATCTTCCCGTCCCAGTGTGTCTAAAAAACTTTTCCTGGCAACCCTTGACCTCTTCCCTTCACCTCACCCCCCACCAGGCTTTCCAGGTCCCAGCCCAGCACCTCAGCCACTAAATCCCCAGGCACAGTGTTGCCAGCAACTGCGGGGTCATTGAGTGCACCACCCGTCATGGCTGCCAGTGTGCCACGTAACAAGGGCAAGGACATTCTGCCACCTGCCATGGTGAAAAAGGTGCCCACATCCCGGAGGGAGAAGCCGCACCTACCAGCCACCAAGGGCTCAGCAAAAACAAAAGGGGATAGTGACAAGACAACTGCGGCACCATCAAAGGTGGGGGTGGGACAAAAGCAGAAGAGCTGGTCAGGACAGGGCACGGTGGCACCGACTGAGGGACCAGTGTCACACCTTCTGTCTACGACCACACCAACCTGTACGGCGGCGAACACAGCAAGCTGCCCGCCACCACAACCGCCACCTGCACCGCCTCCTGCCGCGCCACCTGCACTGCCACCTGCACAGCCACCTGCACAGCCACCGGCACGTCTACAGCCTCGGCGACAGTCCCCAGACTTTTCCCCAATGGGCAGCCTTCCGAGGCTGCAGGAGACGTCCTGCTGTGTCCCTCAGCAGGTGCTGACCCATGCACCACCACCAGCACCGGTGCCACAGATACTTTCACAAGCACCACCACCAGCCCGTGACATGCTCGGACAGTGGCACCACCGCTGACATGGCTACCATCCCCAGTGGTCAGTTGTCCGAGGCTGGAGTAGAGTTCCTGGACCCGGTCCAGCTTCCATGAGGCATGACTTCCATCACTGTTTGCACCTGCAGGAGGATGGCGAAGCCGCAGCAGTGTGGGGTATGTTGCTGCCTCCATGGCGTATCATGCTACCTATACCTCGGCAATCTCGTGGCACACACACCCAGGTAAGGGAATTGTTCCGGCCCGTGGAGCACTCTGGGCACCATGCCCCCTCCAGAACCAGTGGAAAGATACATCCACTACCTCAGTCCTTGGCAGGATGAAGCACTCTGGGCACCATGCCCCCTCCAGAACCAGTGGAGAGATGCATCCACTACCTTAGTCCTTGGCAGGATGAAGCACTCTGGGCACCAGGCCCCCTCCAGAACCAGTGGAGAATGACATCCACTTGAGAAACTGTGGCTTTGCACTCCCCAGGATAAAGCAGTGGGCAACCCACCCACTGAAGAGACTTGAGAGACTGTGCCTTTGCACTCCCCAGGATACAGCAATGGGCATGGTGCCCCCTCGTGCAGCAGTGGTGTCATTCGTTTATCTGGCTAGGGTGCCCCCTTCCCCTCCCCCTTCCCCTGAGGTGCTTGCATATTTTCGGTCTGATGCCCCAGCAGTGTTCTCTCCGTTTCCAGTCAGGTATCTTGTGTGGGCTTTGCCCATGTATTTTGGGACTAGTGGTCCACAGACAATGATTGGTACACTATCCGGACTTGTGTAGTTGGTGTATATATTTGTATATACTGATTTTTGAAATTGCACTATCTGATTTTTCATGATTACAATCGTTACAATCCTTTTCTGTCCAGGGGGTGAGGGGGTGTATATGTAATGTTGCTGCATGTATTTGTGTGTATGTTGTTGTGGGTGAGGGTGGGGGTGGGGGTATTACGTGTTGCGTGTGTGTGTCACTCTCTTCCCCTCCCTGTGTTGTAGGTGCAGTACTCACCCCAGTCATCGACGACGTCTGTCCTGCTCCTGATAGAGCAGGAGGAAGAGCAGCATTGGTAACGCCTGTAGTTTGGGCTCCATGGCGTCCTGGTTCCTCGTTGGGTGTCGAGAGGTGAGTGTTTTCCCTTCTGTGTACTGTTTCCGCCGTGCCTTGGATAGCGTTGGTTCCGCCCCAGAAAAGGTGGCGGATAGGCGTGTTGAAATACTGTGGGTGGTACTTTGTCCTCCGCTTGTCTGTTGGCGGTTACCACCACGGTATTTGTTTCTACCGCCGTGGTGGTCGGAGTGTTAAAGTGGCTGTCTATGTTGGCGGTTTCCACCATGGTCGTGATTCCATTTTTGTTTCTGCCGGCTTGTTGGCGGTATTACCGCCGCTTTAACACCGACTGCCAGGGTTGTAATGAGGGCCTTAATGTTTTCTAGAACATAGAAAAAAAAAGTGTCAATTTGGTCATCTGGTCGCATCTCGACTGAGGCAAAGTCAAAGTTTCAGGCCGACTGAGATGGAGCTCTGCTCGGCTACAGCAAGCGGGAGGCCTCAGTCAAAAGTTTACCTTCAGACTTAGTCATTTTCTTAAAGATTTTCTTGAGCGGGATGAAGTCATCATTCCGATCCGACCTACCAGAGCCCTCTTCAGGTATGTATTGCAGGAGACCTATGTGACGATTTCTACGTTCGTACTTAGATGATTTTTTGAGACAAAAATCTTCGTGATCCGATGTCCCTGGAGCCCTCCTTGGATGCGCTGCAAGGGAAGTCCTGGTCAACTTTCTACCATTGGGCTTAGTCACTTTTTGGAGCTTTTTCTCTCTGACATCGGACGACCCTCCACAGCATGCCAGTTACGAGTCAATGTCATCGGATTGCCTTTCTTGGAGCCCCTGGAGAAATCCTGGAAGTCTGGGGCTTCAGAGCTTTTCAGTCAGGCTGGGTCACGGTCGATGTAAGCCGGCTTGACTCTCGATGGCTGGTCATTCCCTTTATGGAGCTTTTTCCAAACAGTTCTCCAAACTTCCTGATCTTCGTTCAAAAGGTCTTTGAAGATCCGTTAGGAGTCCACAGCTCACCCCAAGGTTTCTGAAGCTCTGAATTGCTCCTTGAGGGTTAGGACTCCAACTCCCAGAATGCACAAGGCTCGAATTCCAAGATGACCTCTGGACAGTGGTCGGCTGGTCAGTTTCTTCAGGATTTGAGGCATGGGACTCTGGTTAGCTACTTTTCGCCTGTAGCAAAGGAGTCCCTTTTTGATCCAGTTTAAGCCAGGCAAAGTCCTTTCAGTGGTGAAGCCCAAGTGTGCTGCAGGTGCAGATCTTCAGAGTGGTGTCCAGATGCAGGTCAGGGGTCCAGCAGGGCAGTCCATCTTCTGATATTCTTCCTTATAGGGATCTGAGGTGTGGGAGCAACCCTGCCATATTTATCCTTGCTCCTGGGGTGAAAAGCAGGGGGGCTCGACTCCCACTTCCCCCTTGGATGACCACTTCCTGGGAAGTGTAGCAAAAATCAATCCCAGGGAGCAATCAGAGAAGGGCACCACAGAGCTGAAGTTGACAACTTTCAGGTAGAGTTTGAAAACGTTTTACCTGAACTAGGTATGTTAAATCCAACAATGGTGAGTTATGGGATTTATTATAACACTTAATTTGATACCAAACTCAAGGTATCTGTCTCCTGTGGGGACTTTGTTAAATAAAAGAAAGTCTCCCCATTTTATCCCATGGACGCCATTCACTACAGTGAGGGAAAAGCAAGTGTGGCTATTTTACTTCCCCAGGGCTTATAAAACTATTTTTGTAAGGTCCTTGCTTATAGTTACATGGTACCCAACCCTAGGGGAACATAGAGCATACCTTAGGGGTGACTTATATGTAAAAATTAGTTAGGTTAAGACTCTGGAAATACTTTTGATTCCAAAGTCGAATTTGCCACGCCTATAATGATGCAGTCACAGTCGTGGCAGTGTATGGAGGAACAGCGATGCCATTGGAGCAGGCATCTTAGGAGTCCGTTCCATTCCAGAGCAGCGCCACGGAACAGGTAAGTGCTGCCCGAGAGGGAAGGGGGAGGAGGGTGTGGGTGTGTGTTGAGTGATTGAAAGCGTGCATGGGGGTGTGCCTGTGTGTTTGTGAAGGGGGTATGTGTGTCTGTGTGTATGAATGCGTGTGTGCATGTTGGAATATGGGTGCATGTAGATGTGGGGGTTGGGTGTTTGGGGGGACATGTTTGGAGGTGGGCGGGTGAGGGTTAATGAAGGGGGGTTGGGTAGGGCCTACCGGGAGATTGGAGAGAGGAGGGATGGGGGTTGGTTTTCAGGGATCGGGGTGGGGGTGCTTCTAGGGGCTTGGGAGTGGGCATTGTGGCAAGGGGGGGGCTGGTGTGTCACATACAGGTGACAGGAATGAGAATACCTGTCACCCATATGCTTTCCACCAGGGATTACCTGGTGGGGTATCCTACCATGAAATCCCTGGTGGAAATGCGATGATTATCCCACCGCCAGTCTGGCCACCACCGCCATGTTTATAATGATGGCCTATGTGTCTGAGTCACGCTGTGCTGATTTCTTCTACCTTACTGTGGAAACTTTATCTATTTTGGTCAGGTCAGGCACCTTCACTGGAAGTGACTGTGACTCGTGTCAGTTGGCTCAAGTTAGTGCTTACGGCATTATAACTGTGCCTATAACATTGTTGCCTTATAACTGTGTCAGCCCCAGGTAGCTGGGATGCTGTATCATTACTAAATACTGCTGCACCTATTGCACATCTCGACCTGACACCAAAGAGTTTTGTTCATGCCTTTGCATTGATTGTGTGGTTTCCGGTTTCCTCCTACTCACAGCGATTAGCCCGCTTGTTGCTAAAATATTTGACATATGAACGCGTATTATTTAACAGTGCCACCTAATGGGCATATCATGCTGAAAGATAAGAACATGCTTCTGATTTCTTCCTATGAATGAATTACTACCTAATTTCATTGGTGTTGACAGCGATTGGCATAGTTACAACTTATTCTCAAGAATTGTGTGCTGACAGCGAATGGCACACTTTCTTCAGATTGACATTATCTACATCGATTGGCACTCTTATATTCATGCTAATCTCTTGTGATTGTCTATCTCCTCCGATAAGGATGTTTAATTTGTGATTTACAAATTTTGCTAAATCATTTATTCATTTTATCTGAACTCATAATTGGTTATCGCCAAGTTGTTCATTGTGCAATATGCTTTACAATGAGTTGATAGTAAGTGGGGTTATATTACCATGATACAAACATTTACACCACCAGCACCTTTTCTTCAAGAATCTGGAGAACCACCATTGAAACAGAGATTATGGATTAGGTTGCTAAATGCCTGTTTAGGGGCTATTCACGGTCAGAAGTTTCGTCCTGACAGGAAAATTATTTTTTTGTATTTTTATGTAAGAATTGAGGGACAGAATATTTTTGACCTCTTACCTGAAATAATATCCTGCAGAGGATGAAGAATTAGATGAGTAGCAAAGTGATATCAAACAGCTTGAAATACACTTTGAGAAAACAGTCAATCTTGTGGTACGCAGGCATACATTTTTTACCAGAGTACAAGCACCATCAGAATCCGTTGATACATATATAACAGCTTTAAGGAATGTTGGCTTCTTATTGGGAGTTTGGAAATATCACATCACAACTCATTAGGGATCAGTTGGTTGCAAGGTATAGTTCTAAACAAATTCAAGAAAGATTACTGGCGTGTAAAAACCTCATGTTGGATGAGGCAACTGGCATTGCTAAAAGTATTGAATCTTCTGGAGGCGATCTGAAACAGTTGCAGGGTAGTAATCAACAAATTGCTAGTGTAGCCCAGAGCAGTAACAAAAGTCAATAGTCAATTAATTCTACTTCTTGAACAAACTTCATTGTTTTAGATGTGGTTCATTATCTCATGTTTCATCTTTCAAAAATTGCATTGCAGTGACGCAAGAATTTTGGAAATGTAACAAAATATTGCATTTTGGAAAGGTTTGAAGGAGGCATACGGGGCTGGTAGAGGCAATTCTGGAGGTAATTCAGAAGGAATGTCCATTAGAACTGTTCAAAGTCAGAATCCTGATGATTCTAGCGAGGGTTTTAGAAGGCATAGAGAACAAGTTGGAAGAATTAGGATTAGCAGTACATGTGGCAAAGAAAAATGGGCAGGATGTTTAGTACTACAATGCTCCTTTAGTGGATTTTACCATTATAAACTTATCTAATCAATTGTTGGTTGATTCTGGTACCAGGATAACCATTGTTGCTATTTCCAAATTTAATGACAAATGGTCTGATCATGTTTTGCTACCTCTAGATGTGGTCACTAGGGCCTTTGAAGGAAGTAGAATCCCCCTAAAGGGCTATTTTTGGGAAATTATTGGATTTTCCGCTAAGACAATCAAAGGAAAGGTCTATGTCACAAAGAAAGGAATCAATGTACTTGAGTGGTGGCACAAGGCTGATTTTGGCATTAATATATGACCAGGTAGAGAGACATATGTTATTTTAGAAAATCAACATGGCATTGTGGTTGTGATTTGTGAAAATGCCCACTGGATTTTCTTGAAGTATTTACTGATGAACTGGGTGATATTAGGAACTTTAAACATGCCATTAAAGCTAAAGAGGGTCGTACCCATATAAAACACAAATTAAGATTTATTCCTCTTAGTGTCAGAGAGGATTTAACAAAGTAATTGTCTAAAGTGCAACAATATCGCATAATTGAGCCTGTGGATACTACTTTATGGTTATTCACAGTGGTTTTAGTGAAAAAGAGATCTAGTGATTTGAGGCATTGTATTGATTTAAGAAGTGTGAACGATGCAATATGGATGAAAAAGTTTCTACTTCCACGTATTGAGGATTTGATCACTGCTGTAGGTCAGGCCAAGTGGTATTCAAAACTGGAATTTAAAGCGGCATATCATCAGGTAGTGTTAGAAGCTGAATCTCGCCATTTAACAGAATTTGTAACACCCAATGGCACATTTCACTTTGCAGAATGCCATTTATCCTGGCCTCGGCTGCATCTGTATTTCAGAAAGTTATATCTAAAATTGTGAAGGGTATGTGCAATGTTTTAGCATTCCAATATTATATTCTGGTATATGCAGGCACTTTGGGAGAACAGGATTGTACCCTAAAAAAAGGTTTTGAACACATTGAGTACAAATGGGGTAACGTTGAGAAAAGACAAATGTATTTTTGAAACAAATGAAGTGGAATATCTGGGTCATTATCTTTCTTCTGATGGTGTCAAACCTAAACCATGATTGGTCGAAGCGATAGCAAAAGCTCCTCATCCAAAAGATAAGGATCAACTCAAATCTTTTTTGTCAATGTAAGAGTTTTATTCAAAATTTGTATGAAATTACTCTGATTTGACTGAATGCTTTGGAAATTTACTAAAAAGAAACACACATTTTAATTGGTCACCTATTCGAGCACAAACTTTTGACCTTATTAAGAACCATGTGGTTTCTGCTTCTGCACTACAACCATATGTAGCAGGACGCAAAACATTCATAACTGTGAATACCAGCACAAAAGGAAGTGGAGCAGTACTTTTGCAAAGTGATGGGACCAAGGAAACAACTATTGGATATGCTCCTCGAAGACTGTCTGAAGTTGTGTCAAGATATTCTGTCATTAATAGGAGATGATGGCTTGCACATGGGGAGTTGAAAAATTAAATTTGTATTTGTGAGGAAGGTTGTTTCGCCTAAAAACTGATCATCAACCGTTAGTGGACATTCTCAAAGGTTGTAAGATAAAGAAACCTACAGCTAGACTTACAAGATTGTAAAACTACTTGAGTACAATTTTGAAGTAACATTTAAACCTGGAAGAAAAAGTTGTAAGGTTGATTGCTTATCTAGGCTACCCATTGCCAACAAAGAAAATGTTGGTGAGGATGAAGAAATTCAGGAACGTATGATTGCCAAGGGTGGAGGTCTTGTAGTATGTGACAGCAGTGCATTAAAGGAAATGCTGAAATTTGTGTTAGAAGGTTGGCATATAGAAAAGTACCTCAAGTTGTCTGTAAAGTCGTAGTGGGAAATTGCAGATGAATTATCCATTGAAAGCGGTGTTGTAGTCAGAGTAGGAAAATTGATTCCACCTATTTGGTACCAAGGGCTACAAAGAGAGGTGCAATAGCAAGATATTGGTGGCCATATATCGATAGAATAATTGATGGGGTAGTATGGGAATGTGGTCAATGTTGAGTTAGTGACAAATATCTTGAAAAGGTTTGGCAAAAAGTTTCCATTGATTTTTTGGGTCCATTCCCTGTCGTACCTATGCAAATGAGATACTTCATAATGATGATTGATCAGTTGTCCAGATGGGTTGAGATGAATGGTGTAGCAGAACCCAATACTGTGAGTGCTTTGAAATTTTTAAAAGAAGTGTTCTATAGGAAGGGATACCAATGGAGGTATTATTTGACAAAGGAGTACAATGTACATCTGTTTTTTTATGCAGGAATTTTTTCAGAAGCAAGGAATTAATCATGTTCGGACTCCTTTATACTGTCCAAAGTTTAATGGTAGAGTTGAAGGATTCAATAAAGTAATGGTGGAATGTAAACAAAGTGCTCTTAAACCACAAGTGGATTATACGCAAGCTATCAGAGATGTTATTTAGGGATATCACACTATTCCACATTCTGTTACAGGTCAGATACCATATGATGTAATGAGAGGAAGATATGTGGGATCATGTCTTTATCCTGGCTGGATGTCAGGGGTGGTTGATATGGGAGTTGATCAGGACATTTTGTCAGACAAAGCCAGAATAGCAAGTGATCAAGCTAGTAAGACAAAAGTTGAAGAGGCACTAGACAGTAGAAGGAAATACAAAAATGCCAAGGAGGTGCACGTAGGTGACTGAGTTTGTATCAAGGATCGGTTGTTGTTAAAAAAAGGTCCATCTAAATTTAGAGAACCCATTCAAGTCAAAAGAATGTGTGGGAAGTATGTGCAGATGTCTAATGATCACTGGTAGAATTTATCCTGTGTAGAAAAATTAATTAAAATTACTGAGAATAAGATTGACAGGAGCACAGTTGTGGATAAGGAAGTAGAATTCTAAGATAAAAATCCGGTCAAATCTTTGAAAAGAAGTTCTCGCATTAAGAAGTTACCCAAGGGGTTCCTCCATTGACTGTGTTGCTTCGCCAATGCAATAAGCCATCTGAATTATATATTGCTTGATTATGTTTGTTTGTGCAGTCTTTGCAGTTGTTCGTTTAATTATGTTTTGGGAAAAGGTGTTTGTTAAGGGTGAGATATGTGGTAGAGTTTAGTGTCTTTAGTCTGTGTGTTTGGCATTAAATGAGATGTAATTATGACATAGTGGTGTTCCAGATTCCTGACTCATATACTTTAATTATTTATATTTGGATTACTTCGTAATAAAGAACTATTCACAATCATCTATGATTCCTGGTGTGGAACCCTTTTTCATGCACTCTTTCGCCCCACTTAGCCCATGTTGCAGACGCATTTCATACTGTCCCCTGCTGAATGAGGGCAACTCGATCATGGAACTGTCTTCAGATAGTATTCTAATGGAACTAGAATCTACAACAAAGGTCTTGGTTCACCCCGCATAATAAATAAAAAAGGGGGGGCGGCTTAGGTAGCACTAGGAGGCCTTCAGAACTTATCTCAGCCCATGCACTGCAAGAGCAGCTTGCAGCAGCCCCTTTTTCTTTTGCAATGTAGGCGCTGGTGCACAAGTACATCCCCAGGACCCATGACGGCAACATCCACCCATATTGCAATACAGAGGGCAATTTAGACAAAGAGGGGAGAGTGTCAGACTCTATAGGAATCCCATACTTAGACCATCCATCACACTACAATAAATAAGAGAGCACTGACAGAATGAGTAATATCTGCAGCAGGAGTGACAACGTCACCCACAGCGGAAATAACGAATACTAATACCAACACCCCATAACTATTATCAAACTGAGGGCCAGGAAAGTTACAGTAAACTTGATTAATGAGCAGGGAAACCTTTTTGGATCAATTAACTCCACCTCACTTGCAATCAGATAAATTAGAATTCTCACCCTAGCCACATCAATCACCAAGATGGAGATGAACTTGAAGCGCTAGAACAAAGAGAGAAAAGTACTTGTACAGTGGATGAGTGATTATTTACATGTGTTTGCTACCCAATAGTTGAAAATTTGAGCACTAACCTCAACCTGGGTCCTAATCACAATGATTACGGATTGGAAGCTCACCCTCAAATGCCCAGAAAAGTAAAGTATTCAACAGAAAATTGTGAAACTGATTCCCCCTACAAATAGGCCCCTGGACACAGTGTGCAACTCACCACCTGTGTAGGGAGAAGCGGTGCATGGAGAGGCAACTTACCCACCAGGTCACGAGGTCTCATTCGATGAACCATGTAGCAAAGTCATCCCATGTCTTGGGTGGGGCACACCGAGGTCTGAAATAAAAGGTCAAGAAGCACCAACTAACATAGATGGTCCATCATGCAGTGTGACTTGTAATCACTAATACCTGCACAGATCATCCAAGACAAAGCTAAAAGTGAGAACAACCAATGGACCAGAATACTCTCCAAAAGATCAAAAAATAGATCAAAAAGGCAAAACACAAATCTGTAAAACTACAGCTTCAAACCGCACACAACACTGAACACCAAACCCATTCAAACGCAACAGACATTAACCCAGTGAGTATGTACCCAATATTCAAGGGAAAGGCGGTACCCAAGAAAGCATATGAGCCCTGGAATTCAACGCAAAATCTCAAACTCATACTACCTTGCCAGCCCACACCTGTGCTCCCAAAAGATCAACTCAGGATGTACCATAGGTATTGCAATTATATAATTTGTCTCAGACCCTGGCAGAGGTCGTACAACCTGCAAACCTTTACCTCGGACAGGGATCTGAAAGCCATCTAACAAGTAAAATGGTGGTCCAAAGACCACAAGAGTCAGCTAACGTAGCAATTCCAAACAGCAGCCCTAATTGGCTCACGTCTTTAATACTTCCATATGACAACACTAGAGGTATCTTTACCATTGAAAAGACTATAAATGACTACACCAGCAAAACTGATCCTCAATCCACAATATCTAACTGAAGGCCAACATGATATCCTAACTAGATCAAACGTGTTGTGTCTCTTTAAAAACATCCCAAACCTAAAAGCACAACTACGGAAGACATCCTGGGGGTAAAATTCAAACTCCTGGCAAAAAGAACAGAAGAGTGTCCTCTATATTATTGTTAATATCTCCCTCTCTGGTAGAGGAAATATTTACAAAAAAAATGGATCTGGAGATCCATAAACCTCAGGCACCTAAGTACCCACATCTATTGAAGAAACAGGGAGACCATCAAGGATACAAGACCGCCCCCATGGCATCTTGAGAGGGGCAGAATTCTCGTGATTACATTTGCCCTACAATAAGCTGAAAATCTCATGATCACACACTAATAGACTGGGCCCAGTCAGCTGGAGCCTGAATCAAAAAAACAAGAAAGAACCTGGGGCTGGTGATCGTCCGCTCTTTGGAGAGGTAGATTGGTCATCTACTTCAGAAAGGCCTCGGGAGAATGCAAAATATAAATATAATATCATGAAGCGTGGCCAGGCTGTCTAAATTACTTACATTCACAAAAGAACGCAGAACGATTATGTTTTCAGGACAACTGTTAAACAAGTCCTACACCTATCCCTGGTTTCCATGACATCCACCAAGCTGCAACAAAAACAAACATCTTTAGCTGACCATCAGATGACCTCTCAAATAAACGCAAACATGGTTTTTGAACTGAAACTAAGAAAGGCTGACGCTCGTAGGAAATGATCCAACTAGTTAGCTAGGAAGGCCTCAACAGAAACAATCACCAAAGAAAAATACTGCTTGATAACGTCTACGTCAACTGTTTAGGATCTGGACGATCTGACAGATTGCCTCAATTGTGCAAATCCCTAGAATCTGTGCTTTGTGAATATACCAACTATGAAATCATAATATGTGGCAATTTCAAATCGTGACATCCTGGGACGGCACCAACGGACCACACCTTAGTAGGCTGTGGCACAAGCCTGCTTCGCTCTTTCCTTCCAACCTACAGCCTCAAATCTCTCCAGCACACACTGGAAGAGAAGTATGTGGCTCCAAAATTCCAAAAGAACTTTAAGGGAATTATCACCATAGACTATGGGGGTCATTCTGACCCCGGCGGTCTTAGACCGCCGGGGCCAGGGTCGGCGGGAGCACCGCCGACAGGCTGGCGGTGCCCCGCAGGGCATTCTGACCGCAGCGGTAAAGCCGCGGTCGGACCGGCAACACTGGCGGTCTCCCGCCAGTGTACCGCCGCCCTTTTGAATCCTCCAAGGCGGCGCAGCTAGCTGCGCCGCCGAGGGGATTCCGACCCCCCCTACCGCCATCCAGTTCCCGGCGGTCCGCCGGCCGGGAACCGGATGGCGGTAGGGGAGGTCGCGGGGCCCCTGGGGGCCCCTACAAGTATTTCACTGTCTGCTTGGCAGACAGTGAAATACGCGACGGGTGCAACAGCACCCGTCGCACCTTCCCACTCCGCCGGCTCGATTACGAGCCGGCATCCTCGTGGGAAGGGAGTTTTTCCCTGGGCTGGCGGGCGGTCTTTTGGCGACCGCCCGCCAGCCCAGGGAAAAACGTAGAATACCCTCCGCGGTCTTTCGACCGCGGAGCGGTATTTCGGAGGGGGGAACTCTGGCGGGCGGCCTCCGCCGCCCGTCAGGGTCAGAATGACCCCCTATGTGTTTGTCACCAACAATGTCTTAAAGGCCCAGGGGAACTTTGAAATTCCCATTCACAATGAGAGAGACCATCTTTCTCTCTGCACCACTATAACAGACAATATCAGCAAATTCAAAGAGCTGATGGTAGTGGATGATTCATTCAGGAACCAATGCCGGCAGCTGATCAGGAGAGTAAAATGGGGCCCAGTCTGCATGCAGAAATGAACATCATGGAAATTAACCAGAGGACGAGGAAAATTGCATATCTCCGGGTTCTACTGATTGGATTTTTGACATTTTGGTCTCAAATAATTTAAGAACTTTTACTCTACTTCTCTAAATTTGTGAGGGATTTTTCTTGTATTGTGTTTTCACTTTATTACTATTTGAAGGGCTGCATAAATTCTTTACACATCATGTGGAGGAAACTTAGTGGGTGGAGCATTCCAAATAATTTATTGCAAGCAATCTATATACTATATACCTCAACTTGGGTGAGGGACAAGTTATCTCAGACCATGTCATGTCAACAAGGAAAATTCAGCAAAACGATGGTTTAAAGCAAGGGTGCATGCTTGCGCCCCTGCTTTTCATCCTTTATACTGCTGACATGGGGATTGCTTTGTGACAGGCTAACTTAATCCTGCCAAAAATCGAAGGCCATAAATTCACTATTCTTCAATATGCAGATAACAACATCTTGCTGGATATTCCAGAACAGGGATTCAGAAAGCATTAAGGGCCACATGTACAAAGATCCAGTTTGGGGACTCGCAATTTGCGAGTCGTAAAACCGGATGTACAACAGTGTACTTTACACTGTTTGCGATTCCCAATGGGGTCGCAAATGATCTACCTCATGAATTTTCATGAGGTAGGTCACAATTTGCAACCCCATTGGGAATGGCCACCCTTATAGGGATGGTGGCCTGCTGGAGAGAGCAGACCACCATGGGCCTGATTCTAACTTTGGAGGACGGTGTTAAACCGTCCCAAAAGTGGCGGATATACCACCTACCGTATTACGAGTCCATTATATCCTATGGAACTCGTAATACGGTAGGTGGTATATCCGCCACTTTTGGGGCGGTTTAACACCGTCCTCCAAAGTTAGAATCAGGCCCCATATCTGTGACTGCTTTTAAATAAAGCATTTTTTTTTCAATGCTGCCCGATTTTCTTAAAGGAAAACAAGATGCATGTTTTAAAAACAAAAATGAAAAGTTTCTTTTCATTTTTTCAGAGCAGGCAGTCGTCTGTGGGACCACTGCTGCTCTGAAAAAATATTTTTGCTTCCATTCACAAAGGGAAGGGGTCCCATGGGGGCCCCTTCCCATTTGCGAATGGTTTAGCACCAGTTTGAAACTGGTGCTAACTGCAATTACTTTTGTGAGCGCACTCACGGTCACAAAACAATGCTACATTGCGCTTTGACTCGCAATTAGGAAGGGAATACCCCTTCCTAATTGCGACTCGCAAACTTATTTTGTGATTCGGTAAATAGATTACTGAATCGCAAAATAGGCTCTGTACATACAAAAATGTTTTTTTTTCCTGTTGCAAATGGTTCGATTCTGCGAATTGGCCCGTTTGCGACAGGAAAAAGTTACATACATGTGCCCCTAAACGCCCTCCACAACTACACCTTGGCCAATATAATGGTAGCTAACGGCTTCAAGACTAAAGGAGCAACCTTTGGCAGGTCACATAAGAAAATGAAATCATATTCAGAAACTGAATCATGCAACTATCTAGGAGTCTGGCTGCCATCAAGGGGAGGAGCCAAAGTACATTTGAAACACCTAGCAAAGGAGGAATCGGTAATCTTTAGAACATGCCAATTGAACAATTCTCTCTGACGCCCCTCTACAGGCCCCATAGGGCCTGTAATAGAAGCAACACTTCTCATGATGATTAAATATGGTCATTATGCCTATCCTATCCAGTTTGTTAAAGCCATGGAAAAATTCCAGCTTAAAGTTTATAAAAGGGTCTTCAGACTATCCCCATACAAACACGGATATCTGTTTATGCTGGAGTTTGCCTACAGGGTCAATCTTGGGCCAACAATGAAGCCTTCCGAAAATACTATTACAGGATCATGAAAGCACTGCCTAACTCACTGAAAACTGCCCTTTGGAATATTTTCAAGTTGGGAAAGAATCTTTGGTCAAGTTATCTCCAAAGAAAAATTGTCTGTTTTCAAATTGATCAAACAAAATTAAATAAATTCCATCTTTCGCATTCTGCACCTACAAAACTTTTAAAAAACTGGTGAAGACCCTTTCAAAAGCATGTGACCTGGGACGTAGGACACCTGGCCATTACAGGTTCTGTCAAAATAATTCGCCAACAAGCAATCATACCTCCTTATCCTGCAGCCATGCCTTCACTGCTCACTCCACAAAATCTGCCCTAGGCAAATAATGGTCGCACAACTGATAGGAGTTGAGATTAAGAACTAAACCCCAAATGGTTCTGTCTCTGTACAACTGTTAGCTGCAGACTTTGTGCATATAAGAACAAGTCTTTTAACCATCTACTTTGCTGCTGCCCGGAACTTGTACACTCTTGGTGCACCTTGTTAAAACTTCTTTCCCAAGTGCTTGGGACTTGCACCTGCAATGAGGCAAGGAAATTCATGTTGTTGGGGTGTTGTGTAAGGAAGATTTTCTCCCCGCCTGGCGTTCAGAAACCACAAATACGCTGCTGAAACACCATCACTATTCTCACCAATAAAGGTTAACTAGATCTTTGGGCCTGGTGAAGAGTGTAGTAGTCAGACTCATTCAATCCCAAATCAATGACATAAACTATAAACAATTCTTGACACAATAAACAAATTAACACTAAATCAAACTCCAAACTGAATAAAGTTTCAAAGCTTTGTTATGATCCCAAAGTCAATGTCACATATATGGCACACAAGACTAAGGGCCAGATGTATGAAGCCTTTTTGCATCCGTAAACGGTGCAAATGCCCGTTTGCGAATGCAAAAAGGCCTTTCAGAATGTATTAAAGGCATTCTGAACGCAATTTAAAGAAATCGCTAAAATAACGATTCCTTAAAATTGCAACACCATTTAGAGAATCGCAATTTGCTATTCTCTAAATGCGGCATCCCAAATAAGGAATCCTTATATGCGATTCCTTAAGCGCATGTATGAGGCAATTCCTTAATGCAAATTGGGCATTAAGGAATCGCTATTACCACCAATAATCTTTTCTCAAGATACACTAGATAAACCTAACTACATTTCTCATGAGAATCATAAATTTACTGTCTTGTTCGACCACTAGAACATATAATGCATCATTGCTAATGACAAACAAAGTTCTACGCCTTCAGTACAACAGCAAATTCAACATCACATCAACATCTTATAGTTCAGGTCAGAGGGAAAAGAACAAACAAGCAATTTTCCATTACTGCTGCAAAATGAACCTTTTAGGCTTAGTCAAGCTGAGAAAGCCTTAATACACATTAATACACTCAATGCATTAATAATGCTATTGCGTACCTTACAATTCAAATCAAGTATGGAAAGAAAATATTTAATTGCAAACATCATTTTTAACATGTTAGAGTAATTTTAAACATGCATTTATTTTTCTGCACAAATGTAACTCGCATTTAAAACAATCATTTATTTCAGTATAAGTATGATTAAATCATATTCATTTAATACTTTCAATTCTTGATCTTCATCTTAATAAAACCCTTTTAACATTAACTCATTCTAGTAATATGAATTTAAAATCTTTCATGTTAAAACGTAGTGTTTAATACGAATGGCGTACACATGGTCCCCCATATTTCAAACGTGCACATTTTACAACCCACGTTTTTTTCTCGGTTAGGCTTTTAAATGCTGGTTAATTAGTCACCATATGCTAACTTCTATGCCACTAATATATTATTAAAATTTGATCTCAGTGTAACAAGGGGAAAACCCTTTTTATGAAGTGTGGCAAAAGACCTGTCAAATGTAGCAATCCATCTATTGAAGGCACCCTTATTGAGTTTACCAAAACCTTCGCTTACCTAGGTATAATGATTGATCAGAGCAGTAGCTGGAAGTCGGCTGTACATACCAGGAAATTCCACTACAGTAAATGAACCATGGCACTTTGTAACTTTTCCAGAAAGCTGGATAGGAAACCTGTGAAGGAGCTACTGGCCATTTATAATACAAAATGTGTGTCCACAGCCACCAATGGTGCAGGTGTATGGGGTCATTCCGATTGCCTACAGCTGCAAGTGGGAGAAAATGTATTCTTACAGTTTGGCTTGCAGTTCCGGATAGTTGTTCCTCCTACGTGTGTCATGCTGAGTTGGTACTTCTGTTTCTTACTGACGTTGTGGAAATTCAACCTATCTTACTATAGCATAACATCTGGTCTACCGAGCAAGCTGCTTTAAACAGGGATATTGTAAAGGACTACTTAAAGCTGGCAGCTGCCTCCCAGTTTCCCTGGCTAAGATATATCAAAAACTTCATGGCTGATTTTGGACAGGCAGAATATTTTGACCAGCCAGAACTTTTAACGTCTGTAAATAGAAAGCACCTCAGAGCAGACTGTCTAACTTTGTGTGATGACCAAAGGCTAACTTGTGAGCTGATGAAGCCCACTGCTCGTAGGCATGTAACAAACCAGATTTCGCCTGATTTGGAACCCCATCTAATATTGGTACCCAATGATCAGTACAAATTTATTTTACCACATTTTAGGTTAGATATATTCCATCCCCTAATCAGTCTAGGAATTTAAGCAAATGCCTCTGTGACCATATTTCTGAACAGAGTACGATGCATTGTGTTTTTTTCTGTACATTTTAATAAGGATTTGAGGAAGCTCTGAATTTTACCAATTTTAAAGTCCCTTGGTCTTAGACAATGTCGCCCCACCGATTTATTCCCAAAAAAATTATCAGACGTATTTATTTGTTATTGAATACAAGGTTTTTATGGGCTGTGTGTAAAAATAGAAATATATTGATGACTTCTTAATCTGTAATATATTTAAATCTTTTTTAACTGCTGTATATGCCTTCTTATGCAATGAACGATTATTTGTTTTTAGGTCTTTGTGATGTTCGGCTTTTATGATTTTACTATTTGAAATTGAAAACAGCTTTATGAATGGATCTCAGTGTTTTGCATCACCGAGCACAGTGGACTGGCTAAATTTGACTAAAAGATGCAAACAAGGCTTGACAAGTTAAATTGAATGGTTCTGGAATTGGCTTGGCTATCTTTAACACCTAGCGAGGTTACAGACCATTCAAGCATTGTGCGCACACTAAGGGCCTCATTATGAACCTGGTGGTCTCATGACCGCCAGGTTCGCAGTGGAGGACGGACTGCCGCCAATACAGCAGTCCGAGCTCCATACTACTAGTACAGCAGTCTGGCCACGGTCAGACCATCAGCACCACCAGGATTAGTCATCCCGGTGGTCTGGCGGTCCTAATCCGCCAGGGCATCGCTACAAGCAGCGCTTCCCTGGGGATTACGACTTCGTTCTCCGCCAGCGATTTCATGGTGGTAGCTCCGACATTAAAAGGCTGGCGGAGAACGGGTGCAGGGGACCCGAAGGGGGGCCCCTGCCCAGCACTTGGCATGGGCAGTGCAGGGGCCTCACTGGCCAACACCATCGTACTACAGCATTGCCGCCAGCTCTATTACGAGCCAGAGACAATGCTGTAAGTTGTTTCTCGCTAGGCCAGTGGGCGAAACATACGTTCCCACCCGATGACTCAGCGGGAAACTCGTAATCAGCCCGTTGGGGAGGCAGCCACAATGGCAGCAACCTCCTCATCTGGATTTCGGTAGATGGGCTTTTCAGTCCGTTGAAATCATAATGAGGCCCTAAGTCTTTTTTTCAATACAGCTATGCAATGTGCAGACCCCCTTGGGATATAAACGCTTTATTGGTTGCACATTGTTGATGACACCTGCCATCAGGCATTTATGTGCAGAAAGGGTTGTGTTTGGTTACTGAATTTCATCTCCTGAGTAATATTAATTCCATTAGACACTTTTTCCGCACTTTATATTCATCACTAGCACTTTATCAGCCATCAATTTTCTACTATATTAAGGCTACAATTTTATTAATAACTAAGCATTTTACAGAACAGTAAATATGATTTTAGATCAATGTACATTTTTAATAGTACAATAAACATTTTTTACTTTCTTACTTACCATCTCTGACTTGATGAGGCGGAGCTGTCACTTACCACAGTTGCACATCACAAAGTCTCTGCTTGAGCACACTCACAAAGGGTTTTACACTTGTTCATTGTGACCCCAGACAAGTTGGGGCCAGGGCAGAGAGACAGGAAATTCCAGACACTCCTTGGGGGTGAAAACCTCCTACTTCAAAGTGGGCATCAGGTATAAATATTGGGCCCTTAGACCTAAATCTTCAGTACACCTCTGGACCTGTGGAAGACTTGGAAGGACTGGTGTGTGCAAGAAATATGGTAACTGTGTTGTCCTGCTGTCCTGCTGTCTGAGTGAAAGGTCTAGACCTGAATATTGATCCTAGGACTACACAAGTGACTCCAAAGGCTAGTTGGCTGGCCTTCTGATCAGAGCCTCAGGGACAGAAAAGACTGCAACCACCTTGAACCCAGGATCTGGAATGTGAGTCTTCCCCCAGGTGGTGCCACCTGAGTCCTGGACACTTGGAAGAGGACAAGAAAGTACTCTGCCAGCCCTGGTGCGGACATACGAGCAGAACTCATGCAGCACAATGCATCTCCTTGCAACTCAGCTTCAGAACCACACCTGTACGATGTATCCCTGACAGAGGACCTTGCATGGGAGCCACGCAGCTCCTTGGCATTGCGGCTGTGCAATGCAACCTTGACGTGGGATCTCATCAATGCCCCACAATCAGGATGTAAGGTACTTTGTTCAGCAGGCCTAAACTGGTCCCTGTATCCAGCCCACGCTTCATCATGATTGGCCTGAAATTGTGACTTTGTCTCCATTCAGCTCAACCAGATAACTACAGTTGGCACTTTGTTCTTTTAGGCACTATTTTCACTTAAATCATTAAAATTGCATATCTCTGGGTTCTACTGATTGGATTTTTGTCATTTTGCTCTCAAATACTTTAATACGTTTTACTCTATTTTTCTAAATTGGTGAGGGATTTGTCTTGTGTTGTCTTTTCACTTCATTGCTATTTGAAAGGCTGCATAAATACTTTACACATTGCTTCTAAGTTAAGACTGACTGTTTTGTACCAAGGGTTAAGAGCTAGGTAAATTAGGGTTTACTTGTGTTTAACTCTGACCACCACGATTGTGGTTCCTTCTTGTGTAGGGTTTCAACCCCCTCAATCAGTAACTGAATTTCAAAAAGCACCCTTTCTTGTCTCATAGTAAAGTGGGGGAAACTATGCTATACCCTTAACACCCTAGGGCCAAAGTAGATACATTGTTCAATTTGGAAGGGATACTCATGAACCCTGACAGTTTCAGATACCTAGGTATGATAATGACTGGAAAAGACATTCAGGCTTTTGCTATGAAAGTGCAAGCACTCCTCTATCATATACTGAAGGACACACTGAATAAATGACCCTGCTATTGTCTATAATGGGCAGAGTAGCTCTGGTTAAAATGATAAATAATTTATACCCTCTAAAACTACCTTTTATGGGTGCCCAGCTCCCATAACCTGTCAGCTGAGGACTGTCATTTGGCAGGTAAAACACTCTAGAGTGGTGTTTGTTAAACGTTGTAAATCATTATATGAAGGCACCAACTCTATGATGGATTTCCTATCCTACTTTCTAGCGCCACACTTATGAATTATCAGTGACTGGATACATGAATCAATAGAGGACCCTGTTAATGGTGGGTAAATATGGGCACTGAAGTACAAACTCCCATTACATTATTAAGACGTAGAAAAACAACAACTATAGGCACCTCGACTATCGGTAGTGTTGTTCATACCTGCAATATGGCCCATAAACTACTTAATTGGCAAGTTAAATGAACGGGCAAGACTACTCTGTCAGTAAGTAATTGCTTACCAAAGGGGTTTTCATGTGTGGGATTGCCTAGGTATCCCACAATAAGAGCATGTACATTCTACCAATGTTGCAGAATGGCGATGGAGTGTTGAACCTGATATCATGTGTAATTACGGTTAACACGTCTAGCAGTGAAAAACTCCTAAAGTCATGTTCAATGTGGTTATGCCTATCTCTCCCATTGACTAACACTGGGTTACATTACTACATTTATTAAGCGCTAACTATGAATTGGGAACAGATAGAGAAATGCTGTTTAGACTCAAATGAATTGTAATTTTAAATCCTTTTTACCATTAAAGTTGGATTTTAAGTCACAATTCTGAAAATGCCACTTATAGAAAGTTGGCATCTTCTCGTCCCAACCAGATGTGCCTTCTGCTAGTGTCCTGAGCCATATGACTGTAAATGCCTCTGCTTTTTGGGTTTTGTATATTCCAATGACACAAAGGGGGCTTAGGTGTGGACCGGATGTTCTATCCTGAGAGGATGGCTGGGGGCAGGGCTGCACCCAGCCCTACTGACAGTTCAAAGGGCTTTGCCTCCTACACATAAAAATGAATCTGACACCAGGCCTGCCCTCTCTTTTGTCACCCCAGACAATTTGGAATCTTAACAGGAGAAAGGAAGAACTTTCTAGAACCTGATGTGGTTGTGGGGCAGGGAGTGTCCCCACAGAGAAAGGCTGGCAGCAGGTATAAATATTGTATCCCCCCAAGCAACTCTTCAAATCAATTCTGGTCCTTTCAGAGACTCAGAAGGAGGACTGCCTTGCTGCTGGAACTCTGTCATGCTGCTCTGCTGCCTGAGGAAGGAAGATTGTACCGGCTCCTAAAAACCAGGACCACTAAAGTGACGTCAGCTAGCTGGCTGGCCACCAGTGTGAGCTGCAATAATCCAGCATGCTCCAGAGTCCTTGCAGCTTACCTGCCTGCTGCCATTCCTGATGGAGTGGGTCCTAACCCCCAAGTGGTGCCTACCTCAGATCCTGGACCCTGGTGTGGTGTGAAAGTGACTTCCTCCTTCCAAAACCAAACCTGGAACAAAAATGTTTCCAGCAAAAACTGCTCTGAGAAGTGACAGAAGACTGGGACCTACCTTCAAGGTGCATTGCCAGGAGGATTAACTTTGCTGTACCCCTCACTACATCTTGTCTGCATCAGCGAATCCTCTTCAGCGGGACCTCTCAATGATGGTATCTGGCCTCTTGGAGCCATCTTTGGCTAGAGCCTGCAGCCTCTTCCCGCTGGAAGAATCTGAGCTCCAGAAAAACTCCTAAGTCCCAAGGTGGCATCCCATCGACGATGACAACCTGTTCGGCCTGAAAATCCTGCTATACCCACTAGGAGCTTTTCTAGCCATCATCAAAAGTTTCATCAAGACCTCAACTAGCGGCTCCCCATCATTGACTCATCGGCAGATACAGCCTGCTCTACCTTCTCAATAACTTTTCTGAAATTTCTTTTAAGTCCGACAGTAAGTCAATACTGAGTCCAATCCCTACCTTGTAACCGACTTACACTCCATTGAGGTCAGCCTTAACTTTTGACTTTGACGCAGTCTTATACGACTAGGTTCGCGCTTCGATCTTTTAGATACTATTTTTCACTAAAAACGTAAAAAATCTGAACTTGCTTTCTACTGATTTGATTTCATTTGTTTTCATGACATTTTGTTTATTAAAATGTTCTCTATTTTTCCAAATTGGTTTGGGATTTTTCTGTGTTGCGTTTCCACTTTATTGCTGTTTGTGTGCTGCACAAATATATTGTGCATTGCCACAAAGTTATGCCTGCCTGCTTTTGTGTCAAGCTAGCAAAGGGATAAGCACAGGTTAATTTAGTGACCTGTCCTTCACCCATACAAGGAATGTGGTTGTTGAATGAGTGGGGCTTCCACCACTCTCCACCAGTAACCCAGTTTCTTATAGTGAGTTTTACCTTGAAAAGGCACAATTCTTTAAATACCTACAACTTTGTCATGCACTTCAATCTTACTTGACAATAGAGCCAGATATACCAGAATTTAATCAGTGAGAGGCTAAAATGGCCATGTCCAGATTGCTCTCATAATCCTGAAAATCTACATTACAACGATCCCTAATATTTTATGCTCTGGATACTTTGTCTAAACTTAACATGGATTGGGAGTTAGATATGTACCTGGACGGATCCTTCCCGCCATTAGCGTGCACCACTGCCATATCCAATGCCCACTCTCTTGTAACCTGGCTGCACCACTGGCAGTTGACGGACGTTTGGCAATATTACAATGCGGAGGCCAGAGTGTACTCCTTCTACTCGGCACTGCATGTGCTGCTCAATAGGTTACTCTGCATGTCCGTACTGCATCAGGCGGTTGTGGGGACAGATTATTTGGGCCATACTCATTCGGATCACAATCCTCAATACCTTCAGCTCGACTGGGGTGGGTCTACACAATCTTCTGTTCCTACGTGGAGAATGCAGTGAACTGTGTTGGAGGACTCAGCATTTCACAAGCCAACAGGCCAACAGATCATTCATTATTTTGAGCTAAATGATGACAAGGCCTCCTGCCGTTCGATAGAATGGGACGCGTTTAAGGCTGCATTGAGGGGTCACTGTATATGGTTTGGTGTTGGAGAACGTAGTCAGCTGGACCCGGAGGAGTCCGAGATAGAGTCACAGCTGTTGCGACACAAGTCGGAAGTCGTGCAGAACCCCAGTGCTTTCCCAATTGCTTGGCATGCGGAAAACCCATGCAGAGCTCTTTGAGTGATTGCGATGCCTCAATTATGCGGTACACTCTGTTGATGTACATGCGCGGGCAGATAGAGCCGGCGCTCTACTTGCCCGCTTAATAAGACAGGAGACCACACCTAGCTCGGTGCCATCTATTTGGGTGTTGTCGGGTGATTTATTATACACGCAGGACTTGATACATGAGGCATTTCATACTCATTATGAATCTCTATATGCCTCTATCTCCTCTACTCCCCTACAGGTTTGTTGAGCGGTCCCTTGCAGGAGTGTCTCTGCCACGGATTACGGATGAGCAATGTCTGAAATTAGATGATCCTTCATTGTTGTCTGAGATACAGGAGGCCATTCAGTCACTTGCAAATTGCAAGGCGCCTGGCCCAGATGGGCTGCCGGCTGAATTTTATAAGGCCTACACAGTCAAGCTGGCCCCTCGGCTGCTCGCTCTATATGAGGAGTCCTTGACACTAGCGTGTTTGCCTAATAGGTTATGAGAGGCCATGCTAGTCTCCCTTCTTAAGCTGCAAAAGTACCACACTTACCTGCACTGATTAAGGCCGTTGGTGCTTTTAAACATAGATTATAAAATCTTAGCTAAGGTGATGGCAACACATCTAGCCCCACTGGTGCCCTCCTTGATACATAAGGACCAGAATGGCTTTGTGCCGGGTCGCACAATGTCTCTAAATCTACATAGATTATTTTGTGTACTATGGTATGCTGTCCGACATTGGCCACTGGTGAGTTGCGTGGTGATTGATGACCTGGAAAAGGCGTTTGACTCGGTGGAGTGGCCTTACCTTTTTGCAGTCCTGCCGATATACGGATCTGGCCCTCGCTTTATACAATTGGTGAGGCTGTTGAACATGTATCCATTGGCCCATAGCAGAATGGGACGCTTGGTGTTGTCCCCCATACGAGTCAGGAGAGGCACAAGGCAGGGATCTCCACTGTCCCCCCTCCTTTTTGCTCTTGCTGTGAAGCCATTGGCAGCTGCACTCCGCGAGGCGGGACGCTTTTGGGGGATACCACTGGGTGATGGGACACATGTGGTCTCTCTGTAAGCAGATGACCTTCTGCTGTATATTATAGACCAGGTAAATTTTCCTAGTGACATCATGCCTCTGCTCAACGAGCATGCAAGGGTTTCTAGACTACGAGTTAATTGGACCAAGTCCTGTATTTTCCCGTTGTCACCTCTGACTTCTCTAAGCCAAGCATCTATACCCACAGATATTGCGTGGCAGCTATTTAGGTACTTAGGGATACAGGTATACCATGCAGAGTTGGATATATTTGATGGAAACTTGACATGTACCATGTCCAACTTGCGTCATCAGATGGCATTCTGGAAGACATTGCCATTGACGGTCATGGGCAGGGTGGCCCTTGTTAAAATGATAGTGCTACTTCGACTATTATATTACTTCGTCAACCTACCTCACTATATTCCAGCCTCTTTTTTCTGGTCCATAGAACAAGAATTGCGTAGATTGATTTGGAACATGTCCCGCTGCAGAGTGGCCCTCTCTAAGCGTTATTGCCCATTGAAACAGGGTGGTTTAGCGCTGCTAAATTTAGAACGCTACTATATAGCTGCGCAGTTCCAATGGGTGGCCTGTTGGCTCTCATCGAAGCAGTTTGTGGACACGGCCATAGGTCTTCCAGCGTGGCCACGGAGTAAGTTGCTGCGCTTATTTCATCCCTGTGCTAAATCCACAGCGCCAACCCCAATACTACTGAATCTAGCATATCGTTATTTCCACAGATACCGTTATCTCACCAGAGACACTGTGCCCTATGCACCAGCCATACCATTGTTGGGAACACCATGTGGTACATGTGACATGTCGGCTGTGGAACTAGCAGCTTGGCATGTGGTATGAATATACACACTAGGAGACCTATACACTGATGGCAACCTCAACACTCATGGCGCATTGATGGAGGCCACTGGACTGCATCTGGGTACCTTTATGTTGTACAACTCCCTTAAACAAACATTGCAACAAGCATGGTAAGACCTCACAGAAGAACCCTGTATGCACTGCACACTACAGTACCTACCTTTGGGGGACATTTAATACACTGGAGAGCAGACTCCCTACGTCTCCATACGACTTTCCTTCTTGTGCCCTTCCGAAGGAGGTGGGAGGGAGACAGGGGGGAACCTTTCACAGACAGAGAATGGGTGACAATACTAGAGACCCGCACATATGTACCTCGCAATATGCGATTTCACCTTAATCAATATCATGTCACAGAAAGGGCATACCTTACCCCTGACAAGATCAATAGATATTTTAACCGTGTGGATGCGGCTTGTCCGAGGTGTCAGTGCTTAGGAGCAGACTTACTACACATGATGTGGTCATGTCCCGCAATGAGTCACTATTGGACCTCAGTCCATGCACGCTTGATGTATTGTGTGGGCCGACCCTACTGTTGACATGGGAGACGTGTGTCCTGGGATTGTTTCGTAGGGGTAAAAAATTGAAAGCAACATCCTGTTTCTTGGATCTGGGGTTGTTAGTGGCCAAAGGCCTTATAACTCGTAGATGGCAATCTTCTGAGCCACTAGCCTATGAAGCATGGATACGTTCACTGGCTATCTGGACAAGGGTGGAGTGCATGGCCCTCCAGCATGAGGAAGCATTGGGATTTCGAAAATATCCCCTTGCGGTGCAGTGGGAGCTAAGATTGACAGACCTGTACACGCTGCTGACACCGGCACTTACTTCACTTTGATTTCCCAGAAATTGGTGATGGAGTATTGGCAGCCTCCACACTCGGTTCAACATGCTACAGAACTGTATACCTAACTAACACAAATGCACATTCCCTTCAGATGTGGGGATTCTGGGCTGATTGAGGGCTACATGGCATAGATGTGTGGGAGTGATATGCTGAATGTTTAAAAACTGTACAACAATTTTACTGAATTCATAATGTGGATGCTCAGATTCATGTTGCCAGCGACTTTGATTCCCCCCTTATGATTGTTGTTACAACTTGTTATTGATAATGGGCAGATGGGTCAGATGTATTATTTCTATGCAATATGTTGTGTTAACATATAAAAGCAATAAAGAAATATAAAAAAACACCACCCCAATGGGGTGGCTTTAGTTTTTGGCTCTGCCACAGATTTATGAATTCTTATAAATCTGGGGCATCGTCAAAAGCAATGGGTGTTGCAGTGGAACACCCACAGCAACACCCATTGCATGCCCCTCTGCTGCCAAAAACTGCATCGGAGGGGCACATATTGACAAGGTGGCGTTAAGCCACAAAAAGTGGCTTAGTGCCGCCTTGTAAATATGGCACAGTGCACAGTGCCACTGGAGCGTCACAAAAAGTGACACTCCGGTTGTGCTGGGGCATGTAAATATGTCCCAGGAGTGCAATGAGATACAGTAAGACATTATGTGCACTTTCAAATATAGTGAAGCAGTGAGTATAAGTTTGGGTACTGTGAGGAGGTGAGGCATGGTATTACTGACACTGAGTTATACTGAGGCAGCGAGTGCACACTGAAGTACAGTAAAACAGTAAGTGTGCATTGAGATTTAGTAACACACTGTTCAGGTACTGTAAGGCAGTGCGTTTACATCTAGGTATAGTATTGCTGACAGTGAGTTATATTGAGGCAGGGAGTGCACACTGAAGTGCAGTAAAACAGCAGGGCCGGTTCCTCCACTATGGCAGAGGAGCGTCGCACCCCTCCAGCAGTAGCAGCTCCAAACTTTTACAAGAAAGCAGTAATAAACAAAGTTTATTATCATTTTCTTGGAAAAAGGGGCGGGCTGTGATGAGCACGCTCACTCTCTTTTACATCTGTCTATATCTCCCACATTTGTCACCTGTCTTTCTCTTCCACACGTACACCCATGTATTTGTCTTCCTGCTCTTCCTTTCATTATTTTCTCCTCAGTGTTTTACATCTTGCTCACTTCCATCTCTCTTTTTCCCACATGTGTTGCAAGATCCCTCTACATGATCAGACACTGAGACTTTTTACTGGGATCCGCACATAATGTAGCTGAGGTGCACAAATAGCAGAAAAAAGGCTCTGTAGAGCCTTGTTTAACTTTAGTTTCAGACACTAACCTTACAACCTCTGAGGCCAGGGGTCGCAAGGACAGTGCCAGGGGTTGCAAGGGGCAATTCAGGGGCTGCAGCTGCATCCCAATGGTGACCCCTAAATAACGTCCATGAGAGAGCCTCCATGTCAGTGGCCCCAACAGCTGTCTATGTCCAATGAAGGGGGAGGGTGAACTGCATTGTTCTGGACCCACAAGGGGCGGTCGCTTTGTCCTGCGCATTGAGCACCTCACCATGGGGCATTTGTTCAACAACAGGATCTCTACCGGCTACACAAATTTAAAACACCAATCCGCTGCCACTGACACCCTTAGACTCCTCGCCCTCACAGGCGCTACCTCCGACCACAGGATCACTGTTTGGAACCAGCTCACCACAAAAAACACCACTGACATCATGCACTCTATCCACTCAGAAGTTCCCACGGACCCCTGTCCACACCACATGTTCAACCTTGGCAACTACACCCTCAGTGACAAGCTCACAGCCATCTTCAACACATCCATCACCTCTGCCACCTACCCAGACAAATGGAAACACACCAAAATGAAACCTCTCCTCAAGAAACCATCTGCCGATGCCAGCGAGCTCAACAAATACTAGTCCATCACCCTGCTACTCTTTCCAGTAAAAGTCCTCAACAGGCCGGCGGTCCAAAAAATTGAATCAAGACCATGGCGGAAACCGCCAACACAGACAGCCACTTTAACACTCTGACCGCCATGGCGGTAGCAACAAACACCGCGGCGGTAACCACCAACAGACAGGCGGAAGACAATGTACCGCCCACACTATTACAAGGCACCAATCCGCCAGCTTTTCCGGGGCGGTACCTACGCAATCAAAAGCACAGTGGAAACAGTACAAAGAAGGGAAACCACCCACCTCTTGACACCCAACGAGGAATCCGGATGCCATGGAGCCCGAGTTACAGGTCCTGCCCATGTTGGTTTACTCCTCCTCTACCAGAAACATCTTAGACGGCAGTGACGACGACGGTGAGTACTGCACGTAGTACACAGGGGAAGGGGGAGGAAAAAGAGAGTGACACACACACAACACCCCCACCCCCCACCCACAACAATATACACATCCAATAACATCACAGATGCCCCCTCACCCCCTGGAAGACCGCAAGGACCAAATGAAATTAGTTTAAAGAGTGTAATAATCGAACAATCAGATAGCCCAAGATAACTTTAAATCATCAGTATATACAAATATTTACAGCAAGTCCAAAAGTCCGTACACTGTCCCATTAAATGTCCATGGACCAGTGGTCCCAAAAAGCATGGGCGAAGCCCACACATGACACCTGCCTCAAAATGGAGAGAACACTGCAGGGGCATCAGATCGATAAAAAACAGGCACCTCAGGGGGAAGGGGAGGGGGGCACCTCAGCCAGATGATGGGATGACGCCACTGCTCCTCAAGGGGGCTCCATGCCCACTGCCTGGTCCTGGGGAGTGCAAAGCCACAGTCTCTCAAGTCACTCAAGTGGCTTTACTGCCCACTGATTGGTCCTGGGGAGTGCACAGCCACAGTCTCTCAAGTGGGTGGGTTGCCCACTGCTTGGTCCTGGGGAGTGCAAAGCCACAGTCTCTCAAGTGGGTGGGTTGCCCACTGCTTGGTCCTGGGGAGTGCAAAGCCACAGTCTCATGAGTGGATGTTGTTCTCCACTGGTTCTGGAGGGGGCTTGGTGCCCAGAGTGCTTCATCCTACCAAGGACTGGGTGAGTGGATGCTGTTCTCCACTGGTTCTGGAGGGGGCTTGGTGCCCACTGATGCTGCACCAGGGTTGTGGCAGTTCCCATTCCCTCACATGGGTGTCTGAGCCACAAGATTTACCGGTAACAGGCAGAGCCAAACTCCTCCTTGCGATGACTGAGGCTGCAAACTGCTGGTAGTGCCAGTGCTGGTGCCTCATGTAGTGTGTGCAGGGTCCAGGAAGTCTCCTGCAGCCTCGGACGGCTGCCCACTGGGGATGCTGCTGATGTCCGCTGTAGTGGCACTGGTTGGGCACGTTAAGGGCAGGTGTCGGTGTCTGCGGCGGTGGCTGCGGTGGTGTCTGCGGCGGAGATGCTGCCGGTGGTGCAGGTGTCTGCACTTGTGGAGGGAGACACCAGGCCGTCTCCTGCAGCCTCGGAAGGCTGCCCACTGGGGAGGATGCTGGTGACTGTAGTTGATGCAGCTGCCGTGCAGATGGCGGTGCAGGTGGCAGTTGTTTCAGCGGTGCTCACCGCGGGACAGGTTGCTGGGCTGTCTTGCGAAAGGGAGGAAACCAGTCCCTCACCCGAAGGCTCCATGCCCTGAGGTAACTTCCCTTTGCTCTTGTGTCCCTTCCCCACCTTGGAAGTCGCTGCTGGGACCTTGGCACTGTCCTCTTTGGTTCTGGATGAGGCCTTGCTGGGTGGGTGGTGTGGCTTTTCTCTTCTGCATGCTGGCCCCTTCTTTACCTGGCAGGTGGAGGAATAGGGTGGTCTTTGGCTTCACTAGGTGGCACAGTGGCAGCCCTGATGGGTGCCCCCTTTGATGTTCCCAGACTTGCAGGGACCACACTGTATGAGGATTTGGTGGCTGAGGTGCTGGTCAGAGCTCTAGACAACATGGCTCTAGGGGAAGGACGGGGGGGGAGGTGTAGGGAAGAGGTCAATGGTAGCCAGGAAATGTTTCTTAGACACACTGGGACGGGAATATGGAGGGGTTTGGGAGTGGAGGAAGAGGTAGTGGTTGTAGGAGGTGTATGTCTGCTGAGTTTGGGTGAAGGTGCATGGGTTGGAGGCTGTTGTGAGGTGGATGGCTGTTGAGTGGGTGTGTGCCGGCGTTTGTTTACTTTGGCAGGTGGGCTTACAGACACACTGGGAGAGGACACAGGGGACATGTGAATGGTAGTGGGGGTGTTGATTGCACGTGAGCGGTGTGTGGTGATGGGAGGGCTGGTGATGGAGGTAGTGGCTGAGGATGTAGTTCATGCAGGTGTGAGTGGAGACGAGACTGGGAGGGAGGTGGAGGACATGGAGGAGGGGGGCACAGTGGAGGCAGTGAATGTTGTTGTGTCTGCATGGGTATGGTGCTTGTGTGAGTGCCTGTGGGATGTGTGGTGCTTATGTTTGCCTGAGCCACGTTTGTGTGTTGATGTGTGTGCATGCTGGTCTGATAGTGTGCTTGGGATAGGTTGAGGGGATTGGGTACGGGTAGTGGAGGTTGGAGGGGGGAGGCTGGACACAGGGACAATGGCTGCCTTCAGTGCTGAGGCCAGAGCCTGAAATGCTCTCTGTTGGGCCGCCACGCCAGAATGAATGCCCTCCAGGTATGCATTTGTTTGCTGCAAATGCCTCCGGACACCCTGGATGGCATTCAAAATGGTTGACTGCTCAACCGTGAGGGATCTCAGGAGGTCAGTAGCCTCCTCACTGAGGGCAGCAGGGCTGACTGGGGCAGGGCCTGAGGTGCCTGAGGCGAAGGAGATGCCCACCCTCCTGGGTGAGCGGGCACGGGAAACACACTGAGGGGCTGCTGGGAGGGGGGTGGCGGCTGTACCTGTTGTTGCGGTGGGCACAGAAGTGCCCGCCACACCAAGGGAGCTCCCATCAGAGGAGCAGTCTCTGTTGCTGGTGTCCCCTCCTATCGCCGCCGTGGAGCTCCCCTCGCCCTCCGTCCCACTGGTGCCTTCAGACTCAGTACATTCACCCTCCTGGGCCATGTGGGTTGCAGCTCCTTCCTGCTCGGGGGCCACTGCTCGTCTGCCAGATGATGCTAATGCACACCAGGTCAGGGTGACAAAACAAAAAGGGGGGAAAGACAGAGTAGACACATGGTCAATGCCAGCAACACCACTACCGATGGCGGACACAACACACAGGGAGCAGCCCAATGCACTAGCCCATGCACCAACAGTTCTTAGGAAAATCACCTGCCCATGGGGGACTATGCCTAACCCCATTTGCTGCACACCTGGAACCCACAGTAGGCTGACTAGTTGTAGATGGCCACTACCACTATTGGGGTTGGAGTGCCACAGAGCCTGCCTAATAAGGGAACTATCCTACCAAGTTCGCCCTGCCCTAGGGGAACCTCCAGCCCACATCCCCCACCCAGACACCTCGTAAAGCGTGCAGAGGCAGCTGAATGAGACTGTACTCACCCCCTTCTGGCTACTGTGATGCCCTCAAGCGCCCATCCAAATCTGGATATGCCACCGCCAGGATCCGGAACATCAGGGGGGGTCATGGTGCGACGGGCACCCCTTCCACGTTGGGAGGCCGTCCCCAGCTGGGCCTCCACTGTCTTCTTGCTCCAGCGGCGCAGGTCCTCCCATCTCTTGCGGCAGTGGGTGCTCCGTCTATGATAGAGCCCCAGGCTCCGCACTTCCTTGGCGATGGCACTCCAAATACCATTCTTCTGGTGGGCGCTGACCTAGAGGAAAGGTAAAGTAAGAACGGAATTTACTCCCCCGTCCAGTTCTTCATACTCATTGGCCACTAGTTCCCACCCATGTCCTGAAACACATACACTGACCATACTCACATGCAGGCCTCAGCCCCCCCACAACATGTATCTTCCATTCAGACCACGCCATACATTCATGTCCCATGCATCATGCTCACAGTTTACTCACCTGTTTGTCTTGAGGACCGTAGAATAGCGTGTACTGGAGGAGGACCCCATCCACTAGTCTCTCCAACTTCTCCGAAGTGAAGGCAGGGGCCCTTTCCACAGACACTCGAGCCATTGTCGCTTCAAGACTGAGGTCACAGCAGCACTTGCAGTGTGGGTCCTCTCCTGTTGAAGGTCAGGTATCAAGTGAGTGAACAGATAGAAAATGGCGGTCACATCCACGGCGGTGCGTACCGTCACCACCGGCATAAATTGTCATTGGCTCCCGGAACCCATAGGGCCAAATGATAACCAATGCTGAATTGCGTGGCGGTCTTTGACCACCTACTGCAACACTGCACAACGCCAGCCTCATTTCTCCTTGTCCCTCCTTACCGGTCAGGCAGCCACCATTTCAGGTGGGTACATGGCAGGGCACCTAACTGCATCACAGGACATTTGGGCAGCATTACAGACAGACAGCGCCACACACCGATTAAATCATATTAGTGCAAAACACCCTTGTCAAACCTATGTGGTACATAACCCTCTGCTCACCATTCTTCTCCATAGGGCACATCCGCTGGGGCAGATGATGAGATGGCATCATCCTCCAGTGTACAGACCCCTGGTGGACCTGTCGACAATGGACGACAGACACATCATTATCACCTACAGACTTGATCGTGCCACAATCCAAGAACTGTGTGCCCAATTGGAGCCAGACCTGATGTCAGCTATCCGCCATCCCACAGGTATCCCCCCTCTAGTGCTCCATTGCCTGGCCAGTGGTTCCTTTCAAACAACAGTGGCCATGGCATCAGGGATGTCACAGCCAATGTTCTCTAACGTGTTGTCCAGTTATCTGCCCTACTGAAACACAGGCCCACTACATTGTTTTCCCCCAGGTGGAGGATTTGCCCACAGTGAAAGCTGACTTCTATGCCCTGGGACATATCCCCAAAATCATTGGTGCCATTGATGGTACACATGTGGCATTTGTCCCCCCCGCAGGAATGAACAGGTGTACAGAAATCGTGAATGTGCAGATGATGTGTTCGGCAGACCAGTATGAATACCAAGTATCCTGGCTCTGTGCATGATGCTTACATTTTGAGGAATAGCAGCATCCCTTATGTTTTGGGGCAACACCAGAGGCACTGCGTGTGGCTAATAGGTGAGCCCAAGGTCCCCACACAGTATGAATAGGTGTCTGGGTATGGGATAGTCCCTAAGGGTTGGTGTATGTCTAACAGATATCCCTCGACATTTGCAGATGACTCTGGCTACCCCAACCTGTCATGGCTACTGACCCCAGTGAGGAATGCCAGGACAAGGGCAGAGGAACGCTACAATGAGGCACATGGGCGAACTAGGAGGATTATAGAGCAGACTTTTGGCCTCCTGAAGGCCAGATTCTGGTGCCTCCATCTAACAGGTGGCTCCCTATACTACTCACTGAAGAAGGTGTGCCAGATCATCGTGGCATGCTGTAAGTTGCACAACCTGGCTTTGCGACGCCAGGTGCCTTTTCTGCAGGAGGATGGGCCTGATGTTCGTCTTGTGGCAGCTGTGGAGCCTGTGGACAGTGAGGAAGAGGAGGCAGAAGAAGAAGATATTGACAACCGAAACAACATCATCATGCAGTACTTCCAGTAACACACAGGTATGGACTGGCACTGCTCATCCCTTATGAGACTACTGTCGGACACTGTATAAGTCTGCCTTATTACCTCTGTGCATGGACCCTGACAGTTCACTTTGGCTTTCCTTTTCACAGATCTGGGTACCACATTCTGCCTTCTGCTATGTTCACTGCTGCCCAAAAACTGTCATACTTTGGTATGTGCAAATGAACATTTACTATGTTATTTGTCAAAGAGGTTGTAATAGCACATGTGTGAAAGTACAGACTGACTCCAGATTTTTTGTGTTTCAAGGGTGTTTATTTAAGTGCTAATAAGTGGAGGGGGTGTGCAATGGGCTGAGGTGATGGTGGAGGAATATCCATGGTAGAGTCCAGTCTCTTTGGATCACAGGTGCATTGTCCAATGGGGCATAGGAAGTGGAGCAATGGAAGTTCAAGGTGATCAGGGTGACATAGTGGGACAGAAGGGTGACAATCAGGAGAATCTTATTTCCTGGCGGGGGTCTTGGCAATGTTCTCTGTCTTGTGTCTGGATCGCAGGGACCGTTTGCGGGGTGGCTCTCCTTCTGCAGGGGGTGGGGTGCTGGTGGCCTATTGGTCCTGTGGTGGGACCTCCTGTCCACTAGCGCCGGCGGACGTAGAGGGCTGTTCATCGTTTGGGCTGGTGTCAGTGGCCCGGTGGTATGCCACTGTCTCCTTCATGGTATTGGCCATGTCTGCCAGAACCCCTGCAATAGTGACCAGGGTGGTGTTAATGGACTTGAAGTCCTCCCTGATCCCCAGGTACTGTTCCTCCTGCAGCCCTGGGTCTCCTGAAACTTGGCCAGTACCGTGCCCATGGTCTCCTGGGAATGGTGCCATGCTCCCATGATGTTGGAGAGTGCCTCGTGGAGAGTGTGTTCCCTGGGCCTGTCCTCCCCCTGTCGTACAGCAGTCCTCCCAGCTTCCCTGTTGTCCTGTGCCTCTGTCCCCTGAACCGTGTGCCCACTGCCACTGACCCCAGGTCCCTGATTGTCCTGAGTTAGTGGGTTTGCCTGGGGTCCCTGTAGTGGTGGACACACTGCTGATTGACGTGTCCTGGGGACAGTGGCATGGGCCCGCTGGGTGGGTGCTGTGGTTGTGTTTCCTGAGGGGGGAGGCTCTGTGGTGGCAGGTGCCAGTATGTATGGGAACCGACTGTCCCAAGGTCCCAGATTGGCCGGGCTGGTCATCTAGATCCAGTTGGACAGAGCTGCTGTCATCACTGTGGGCCTCTTCTGTGGTGGGGTGAACATGTCTGGAACCTCCTGTCCGGTGATGTTGGGTAGGGTCCTGCAGGGGTGTAAATGCATGATTATTGCATCTGTGTGTGCCAGAGTGTGCAATGGGTGGGTGACCTTGTACCCACAGTAGGCTGACTAGTTGTAGATGGCCACTACCACTATTGGGGTTGGAGTGCCACAGAGCCTGCCTAATAAGGGAACTATCCTACCAAGTTTGCCCTGCCCTAGGGGAACCCACAGCCCACATCCCCCACCCAGACACCTCGTAAAGCGAGTAGAGTCAGCTGAATGAGACTGTACTCACCCCCTTGTGGCTGCTGTGATGCCCTCAAGCGCCCATCCAAATCTGGATATGCCACCGCCAGGATCCGAAACATCAGGGGGGGTCATGGTGCGACGGGCACCCCTTCCACGTTGGGAGGCCATCCCCAGCTGGGCCTCCACTGTCTTCTTGCTCCAGCGGCGCAGGTCCTCCCATCTCTTGCGGCAGTGGGTGATCCGTCAATGATAGAGCCCCAGGCTCCGCACTTCCTTGGCGATGGCACTCCAAACACCATTCTTCTGGTGGGCGCTGACCTAGAGGAAAGGTAAAGTAAGAACGGAATTTACTCCCCCGTCCGGTTCTTCATATTCATTGGCCACCAGTTCCCACCCATGTCCTGAAACACATACACTGACCATACTCACATGCAGGCCTCAGCCCCCCCACAACATGTATCTTCCATTCAGACCACGCCATACATTCACGTCCCATGCATCATGCTCACAGTTTACTCACCTGTTTGTCTTGAGGACCGTAGAATAGCGTGTACTGGGGGAGGACCCCATCCACTAGTCTCTTCAACTTCTCCGAAGTGAAGGCAGGGGCCCTTTCCCCAGACACTCGAGCCATTGTCGCTTCCAGACTGAGGTCACAGCAGCACTTGCAGTGTGGGTCCTCTCCTGTTGAAGGTCAGGTATCAAGTGAGTGAACAGATAGAAAATGGCGGTCACATCCACGGCGGTGCGTACCGTCACCGTCGGCATAAATTGTCATTGGCTCCCGGAACCCATAGGGCCCAATGATAACCAATGCTGAATTGTGTGGCGGTCTTTGACCACCTACTGCAACACTGCACAACGCCAGCGTCATTTCTCCTTGTCCCTCCTTACCGGTCAGGCAGCCACCATTTCAGGTGGGTACATGGCAGGGCGCCTAACTGCATCACAGCACATTTGGGCAGGATTACAGACAGACAGCGCCACACACCGATTAAATCATATTAGTGCAAAACACCCTTGTCAAACCTATGTGGTACATAACCCTCTGCTCACCATTCTTCTCCATAGGGCACATCCGCTGGGGCAGATGATGAGATGGCATCATCCTCCAGTGTACAGACCCCTGGTGGACCTGTCGACAATGGAAGACAGACACATCATTATCACCTACAGACTTGATCGTGCCACAATCCAAGAACTGTGTGCCCAATTGGAGCCAGACCTGATGTCAGCTATCCGCCATCCCACAGGTATCCCCTCTCTAGTGCTCCATTGCCTGGCCAGTGGTTCCTTTCAAACAACAGTGGCCATGGCATCAGGGATGTCACAGCCAATGTTCTCTAACGTGTTGTCCAGTTATCTGCCCTACTGAAACACAGGCCCAGCTACATTGTTTTCCCCCAGGTGGAGGATTTGCCCACAGTGAAAGCTGACTTCTATGCCCTGGGACATATCCCCAACATCATTGGTGCCATTGATGGTACACATGTGGCATTTGTCCCCCCCCCGCAGGAATGAACAGGTGTACAGAAATCGTGAATGCGCAGATGATGTGTTCGGCAGACCAGTACATCTCTCATTTGAATGGCAAGTATCCTGGCTCTGTGCATGATGCTTACATTTTGAGGAATAGCAGCATCCCTTATGTTTTGGGGCAACACCAGAGGCACCGTGTGTGGCTAATAGGTGAGCCCAAGGTCCCCACACAGTATGAATAGGTGTCTGGGTATGGGATAGTCCCTAAGGGTTGGTGTATGTCTAACAGATATCCCTCGACATTTGCAGATGACTCTGGCTACCCCAACCTGTCATGGCTACTGACCGCAGTGAGGAATGCCAGGACAAGGGCAGAGGAACGCTACAATGAGGCACATGGGCGAACTAGGAGGATTATAGAGCAGACTTTTGGCCTCCTGAAGGCCAGATTCTGGTGCCTCCATCTAACAGGTGGCTCCCTATACTACTCACTGAAGAAGGTGTGCCAGATCATCGTGGCATGCTGTAAGTTGCACAACCTGGCTTTGCGACGCCAGGTGCCTTTTCTGCAGGAGGAAGGGCCTGACGTTCGTCTTGTGGCAGCTGTGGAGCCTGTGGACAGTGAGGAAGAGGAGGCAGAAGAAGAAGATATTGACAACCGAAACAACATCATCATGCAGTACTTCCAGTGACACACAGGTAAGAGACTGGCACTGCTCATCCCTTATGAGACTACTGTGGGACATTGTATAAGTCTGCCTTATTACCTCTGTGCATGGACCCTGACAGTTCACTTTGGCTTTCCTTTTCACAGATCTGGGTACCACATTCTGCCTTCTGCTATGTTCACTGCTGCCCAACAACTGTCATACTTTGGTATGTGCAAATGAACATTTACTATGTTATTTGTCAAAGAGGTTGTAATAGCACATTTGTGAAAGTACAGACTGACTCCAGATTGTTTTGTGATTCAAGGGTGTTTATTTAAGTGCTAATAAGTGGAGGGGGTGTGCAATGGGCTGAGGTGATGGTGGAGGAATATCCATGGTAGAGTCCAGTCTCTTTGGATCACAGGTGCATTGTCCAATGGGGCATAGGAAGTGGAGCAATGGCAGTTCAAGGTGATCAGGGTGACATAGTGGGACAGAAGGGTGACAATCAGGAGAATCTTATTTCCTGGCGGGGGTCTTGGCAATGTTCTCAGTCTTGTGTCTGGATCGCAGGGACCGTTTGCGGGGTGGCTCTCCTTCTGCAGGGGGTGGGGTGCTGGTGGCCTATTGGTCCTGTGGTGGGACCTCCTGTCCACTAGCGCCGGCGGACGTAGAGGGCTGTTCATCGTTCGGGCTGGTGTCAGTGGCCCGGTGGTATGCCACTGTCTCCCTCATGGTATTGGCCATGTCTGCCAGAACCCCTGCAATGGTGACCAGGGTGGTGTTAATGGACTTGAAGTCCTCCCTGATCCCCAGGTACTGTTCCTCCTGCAGCCCTGGGTCTCCTGAAACTTGGCCAGTACCGTGCCCATGGTCTCCTGGGAATGGTGCCATGCTCCCATGATGTTGGAGAGTGCCTCGTGGAGAGTGTGTTCCCTGGGCCTGTCCTCCCCCTGTCGTACAGCAGTCCTCCCAGCTTCCCTGTTGTCCTGTGCCTCTGTCCCCTGAACTGTGTGCCCACTGCCACTGACCCCAGGTCCCTGATTGTCCTGAGTTAGTGGGTTTGCCTGGGGTCCCTGTAGTGGTGGACACACTGCTGATTGACGTGTCCTGGGGACAGTGGCATGGGCCCGCTGGGTGGGTGCTGTGGTTGTGTTTCCTGAGGGGGGAGGCTCTGTGGTGGCAGGTGCCAGTGTGTATGGGAACCGACTGTCCCAAGGTCCCAGATTGGCCGGGCTGGTCATCTAGATCCAGTTGGACAGAGCTGCTGTCATCACTGTGGGCCTCTTCTGTGGTGGGATGAACATGTCTGGAACCTCCTGTCCGGTGATGTTGGGTAGGGTCCAGCAGGGGTGTAAATGCATGATTATTGCATCTGTGTGTGCCAGCGTGTGCAATGGGTGGGTGACCCTGTACCCCAGTGCTTACATTTATGTCTAGGACCTTGTGTGATATTTGGTTTGGGGATCTGTGTGGGTATCTGTAGTGGACATGCTTTGGTGATGGGTGTCCATGCTTTGGTGTTGCATGCAGGGCTTGGTGTTGGGGTGGGTGGTTTGTTATAGTGGTACATATGTGAGGTATTGGAGTGATGGGGGTGAGGGTGAGGGTGGGGGTATGTGATAGCATGCAGGTAGGGTGGGGGATGTCATAGTTAAGATTTGACTTACCAGAGTCCATTCCTCCTGCTACTCCTGCGAGGCCCTCAGGATGCAGTATAGCCAAGACCTGCTCCTCCCATGTTGTTAGTTGTGGGGGAGGATGTGGGGGTCCGCCGCCAGTCCTCTGAACTGCAATCTGGTGTCTTGAGACTACGGAACGTACCTTCCCCCGTAGGTCGTTCCACCTCTTCCTGATGTCATCCCGTGTTCTTGGGTGTTGTCCCACTACGATGACCCTGTCTATGATTCTGCGCCATAGCTCCATCTTCCTAGCAATGGAGGTGTGCTGCACCTGTGATCCGAATAGCTGTGGCTCTACCCGGACAATTTCCTCCACCATGACCCTGAGCTCCTCCTCAAAGAAAATGGGGTGTCTTTGCAGTGCCATGGTGTGGTGTGGGTGATGTATGAGGTGGTGTGTGTTGTGATGTGTGAGGGGATGTGTTTGTGTGTGTTGTGTGAGGTGCATGGATGTTGTGTGAGTGATGGTGTTGTGTGCCTGTGGATGCTAGTTTGTTGATGGTGGTGCCTCTCTCTGTGCTTCGTTCTCAATTTTTGTCGTAGGGGTTTGTGGGTGATTTGGGTGTATGTTTTATATTGTATTGAGTGTGTGGGTGTGGTGTGTGTATGTGAATCAGGTGGGTGTATTTCGATTTGTCCAATGTGATTGTGTTTTGTAAATGTGTGTGTATTTTGAGCACGGCGGTACCAATGGAATACCGCGGTTGAAAGACCACTGCGTGGATTCATGGGTCGTGATAGTGTGGGCGTATTCCTGTTGGCCTGACGGTGGAGGTTTTGTTATCGCCAGTTTATCACTGACCTTTGGTGTGGCGGACTTGTGTGGGTGTCTAGATTTTGGCAGATTCCGGCCTGTGGGTGGTAATAGCTGTAGCGGATTTCTGCGGCTGCAGCGGTGTGTTGGCGGTCTTCTGCACGGCCGTAAGAGACATTTACCACCAATGTTGTAATGAGGGCCATAATGTTGCAGAAGGAAAGGTAACATACTTGGCACAAGTGATCACTATCTGGCGTCACTGCTCATTTGTCTGTTATAGTTGTCTATGTATTCTGCTATTACATAGCTACGCTACGCTCTGTTGCACTGTATTTCCACATTAATATTTTTGAGGCATGTGCTTACCATTGACTTTCAAGGAATACTTATTAACACCACTACTTGTTTTCTCTCATTGTGCTTGGTGAATTTGGTATAGTTCCTTATTTTGCTATTTTAGCAGTAGAAGAACCAAGGCCCATAATTATGGAAAATGACACACAACTGCGCTAGCACAGTTGTGTGTCAAAATTTATAACACAAGCTACCGTCATTCCCTAGTGCCATCAGTGCGCCATATTTAAAAAATGACGCACAATGGCACTAAGGAGTGGTTTGTGTAAAAGAAAAAAGACGCTAACCATTGCGACATGCGATAGGAAAAAATTACCCTAATGCTGCAAAAGTGGTGCTAGACTGGCAAAACGGGTGAGCTCCATTTTTAACCACATTAGCATAAAAAAATGCACAAGCAATAAAAATACAAATTGAAAGACAAGATGGAGATTGCAGGCCAGGAGAAACCCCAGGGAGACCCCAGTCACCCAAGTACCAGCCAGGAGGGTCCAGCAAAGTTTGAGGAGATGGAAAAGAGGAAGCGGAAGTGTTGCTTTAGTGAGGAGGAGCATAACATCCTGGTCAGAGAGGTGACGGAGCACCAACACCAGCCATTCATCACCTCTAAATTGCCAGTTGGTAGGAGAGACGCAGTATAGCTGGTAGTAGTAGACCAAGTCAAGTGCGTGGCAGAGGTGATGAGGTCTGTCACCAATTGCAAGAAGCGCTGGCACAATTGCAAGCACAGGACTAAGGAGAAACTGACCAGGAACCAACAGGCAGCACTGCAGACTGGAGGTGGAAGTCCTGCACCACAGGAGGACCTGGATGAGCTGGAGGAGATGGTCATAGCGGTCATCTCGGAGGAGCTGGTCACTGGAGTCGCAGGACAGGACAGCGCAGACTACCAAGAACAAACACAAATGCAGAGTAGGTTGCAGGGGAGGAATATCTGGAATCTCACAAATGGTAGAAGGGGGAGACACATAGGACACACTCAAAGCATACTAAAGGTTAGCATCGGTACACATAGGCCCTGAATCAAAACGCTCCATCATCACCCAAGGCACACTTGTACTGACACTTTGGTTGCAGCACATTGCCTGGAAGTGATGTGCAATTAGTGTGGGTGTCGCTGTGCCACAACAACACCCATTGCATATTGTCATAGCCCCTGATCCCACACAACTTGTGCATCAGAGACTAGAACTGAAGTCAATACCACCCCAGGGGTGGTGTCAGGATGGTGTAACAGGCCAAAATGCTTCCCTTCCTCCTTGTCTCATTGCCCTTCTCATGTGTGCTGCATCTTGCAGCACACATTGAAATGCCACCTGAGCACAAATAGCCTGAACATGTGCAGGAAAGGACACATCCTTGCACATAAGCCTCAAGGCAGGCACCCCTTCATCATGCTGCAACAATGCCTGCGTTGGTGCAAGGAGAACAAATCTGCACAGGGGGGATTGCAGGGGTGTACCGTGTTCCAGTAAACATGGCACATCCCTGCATTACTAAACTGGTGTAGTGTTGTGCAACACATATTGCTGCTCCACTAAGCTGTACCACTTGAGAAAAAAATCAGGCCTAAAGTGTGCAACCTGTGGAACGCAAACCACACAGTGTGTACCCACAACAACTCTCACACAACTCCATGCACCATAAGGAAATGGCCACAAAATTAAACACATACAACACATGGGGCATGTCTGTGAACATCATGTGTGCAACTCTACAAGTAGCTGCAATTTCACCATCTGACAAGATAGAGGCCCTCATTATGACTTTAGCGGTCTTTACCAAAGACCTCCATTGTGATGGCCGCCAAAAGACCGCCACGGAGGCGACAATCCACCTGCCATATCATGAATCACAATCACAAAACCACCAGAAAGCGGCCAAAATTACAATCCCGCCAGAGCCAACGAAGGCGGGAGAGAGTCGGAGGCACCACCCTCCCCACCACAGATACAACAAACCGCCCTCCAAATTATGACTCACGAAGCACCACAGCGGTCACTCAACAGCGGTTACCCATTGGCGGTGTGGATCGCAGCAGTCGATTTTGCCACTCCACAACAACAGAAGCCAACATTGGCCAGATTGAAAAACCCACACCTGCCACACATACACACTCTGTACACACCCACCAACAGCACTATAAACCACACCCCCACACAACCCACAATTCTTTTCAAACTCAAAAATTCTGCTACACATTGCCAGCCCACACATCTCCAGAACTGCACACACAAACCACAGCCACCTATACATCCTTCATGCATCACACACCACACATCATACCTCCACACCAAACACACACAACAACACTGCACTCAATCACTACTTCACAGCATCCCACATACTCACACAACCTGCACCCCCACCAAACATCCCACCCTCTGCACAACACACACTACACAATTGTCATGTCCCTACAAAATAACCCCTGTTTCACTGATGTTGCGGGTCATGGTAGAGAAAATCGTTAGGGTAGAGCCACAGCTGTTCGGTGCACAGCTCCAGCAGATATCCATTGCCAGGAAGATGGAGCTATGGTGGAGAATCGTGGACAAGGTGAACTCCGTGGGAACCTATCCACGCAAAAGGGACGACATTAGGAAGTGGTGGAACGCCCTACGAGAGAAGGTGTGTGCAATGGCACCCAGGCACCACATTGCAGTTATGAAGACTGGCGGTGGGCCCTCACCTCCTCCCCCACAGTTGACAACATGGGAGGATAAAGTCTTGTCTATCCTGCATCCCAAGGACCTCACTGGAATCACTGGAGGGCAGGACACTGGTAAGTCACCATTACTTCTCCACTACCACGTACACCTGCATGGTATGCCTCCCCTTCACCCTATCTCCCTTCAACCCACTCCATCCCAAATTGAGAACCACTCCCATAACCACCCTTGACAATTTTCTCCTGCATGCCCTACCCACTTCAAGCACACCTCTCCAAGGTCATTATTCACACACATGAGTAATGCATGGTCAGCATTAAGCAATACCGATCCCACAATGTATCACAATACACAAATCAAAGGTGGAAAAACCACACCCATCCCATAGGGAAACCCATAAATGCTGAATATGTATCTGAGAATAAAATCAACAAGTATCATACATGTCCACAGGTATCCCAGCCAATGTCAGCTGGCAGCATGTGCCACGTCTACCAGAAGAAGGCCCCAGTGATGACAGCAACTCTGGATGTCTAGATCTGGAAGATCTCCCTGGCCCATCTGGTACCACTGGTCAGTCAGACACCACAGGCAATACCCAGTCCACCGCAGAGCACCCCACATCGGACTCCACTACCACAGCAGCCACCCAACATCCCCAAACCTCGGTCCCCTGAACACGTCAATCAACAGTGTGCCCACCTGTACAGGGACCCGAGTCAACACCTCACAGGCAAGATGAAGAAGGTCCTGGTGTCAGTGGGAGTGGGCACACAGTTCAGGGGACACAGGAACAAGGGGCCAGGGCCAGTAGGAGGATATCTGTGCACCAAGGGGTTGGCCAACCCAGGGACCCGACTGCCCAGGAGGCACTGTCACATATCCTGGGAGCATACCAGAAATCCCAGGACAGGATGAGCCAGGGACTTACCATCTTGCAGGAGAACCAGAGGCAGGGAACACCAACAGGAGGTCATGCAGCAGTTGCAGATCTACAATGCCACAATGGCTTCCATTGCAGGGGTGCTCAGTGATATGGCTACCATCATGCGTGAGTACACAACACACCAGGGGGCCCCTTCCACTAGTCAGTGTACTGGCCAGCCCTCCACATCTGCTGCAGCTAGTGGACAGGAGGACCTGCCACAGGACTCACAGACCACCAGCACCCCACCCTCTGCAGCAGAAGAACCACGCGCAAATGTTCCCTGCGAGCCAGACATCCACCAGACACTGTAGCCAAACCCAAACCACTGCCAGGACGTGAGCCTCTCCTATGTCTCCCTTGTGTGCCACTGAGACACCTTGTTTACTTTGGACTGCCATTGCTCCTTTTTCCTATGGCCTCATGAATACTGGACCTGTGCTACAAACTAACTGAGCCACTACACTGAAGTTTTTGTCCACCATCACCCTACTCTATTGCACTATCCCCTCATTTTTGTCATTTCAGTAAACACACTTGAACACAACTGAAGGATTTGTGCTTTTATTTAATCAATATGCAATGACTTGACCTTTATTATACTTTGCAACCTTTATGTAAAGTGTGAATCCATCCAATGTACAGTCAGCTTGGGGTACACATTACCATGGTAAGAGCATGCCACAAGTCACCATCCACCAAACTGTGTGAAAGCAGGCTGTAGGCATTACATGAATTTACAATAGTGACCACACCAACATCTGTAAAAAGGGAAACCATTAGTGACATTCAAATGAGAAGTTAAAGGAAGTAAAGCAACATGAGCCCCTGTAACATAATAGCCTACATACATCAGGTCACATCAACTCAAAATTTTGGACTGCAATTAATTTCAAACACCAGAAGTGAAGAGAAACAACTTATGCAAGGGCCCCAGACAAAATACCACAGTTTTAGCTATGCCATGTTGTCAGTATGCCAATCCCTCCTCTGGAACACATAGTCCAGGCGAAACTGTCAGGGACAATGACGTCACAGAGCAGTTGTGTAAGCATATTGTAAGTCACACAATATTCCCAGCAGCAAATGCTAAGTACTGTATGGAATGAGGACACAGTTTGACATAGGCATGTGTTTGAAACTGCAAAACAGCTGATACATTACATAGTCAGAATATGCTTTTTCACAATCATCATACCACTGGCGGTACTGACCATAGATGGAACAGTGTCAGGTTACAGAATACACACATTTGTGCTTGGTACATCATACCTGCCACACAGCTCTTTATTGAAATGGTGGTGTGAACAGAACTACAGTGTTACCTGAGTGTTATTGGAAGTACTGGTGTATCAGTTGTGTCCTCTTGTCCACATTATCCTCCTCCTCCCCATCTTCATCACTGTCTTGAGTGTCCTCTGCTGCCACAGGTGCACTGTCTCCTCCTGCCTCCTGGAGGAATCGCACATGCCATCTGAGGGCCAAATTGTGAAGCATGCAGCTTGCCACCACTATCTGGTAGACCTTTCCAGGGGAGAAGAGTAGGGATCCACCAGAAATATGGAGGCACCTGAACTTTGCTTTCAGTAGCCCAACTGTTCTTTCAGTGACTCTGCTGCTCCGTCCATGTGCATCATTATATCGATTATCTGCCCCTGTCCTCGGATTCCTCACTGGTGTCAACAGCCAGGATATATTTGGGTAGCCGGAGTCAACTGGAAATAGTGAGAAACACACATTACTTGTGTACAATAGCACAGAGGACAACTCCATGTCACGTACAGTGACATACATTGTGTGAAACATCATGCTCACCAATGAGCCAGACTCTCTCACCCAATAATTGTGCCATCCTTTGTGGGACACTACTGTTCCTCATTACGTAGGCATCATGCACAGATTTTGGAAACTTGGCAGTAACGTGGCAAATATACTGATCAGCAAGGCACAACATCTGCACATTTATAGAATGGTAATACTTGCTATTTCGAAACACCTGCTCATTTATTCTGGGAGGGACCAAAGCAATATGGGTCCCGTCAATGGCCCCAATCACATGTGGAATGTGTCCCATTGTGTAGAAAGCAGCCTTAACAGGGGGAAAAGCATCACTTTGGGGGAACGAGATATAGCTGCTGATGTGTTTCAGTAAGGCAGTCAAAACTCTACTCAGCACTTTGGAAACAATTGGCTGTGACATACCAGCAGCCAGGCCCACTGTCACCTGAAATGATCCACTGGCCAGAAAGTTGAGCACTGACAGCACCTGCACTGTAGGAGGTATTGCAGTAGGACTTTGAAGAGCAAGAATGAGATTTGTCTCCAATTGTGCACACAGTTCAATGATTGTGGTCCTGTCCAGACGATAGTGAGAATTATATGGCGTTCCTCCAGTGCAGCCAAGTCGACTAAGGGTCTGTACCTGGGTGCATTCCTCCTCCTCCTCCGCAGTGGTTGGTATCTAAACAAACCAAACATCACAAGTGCGTGATAGCAGGAAAGATAGACACACAACATCACAGTAAACAGAGCTGTCTTATACATTTCAGGTAACCAATGATTGGAATCTGCTGTGGTGTACTCTACATGCAAACGGACTTCTGAAACCATACATTCTCATTAATTTGCCATCCTGGCTCACAGATGTAGTCGAAGTCGTGAGATTTGATTTGTAGCATTACATTTTACATGTTTTGTCAACTACTCTTCTGCAAGCAGTGTACTGATATGAGCTCTCATTGAAGAGCCAGAGTCTCCCACCAAACCTAAGATCTAGACGTGTTGGAATTGCGTTGGTGTGTACCATCTGTCCCTATAACGCACATTTAATTGACTACATGAGTACTATCATCAGGAAATGGCCCCCGTCTGCCCTGCATGCATAGCTCAGGTGGAAGTGACCTCACTCCGCTGGCGTTTGTCATCATGGCAGAGGGTGGTCTGAACCGCCGTGCAACTCCTCATTGGTTAACCTTCCTAGCTATGGAGCCCAGGGGCCAATGATGATCACCGCCAGCGGTGATGGTGATTACTGGCGCGGACGCGACCGCCATTTTCATATGCCCATGTCACTTGTCTCCTGACTTCACCCTATCAAGACCTCCACTGCGTGAGCTGCTGTGTCCTGTGTCTGGAACCCACAATGGCCATACTACAGGGGATAGGGCCCCAGCCTTCACATCCGAAGAACTGGAGAAGCTTGTGGATGGGGTCCTACCCTTGTATGTACAGTTGTATGGGCCTCCAGATCAACAGGTGAGCACCTTTTAGGTATTTTGGATGCAATATGGCTGTACGTAGATGTATGTGTGTGCATGGAGTGTGTCCTTTAAGGAGTGTTGTTTGCTGCATGCAATATGTACTCAGAGGTACAAGTAATGTGTAAGATGAATGTGGGATGAATGCAGTATGTAGTCCATTGCTGTAACAGAATGTAGTGTGTAGTTAATGGTGTCCTTCTGTCTGTGTTTCCTATGCAGGTCAGTGCCCATCAGAAGAAAGGGTTATAGCGTGCCATCACCAAGTACGTGCAGACCCTGGGGGTCCATAGCCAGTGGAGCACCCACTGCAGAAAGAGATGGGAGTACATGCAATGCTAGGCCGGGAAGACTACGGAGGCCCAGCTGGGAATGTCCTCCCAACGAGGGAGGGATGCCTGTCTGACCCTGACCTCCCCAATGGACCGCATACTGGCGGTGGCAAACCCAGAGTTGGATGGGCGCTTGAAGGCAGCACAGCAGCCACAAGGGGGTGATTACACACTGTGTACATTTCTTTCCTGATGCCTGGCATGGTCTTTGGATGCAAGGTAATAGTCAGTGTATGCCTCGGTATGCCCTTGTAGGTTATGTTGTCAAGTTCTGCATAGCTATGGTGAGTGGTATGTACAATTGGTATTGGTCATTTGCTGGTATTTCAGCTTCAGTAAGAGCCTACATCCTGACTCACTTGTGTTGGAGTGATGCTCTGATGTCCGCTGCCTAGGTGGTGTGACCTGGCAATTGCACGTTGTGCAATCGCTTTGTCAGAGTAGTGTAGCTGTGCCTTTGTCAACAGGCAGATATGGATTAGTAATTCTCAGTAGGTGTGCAGATGGTTGTGTCTGCAGAGTTTATTTCAGCTGTTGTTCCCAGGCAACGGTGAGGTACTGTGGTTGTTACTGCATAGTGTAAATACCAGTGAGTCATAGTGGTGTGTATACAATATGTGCTGCTATTGACCTTGTGCTCCCTTTCTTTCTCCCCCATTCTCCCTCCTTTTCTTTTCTTGTCCTTGTGTGCATTAGCATCACCTGGTGAATGAGCAGGGGCACCGGCAAGTGTGGGAGCTGCAGCCCACGGGATGCAGGAGGCAGTGTCCACCGATGCCGAGCAGACCAGTGGGTTGGAGGGCGAGGGGAGCACCACGGGGGACAGGTGCTACAACAACTGACTGTGATTTCTCCTCCGATGGGAGCTCCCTGGTGGTGGCGGACCTCTTTGGGACCACCACGGCATCATCATCTTCCACCCCCCCCGTTCTAGCACCACCCTCCCAGGGGGGTGGGAGTCTCCTTCGCCGCAGGCCGCCTCAGCCTCGGCCCCAGTCAGCCCTGCTGCCCTCACCTAAGATCCATCTCTGTAGGGCAGTCAACCATAGTGAATGCCCTCCAGGGGCTGGCATCCCAGATGCAGCAATGCAATGCCTACCTGGAGGGTATTCACAGTGGCTTGGCTGGCCTACTGAGATCGTTTCAGGCTCTGGCCTCCTCTTTGGCAGCCAGTGTCCCTAGTTCTTCTGTCCCTCCTCCAACTATCAGTACCCAGACCCAGAGCCCTCTCCCCCCACCCATCCCAAGCACACAATCAGACAAGCATGCACCCAGGACAACAGACAGGACTCTCAAAGACAAGCACAAGCACCACAGATCACACCACAAGCATACACACAGCCAACACACAGAAGCACACACAACAACAACCACTGCCTCCACTGTCTCCCCCTCCACCTCCTCCCTCACAGTCACATCAGCACTCACACCTGCAAGCACTGCATCCTCAGTCCCAGATCCTGCCACCTGTTCAGCCTTGCCCACAGTCACCACAATAGCAGACACGCAGACTAGTACCCCATTCACCACATGTGCAGTCACCACCACCACCATCACATCCACATGCAGCACACCCACCTTACTTGCAGACACCACCCCAACATACATTCACATGACCTGCTTGACCTCTCCCTCCCTCTCTGTCTCTGTCCTCCCAAAACACATAAACGCTCCCACTCAGACACTCAACAGCCATCCACCTCACACACACACACTTTACATGCACCTACAACCCACTCCAGCACATCTACACCTCCTACAACCACTCCCTCTACCGCCACTCCCAAACCTGCTCCCACACTCTGTCCCACTGTACCTAAAAAACGTTTCCTTTCCTGCCTTGACCTCTTCTCTCCTGCGGACCCACCCCGTGTTGTACCGAAACGTAAGGTCCCACTCCCCCAGCCCAGTCCCTCCAGCTCCCAATCCTCTTATGGCCCCCATAGTGTTGCAAATGTCCCTCCCCAGGCTAAAACACCTCCTACTACAGAATATAGGGCTGACACTCTCACCCCTGCTCCAGGCCCTCTCCCTCACCCCCTCCCAAACCAAAGTCCAAAGACCCCCCTTCCAGGATGAAATACCCACAACTCCTGAGCTGCCTGCCTTCCACATTGATGTCCCTGCTCAGTGGAGTCACTTGGACTGTCAGGAGTCAAGTTGGGCCTATTTTGTTTCCCTGTGGGTTGCCATGGACAATTGGACTGGTCAATGGCCCTTTGTATATAGTTCCTGTTATGTTGTGGCGCTATTCCAACCGGAATACAGTGATTGAATCACAGGTATTTGTCCTGCATTTCTTTTCTTCTGGCTTATGTTATTGTTGTACTTTTCAGTGGTTTGTTTTCCATGTGTGTGGTATGTATGTCTGGTGTGTGTTGTCCATGTGGGTGTGTCACTCTCCCCTCCCTCGCTTGTGTGCTAGGCAGCTGTAGTGAACGTCGTCTTCGTTGCTGTCCTGGACTCCCATTGCATGGTACAGCATCGGCAGGAATTCCAATTCGAGTTCCATCGCAGCAGCTTTTCGTGGCAGTGGTCCCGCCCCAGAAATTCTGGCGGGCTGCCATGTCGTAATATGTGGGCGGTAAATGGTGTTCCTCCAGGCTGGAGATGGCGACCACCGCGGTCGGTGGTCGAACCGCACTGGCGGTTCAGTGGGTGCGTCGGCTGTATATGGTAGGGATCACTGCTGTGGTCATAATATAGTGGTCTTCACAGCCAGCCTGGTGGCAGTACTACCGGCATCGCAGGCGTGGCAGTCAGCTGACCACCAAAGTCATGATGAGGGAAAGAGTGTCTTGTGTGAATGGTTGGTGTACTGCTTAATGGTACAATCAACATGCGTGATAACTGGCACAAGTGACATCAATGTTGGACTACCAGCACAATGTCACTAGCCTGTAATGCAACTGTATCACCATTCTAATGACAGCCCATGTGGAACCAAGATGCACATTCCCCTTGTGCCACATCTACAAAGTCACAAAATGCATGCATTGATCTACACATGCCTGTTGCTGATATCTTGCGTGCAAAGAAATATTTCAAATTTAGGGAGGGACAATCTAATGGTGCAGAAAATCCATAACAGTTGCACTGTCCCTTCCCATTAGCACATGTGTGGGGCCTGCTACAGGCAGATGAGAATGTAACAAAAGCATTGTATGCAGTGGACCTACCTGTGTTATGCTGCAGTAGTCCCATTATTTATGGTGCCAATGCATCATTACACCAAAAGAGTGACAGCACACATTACTCTACTGTGGCAATGTCCCCAATGGTGAACAGCAAGGCTAACTACATGCCACCATGGTGTCAGTGACAGGGACACGGAGCCTGCATGATAGTAGGTGTTGTGGGATCAAAGCACAAATGCCCACATGTAATAGGAAATTATGTTGTGCCACGCTTCCTCAAATTTGGCAGCGTTGAGCACTGCCATTTTCTAAACTCACTAATGGCCAGTATTTACTAGAATATGGGGCACCCCTGTGTCACTCCCTGTGCTGTGGCTAAATAACCTGACGTGGGCCAATGCAGCAACACCATAGTGCAAGGATAGCTGTGTTGAGGAGGAGAAGGACTCTAGTTTACAAAAACTCGGAAATCTGAGGCACTGTAAAAATGCAATGGGTGTTGCTCTGGCACACCCACAGCAATACCAATTGCACTCCCCTACCATGCAAAGTGCTGCATGTGGAGGGGCCTTTTTTACAAGATGGCCCTGAGCCACAATAAGTCACTTAGCGCCACATTGTAAAACCATCACAGGACATTGCGACACCCGTGCGTCACGAAAAGTAATGCTAAGGTGGCGCTAGGGGGCACCTAAATATGCCCCAAAACATCTTGTGAGCTTGACCCATGTGTGGTGAACAATGCTACACATAATATACAACTACAACCTTGGGTCTGTAACATGTCACTGAGCCTCCAGTAGCAAGTAAATGATGTGCCATGTCAACACCCACCACAATCTAAGATTGCCATTTCACTTTCTCATTGCAAAGGATGATGCCTTACCTCCTGCCCACCTTCCTGTCCTGGATTTTACAGATGACATGGATGACCAGCTGCCAACCATCAAAGAAGAGACTCTCCAGGATGTCCTAGGTCCCCTCCAGACACCACCTCCAGTCCCAGGGAGGACACACTGCATTGCAGGGTCTCCACATGAACCACCCAGCTACCAACACGCAGCACCAGCAAATACTGACACAGCCCTGGACTCCGAGGACACAGACATCACCTTCCAGAAGACAGTGGTAGGAGTCCAGCGGGAGCTGGCCAAGCAGGTTTGGCTGGGGATGGAGACCATGGCAGGCTGCCTAGAGGGAGCGCAGAGGTTCCTCAGTCCAATTAAGGACAACTCAGCTGCCATCAGAGGCACCCACTCCCCGCTACATGGACTCCAGCAGTCCCTGGCTGACATAGCTGCTGTCATGAGGCAGAGGTTTCAACAATTGTTCTCCAAAAGTGGCAGCAGCATGATAGACAACAGGCTAGGGGATATATAGATATCCTGGAGTCCATACAGCAGGAAGTGGCCTCCCTCAGAGAAAACATGGCTGCCTACTACTGTGATATTGCTGCGGTGTTGAGAAATCAACAGTTCCCTCTTGCTGCAGTAATGCCTTAGGTGTTTCCACAAATGGCAGCTGCCGGGACCTTTGACTCCACATCTCTGTCCCCTGATGTGTGTGTGGCCCACTCACTCTCAACAATAGCACCACCCATGCACAGTAGGCACCAAACACATCAGAGGATAAAGATGTGGAAGGAACAACATTCACAAGGAAAACCACCTGATAGCACCAGTCAGTGCCACTTGGACAGTCTCTCCTTAGTTCTGGGCTTAAGATCATGCTGGAGTTGTGACAGCATGAAATGTGCTCTCTTCCCTCAACCACTGTTGACTTGTCTGCTATGTACTGTCATTGTCTCAATTCTTACCTATTGGCAATTTTGACACCTCCTCACTAATACACATTTCTCCTAACCATGTCTCATTACATGTCCCTCACCCTTGGACTCTGATTGTACTACAAATGGCTAAGGTTCTCTCATGGGGTATGTGAACTGGACATTGTATAGCATTTGGAATTACATTGCACCTGTAAATAAAGCACCTTGTTCACATGTAACATTTCTATGTTTACTGTGATCCATCAACTCAGCTAAATGATTGCATTGTGTGAATCCATGAGTACATAACATCATTACATGAGTTCATTACTGTCAGACACAAAGCCACACACTAGGATCCTATCATGAGAAAGGTGAATGATGGTGTTGTGGGCTACAACCAGCTTACAGAGTATTCAATACATGTATTGAACAGAAATCCTTATAAGTTGACATATGGCATGTATGGCTCGGATCCAACTCAATGATAATTTACCCAGATGGGAATACCAGTACAGCTAATATGTGTGGTACAGAAGAGGCTAACCTAATCAGTGACGGGCACCTGTCAGTGTTGCAGGATACAGTCCCAAATTTGGCTGTTGTCATATGTGCCACACTTGCCAACAATGATACTGCAACACCCCACGAGAGACAGTTGAAGTTCCATACTTAACTGTCTGTGATAACGTATACATACACAATGTGAATAGCTGAAACAGTGGATGACACATGTATGGACTAGTTGATGTAATTTAGCAGCCACTCTGACAGCTCCTTGGTCATACGAGATGCACATGGTAATCCATGGAAATGAAAACAGTAAGCATATCCTAAGCCATTCCTTCAACTTGGCCAGTGCACACACAAGAACACACAGACACTCAATCAACATGGAGAACCAATAGTCTAATACAAATTGGATTCATTTAAAAATATTAAAAAACTTCATACCTAAACCTACCCTAAAAACAACCCTTACTAAACTAACCTAAATTAACTTAACTAAACTTACACCTACACCTATCTAACCTATTCTAAAATAATCTTATACATGTAGTGCCACACTCTAAACATTGTCCCCCCAAGTCCCTTAAGAGACAAGATGCAAGTAGAACAATATAAACTAAGGCTACACATGTACTTACTTAACCTATGTCCTAAACAAATATATTTATTTTTGCATTTCTTTTTATTTCTTTTATTTTTTACACATATATACCCCAACATAACCCCCCAGCCAACCCCCCAAATAAAAAAGTACTAAAATCCACCCCCAACTATACTTACTCTAACCTATGCCTACCCTAAAGTATTTTACTAATCTAAAACCCAACCTAAAAACCTGTCAACTGTAAATGAGAAAGGGAAAGAAGTGGGAAGTAGTGGCACTACCACATCACATTTTCTTCAATTTCCTCTTTATGTACTTTAACAACTTGTGGTTATTAGCACTCTCCTTCTCTAAACGTTCTAATCTAGCCACCATGGCAGCATTGTCACATCTAATGTCAGTTTCAAAGTTATGTGTGATGGCCTCAGCAAGTGACTGTAGGGGTCTCTGGCTTGTGACAGGTGCAGCTTATGTGAAGGGGGTTAGACCCGCAGAGGCCTTCTGTACTCCTGATGTTTTCTCCAATGTGGCCTACTTTTTTTGTGGCTGCTGCAGAGGTCCCCAAGGTAGGATAGCACGCCATGCCCCTGTGCCCTTTTCCTTCTGGAACCTCCTCTCCATTCTCTGGTAGCCAGCATTCACATACAAAATGTGACTGTATCTGTCTCCCCTTTTGTGGAATGCATGTCGTCCTGCTGGTGTCATATTGGCAGCTGAAAAATGAGGAGAATAAAGCATTAAATTCAGCATTGGGTGGAGGTAGAACAGACATTTAGGCCCTCATTACAACATTGGCGGTAAAAGCCGCTTACCGCCGTGCAGAAGACCGCTAACACACCGCCGCGGCCGCGGAATTCCGCCACAGCTATTATGACCCACATCCCGAAATCCGTCAAAAAACAGACACCCACACAATTCCGCCACACAGGTCAGTGATAAACTGGCGAAAACAAAACCTCCACCGTCACGCCAACAGAAATACGCCCACTCTATCACGACCCACGAATCCACGCGGCGGTCTTTCAACCGCGGTATTCCATTGGCGGTACACACCGCGGCTCTCAAAATACACACACACATACAAAACAAAGCCACATTGGCCAAATCGAAATACGCACACCTGATACCCATACACACACCACTCCCACACACCCAATACAATATAAAACACACACCCACATCACCCACAAACCCCTAAGACAAAAAATTCACAAAGAAGGCCAGAGAGAGACAGCACCAGCAAGAACAACAGCATCCACAGGCACTCAACACCATCACCCACACAACTTCCACGCACAAAACACCACACACCACTACATATCACCACACTTATCACTACACACACTACCCCACACATCACCCACACAACCCCATGGCACAGCAAAGACACCCCAGGTTCTCGGAGGAGGAGCTCGGGGTCATGGTGGAGGAAATCTTACGGGTAGAGCCACAGCTATTTGGAGCACAGGTGAAGCACTCCTCAATAGCAAGGAAGATGGAGCTATGGTGATGAATAGTCGACAGGGTCAATGCAGTGGGACAGCACCCAAGAAATCGGGATGACATCAGGAAGAGGTGGAACGACCTACGGGGGAAGGTGCATTCCGTGGTCTCCAGACACCACCTGGCGGTACAGCGGACTGGTGGCGGACCCCCACCTCCTCCCCCACAACTAACAACATGGGAGGAGCAGGTCTTGGTGATTCTGCATCCGGAGGGCCTCGCAGGAGGGTATTTATAGGGATTGATGCGTGTTCTTTTAGGCCTGCTGCATCCTGTCCTTGTAACTTATTGTTAAGGCTTTAACGCACTCCCTATCCCATTTGAACATGTCACGTTTCAAGGACAACCGTGAAGAACTGACAAGGGATTTATTCACACATCAAACTAGCTCGGTCTCAACAAGCACACCCACACGACAGTCTGACAGTTTCAAAGTTAAGTTTCAAAAGCTGGAAAAACTGAGAAAACAGGAGCTAGCAAGATGGTGGGATGGGATCACCTTACAAAAATATTTAGATAATAACAAGATACCAAGAGGTCTTAGAATTTTGATCTTTCCAACCTATGAAGACTTAGATGATGAATCACTCAAGGAATGGGAGGACAATTTGCAAAATGCATCATTTAATATGATGCGTATTTTAATTAAACATACTGACAAAAAGGTCACCAAACTACAGGGTGACATTGAAACACTTGAGAAAGAGATTGATGAAATTCCTCAGAAAGACCTTATAAAAAAGAATTACGAGATTTTGGAAAGGATAGTGGAGGACTACCAAATTTACCTTCGTGATAAAAAATTACGTAAAGTCAAACGTGATGACCTTGATTATAAATTGGGTAGAATTTATACCTTCGCTCGCAAATTTGACAATGTAAAGGTCTCTGAGACCATGACCAATAGAGGTGGCTTCACAAGTGATACTGATCTTTCTAGTGGTAGCTCCATATCCTCCCTGAATAGTAGCACCTCTAAAATAAACGGTTCCTCCAAGCAAAATCTTCACAGTGCTTCCAATAATTTTTTTGTCGAAATGGAGCGATTACGCCTTGGAACAAAAACAAATCGGAGAGAAATAAGAAGGGGTGGCAGACAATGTAGAAAAAGGTTCAGAAAAACAGGGGGTCCGTACCCGTTCCAAGAAGGACTAGGATCTATTACCCCCCAGATTAGCGAATCTGGAGGTGACCTGACTATAGTCAATTTATCTGACCGTCATTAGAGTAAAATAGAATGCAATCTATTGAGTAAGGGCTTGGGATTTTGTCCCACACAGACTAATGATCAGGTTGAGACTTTTGTTGATCTGTTTAGATTTACCCGTCAACTTAAATTGAAGAATTACTTTTCCTCCCGGCATGGAGGGTTTTCAAGTGGTGACATCCCCACACCCCAGTCTGTGGGTCATACACGTGGGAGCTCTCATACACTAGTCGAATCAGTATCAGACCTGTATGGTATACAACTTCTGATGTCCTTACAGGATGACGGTGGAACTAGTATTGAGGACATCAGAACTGATCTAGATATTAAGGAGGATGTTAACACTACTAGTGGCCTTAAACTACGGTCCAAATTCATACCTTCTAAAACACACAGCAACATTGACTTATTTTCGATGAAGGTTTCATCTGAGTTATTCAAATATTTTAGTACTTTTAAAATCAACTGGCAGCAAAAAGACAATCTGTCCTCGCTAGAACGTAAGGCTCTCATCAGCCTTAAAAAGATCAATCTATCGTAATTCGTGAGGCAGATAAAGGTGGGAACGTAGTCATTATGAATAAGGGTGATTATATGCAAGAAATAGATAGACAATTGGCTGATCCTGCATGTTATAAACGTCTCACTGGCAATCCAATCCATGCACTGACAGAGTATATCAACAACAAATTGTGGGGATGGCATGAACTGGGTCTTCTCTCTGACCATGAATACAAATATCTACTAGTTAAACATCCTAGATATCCTTGTATATACATCCTTCCGAAAATACATAAAGAAGGCACTTTCCCTCCAGGGAGACCCATAATATCAGGGATCGATTCCCCCACAGAGAGACTATCGGGATTTGTAGACCTCTTTTTACAAAAATTTGTTTCCAATTTACAGTCATTTATCCAGGACAGTAAAGACATCCTCAATAAGTTTGAGGACTTTCTGTGATCTGATGATCTCATGTTCGTCACCATGGATGTGAACAGCCTTTATACTTGTATTCAGAAATCATTTGGCATATTGGCAGTTACTTCTTATCTCAATACTCGTACTGCTGACCATTTTTCCCACAATCAGATGCTTCTAGAAATGATTGATATAATTCTATCAAGGAACTATTTCCTACATAACACCAAGTGGTTTCAACAAGTACAGGGGACGGCGATGGGTTCTAAATTCGCCCCGTCCTACGCCTGTTTCTTTATGGGATGGTTTGAGAAAGTACATGCTTGGGGCAAACAAGCCTCCCCTTGGACTGAATTCATTGTATTTTGGGGGAGGTATATTGATGACATTATTCTGATATGGAATGGGTCTATTGAACAACTCACCCAGTATCATGCCTTCCTCAATGATAATCCCTACAACGTCAAACTTAGGCCCTCATTCTGACCTTGGCGGGCGGCGGAGGCCGCCCGCCAAAGTCCCGCCGTCAGGTTACCGTTCCGCGGTCGAAAGACCGCGGCGGTAATTCTGACTTTCCCGCTGGGCTGGCGGGCGGTCTCCTTCAGACCGCCAGCCAGCCCAGCGGGAAAGAGGCTTCCACGATGAAGCCGGCTCGGAATCGAGCCGGCGGAGTGGAAGCTGTGCGACGGGTGCAGTTGCACCCGTCGCGTATTTCACTGTCTGCGCAGCAGACAGTGAAATACATGTAGGGGCCCTCTTACGGGGGCCCCTGCAATGCCCATGCCAGTGGCATGGGCACTGCAGGGGCCCCCAGGGGCCCCGCGACCCCCCCTACCGCCATCCGGATCTCGGCGGTCCGACCGCCGGGATCTGGATGGCGGTAGGGGGGGTCAGAATCCCCGCGGCGGTGCAGCAAGCTGCGCCGCCGCGGAGGATTCAATGGGGCCGCGGTACACTGGCGGGACCCCGCCAGTGGTGCCGGTCCGACCGCGGCTTTACCGCCGCGGTCGGAATCCCCATTGGAGCACCGCCGGCTTGTCGGCGGTGCTCCCGCGGTCCTCCGCCCTGGCGGTCAAAGACCGCCAGGGTCAGAATGAGGGCCTTAGTCTTCAACATAGTAAGGTTTCTATAGATTTTTTGGATATAAGATTTTTCATACAACATAACTCCATACAAAGTGTTCTGTACAGGAAATCTACTTCTTTCAATAGCCTCCTTCATGCGACTAGTGCACATCCTTCTTCTGTAATTAATAATATCCCCTTTGGCGAGATGACATGTGTACGACGCAACTGCAGTACTGACGACAAGTTTCGGGAACAAATTGGATTTGTTAAACAGAGATTTACTAATAGAGGTTATGACCATATGATTCTTTCCAAAGCAGAACAACGCATCAGGAATACACCAAGAGAGGACACTTTGACCCTAATACCTCGCAGCAACAACAAAAAATTTACCGAACACTTGTCTTTTGTCACTAGATACACAGTCCTTAGTCAGGGTATTTACAGAATACTCAAACGACATTGACACTTGTTAATTGATTTACCTGGACTTAAAGGGCTCCTCCCTAAAACTCCCAAGATCACTTACCGGAGGGGAAAGACGCTTAGGGACTACCTTTGTCCCAGCTATGTACTTGTACCTAATGCAACCACATGGCTCTCCACAAAACCTTCTGGTTTTTATATTTGTCGTGAATATAATATGTGTGTTTTTGGTTTGGACAAAACCAAAACTTTTTGTTACAACAATACTGGGACACACACTATCAAAAGTTTCATCAACTGTAACACTAAATTTGCGATTTACATTTTAGGTTGTGCATGCAACAAAATATATGTGGGTAGCACTATAAGATCTCTTAAACAAAGAATACAGGAACATGTGCGGGCCATTAGGAACAATGACAGCAGGTACCCATTGACATCACACATTGCGTTGGCTCACCCTCATGATGGTTCAATTTGGTTTCAAGGGATCGACCATATCCCGCAACATCCCAGGGGAGGCAATATGGAATTACAATTACGCAAAAGGGAGGCAGCTTGGATATGCCGGTTACGAGCAGTAGAATTAGGACATAACACAGATCATGAATTTCATTTCTTTTTATGACGATTTGCACTTAGTACTCGTTTATATATATTTTTTCATGTACTACAAATTACTCTCTGCTTACACATTTATGCATGACATGTTTATGGGGTATCAGTGTAGGCCTCCATAGAAAATATCTTTGAAAAATTTTTTTCACAAATTTCTCATTCTTACTGACCAATTCTACATGATACCACCTGATTGTTGAATGGCAATTCTCCATACGATATCATCTGTTTGTTGAATACCATTTTGTTGGGGATCTCCTATGTTCTGCTGATTGCTATACTCTTAAATTGTATCTTTTATTTTTTTATACAACAAAGTATTCTTTGCTCAAACTTCGTGTATGACAAGTCCATGTGACCTCAGCATTGGCCTCCATTGAAAATTACTTTTTCTTATTGATTAACTTGATGTGACACCCTCTGTGTGCTGAATGGTACTTCTTGAAGTATCCTTTAAGCTCTTTTAATGTATTTCTTCCATGGCTATATCTTTAAATTGTACCTATCTTCTACACAACAAATTGCTCTTTGCTTAAACTTTATGTACGATATGCTTATGAGGTCTCAGCACAGGCCTCCATAGAAAAAATTCATACTCTTACTGATCAATTCCATATGTTACCATCTGATTGTGGAATGGAATCTGTTCGGAGATCCTTTTATCTTTCTCCTGATGTATCGTTTTTCTTGGCTATACCTTTTAATTGAAATATGTATAACCCTCTGCTTGTCTGTTCACAAAACGTTGGCAATGTCCTTCTATATGGTTCTTTCATTTTATCCCCTTTTTTCTCTTTTCTTCTTTCTCTTTTTTCACATCTTTTTTTCACCTCTTTTTCAATAGGTAAAATATTTCCTCCTCCCTTTCCCCAGATTTTTGCCCTTCTGATATCCGAGATCTTAATTGTCACCTTAATAAATATTTTTTGAGTTTACGGGCCCACTCCTGTGTGTTACACACTTTACGTGTTTTTCCTCCTCTCAAGGTGGCCGCCAAATTGCAGTCCTCCGTTTGTTCCGACAATACAGTGAACACATACGAACACGACGACTGCTATTTGCAGTCTGTCTTTCATTTTTACATTTTTTTGTCAGGACATGACGGAAGCTCTTAGGAATTGGCTTCCGCTCTTCCCCCTTTTTTAAAGAACCGCATCGCGCACAGGACGCGCGCACACAGGAATAGCGGTACGGGCGGCACATGGCCGGGCCCGTTAACTTCCAGACTCACCGGCCTTTGACACTTCCTTGATCTTTTTCACGCACTGTACAGGTAAGCACGACACCTTGCCGGGCGATAGTTTGCTTTTCTCTTTGGGAGATATTCAATTTCCCATCATTTTTGTCTTTCCATGCGACCAGTGTTTTTTCACGTACTAAGTCAATTATTATTTCAATTTCTTCCCACTAGGCTTACTATATGCCTTCGTGTAGTCATATCTTGCAAATTTACTCTTACATCATCAGGAATACCTTTTTGGTATGTTTTTCGACTTACCTTTTCAAACTTATATCACCTTTTTTACTCATGCGAACTTTGTCCCTTGGCGGAGGAACCCTTTGTTTAAACTTTCAACACCTCTGGTGTACTTATTTCCTATGAGGAACTTGTCTCATCACGCTGTCTGCACGAAATTTCCCTCACCTATAATCAGTTCACGTTGCACTTTTTGGATTCTCTTTTGGTGCTTGTTTCCTCTCCTTGCCGGTTCTTTTGACCATTTATGATTTCACTGTTGGTCTAGACCAACTCAATATTTATAAATATTTATAAATATTTAAAAAAATTCTCTTGTACTGCATTTTTGACGCATCATCACATAATGTGTTCACTTAACTATTAGTATATAAAATGGCACTTTATATGTTAATTTGGTGTTTTTTTGGTGGTATATTGGCATTATTATATTATCCCTTTATTCTCTCATGGTTATATGTTACTTTGCAGCACTGAGGAAGCCCTTTTGTATGGGGCGAAACGCGTTGGCTGCCTTTTCCTTTGTGAACCTCATGTTACAACAAGCTTCATACGTCAATAATAAAAAAATATTCTGAAGGCAACTGAGAGAAGCTTCGTACTATTTCTACGGCATTGGACTTTTCCTGCTTACTGTGGCTGCTGGACGCTTTAGAGTGGTGCGCCCCCTGAATGTTCTTGGCCTTGCAGGAGTCGGTGGAGGAATGGACTCTGGTAAGTCAAACCTTTAACTACCATATCCCCCACCCTACCTGCATGCTATCACAGAGCCCCACCCTCACCCCCTCCCCTATCACTCCAACTCCTCACTAATGTACTAATAACACAAACATCCCAACACCAAGGCCTGCATGCAATAACAAAGCATGGACACCCATCACTAAAGCATGCCCACTGCACATACCCATAACACCCCCCTCAACCATCATCACACAAGCCCCCACACAGGAATGCTAGCACTGGGATACACGCTCACCCACCCATTGCACACCATGACACACACAGATGCAATAATCATGCTTTTACACCCCTGCAGGACCATTACCCAACGTCACCAGACAGGAGGGTCCAGACATCTCCACCCCACCCACAGAAGAGGCCCACAGTGATGACAGCAGCTCTGTCCAACTGGATCCAGATGACCAGCTCGGACCATCGTGGGCCTCGGGACAGTCGGTTCCCCTCACACAGGCACAGCCCACCACAGACCTTCCACCCTCTGGTAACACCAGCACAGCACCCACCCAGCGGGCTCATACCTCCATCCCCAGGACACGTCAATCAGCTGTGTGTCCACCACTACAGGGAACCCAGGATAACCCACCATCCCAACAACAACAGGTACCTGGGGTCAGTGGCAGTGGGCACACGGTCCAGGGGACGGAGGCCCAGGAACAGAGGGGAACTGGGAGGGCTGCCGCGCGACAGGGGGCGGACAGGCAAAGGGAACCCACTCTCCACAAGGCCCTCTCCTCGATCATGGGAGCATACCACCACTCTCAGGAGACGATGGCAACGGTCCTGGCCAAGTTTCAGGAGACCCAGCGCATGCAGGAGGAACAGTATTTGGGGTTCAGGGAGGAACTCAAAAGCATCAGCTCCACCCTGGGCACCATCGTAGGGGTGCTGAAGGAAATACTGAACACCAGGAGGGACACTGTGGCACTCCAAGGGGCCCATGACACTAGCATGGATGATGAACTGCCCACCACCTCTGACGGCGCTAGTGGACAGGACGCCCCGCCACAGGACGACCACACCAGCACCCCACCCCCTGCAGACGGAGAACCACCCGCAAACGGTCCCTGACATCCAGGAACAAGACAGAGTACGATGCCAAGACCCCGCCAAGAAATGAGACCACCCTGATTGTCTAACCACTGTCCCACTTTGTAACCCTGTCTATATTGGAACTGCCCCAGCTCCACTTCCTATGCTCATATGGGCAATGCACCTGTGAGACGAATATACTGGACTCTGCCATGGACATACCTCCACCATCCCCCCCTCACCATTTTACAACCCCCTCCAATAATGAGCACTTCAATAAACACCCTTAAACCACAAAACAATCTGGAGTCAGTCTGTGATTTCGAATTTGTGTATTAGCAATCACAGTGACAAAATGTTTTTTCAAATGTAATGTCAACATACCTATGTCACACAGCTCAAGTCCATGAGGAATCTAAGCTGATGACACACGTTGGAAACCACACCTGTGAAACCGTAAGGGAAAATGACAACTCAGTGACCATACACTGGGTGAAATCGACAGACAGGCTAGAGGTAGAAGTGTTAAAGTACTTGTAGTAGGCAGGAATGTTTTCTCACCTGTATGTCACTGGAAATATTGCTGGATGACTGAGTCCCTGTTGTCAATGTCTTCTTCCTCTGCTTCATCCTCATCACTGTCCACAGGCTCCACAGCTGCCACAACACCGCCATCTGGACCATCCTCCTGCAGAAAAGGCACCTGTCGTCGCAAAGCCAAGTTGTGAAGCATACAGCAGGCCACAATGATCTGGCACACCTTCTTTGGTGAGTAGAATAGGGATCCACCTGTCATATGGAGGCACCTGAACCTGGCCTTCAGGAGGCCGAAGGTGCGTTCGATCACCCTCCTAGTCCGCCCATGGGCCTCATTGTAGCGTTCCTCTGCCCTGGTCCTGGGATTCCTCACTGGGGTCAGTAGCCATGACAGGTTGGGGTAACCAGAGTCCCCTAATAGCCACACCTGGTGTCTCTGGAGTTGACCCATCACATAAGGGATGCTGCTATTCCGCAGGATGTAGGCGTCATGCACAGAGCCAGGGAACATAGCATTTACCTGGGAGATGTACTGGTCTGCCAAACATACTATCTGTACATTCATGGAATGATAACTCTTCCGGTTCCTGTACACCTGTTCACTCCTGTTGGGGGGGGGGACAAAAGCTACATGGGTCCCATCAATGGCACCTATGATGTTGGGGATATGTCCCATGGCATAGAAGCCACCTTTCACTGTAGGCAAGTCCTCCACCTGAGGGAAAACGATGTAGCTCCGCATGTGTTTCAGCAGGGCAGACAACACTCTGGACAACACGTTGGAAAACATAGGCTGTGACATCCCTGATGCCATGGCCACTGTTAAGTATGCAAAGAGGCGGTGCACCGCAGAAAGAAGAATCCAATGTTCTGATGGTACAGGTAAACAATCCTTAATTTTTTAATATTAAATTGCAAGTCCGAAATGTTGATTCCAAAAAGTTCAGTAGATTACAGTAAGTTGAGGAAATAATAAGTTGAGCCAACAAGCTTGTATTCTTGCAATTCCAAACTTCCGATAAATGTGACTCAGGAAGAGCAGCCAACGCGTTTCGCCCTACAAAGAGGGCTTCTTCAGGGCATCAATAGTATCCAATCAGTGATTTGAATGCCTTCAAAAGTATCCAGTCAGTAAAAATAATGATAAACAAAATAGTAACCATTCGTGCGTGTGCAGCTACCAAGTATTCAGTGCTCAAAGCGCTCAATAACGCGGTCGAGCAGTCATAGAAGACCACAGGGTGCCGGCCCGAATATGGAGCCGACCGCCGAAGGAGGAACCCCTCTAATATGTGACACCGGTCCGAGTGTGCCTTCAGTAAGCCATGGCCACTGTTGTTTGAAATGACCCACTTGCAAGGAAATGGAGCACTGATAGCACCTGCCCTTGAGGGGGGATTCCTGTGGGATGGCGGGTTGCTGACATCAGGTCAGGCTCCAGCTGGGTACACAGATCCTGGATTGTGGCACGGTCAAACCTGGAAGTGATGATCAAACTTCTTTCCTCCATTGTAGACAGGTCCACCAGCGGTCGGTACACCGGAGGATGCCGCCATCTCCTCGCATGTCCCAGCAGACGGTGCCTATGAAGTACAACAGCGACCACAGAGTCAAACAACTCAGAGGTATTTACCCACAGTCTACACAGAACACCATTCATGCACAAAATGTGGCCTGTATTTGTGTTGTGAGACAAGGCCTAGGTATGTGTGATGCATTTGGTAATTAGGCCATGTGGGCCCCTGAAATGGCGGCTGCCTGACCTGTAAAGTGGGACTATGGGATGTGAGGTAACTGCGCTGGCGTTTTACACCGTCGCGGTAGGCGGTCGAAGACCGCGGCGCAATGCTGCATTGGTTAACATTGGACCCTATGGGTCCCAGGAGCCAATGACGATGTACGCCGGCGGTGACGGTACGCACCGCCGCGGACGTGACCGCCGCGGACGTGACTGCCATTTTCTATCTATTCAATCTCTCGATACCTGATCTTCAACAGGAGAGGACCTACACTGCAAGTGCTGCTGTGACCTCGGTATGGAAGAGACAATGGCTCGTGCGTCTGGGGAAAGGGCCCCTGCCTTCACTGCAGAGGAGTTGGAGAAGCTTGTCGACGGGGTCCTCCCCCAGTACACGCTACTCTACGGTCCTCCAGACCAACAGGTAAGTACACAGGGAGCATGCTGTATGGGCTATGCCTGTGTGGAGAGAGCTGGTTGTAAGAAGGAAGGGGGCACAGTTCTGCGTGCATGAAGGACTGTGAATGCATGTGCCACATGGCAAGGGTAGGGATGGGGGCCACTCACTTTCACGGTGCAGTTGGTAATGACTTCTCTTCTTCCCCTGTACTATTCCTGTAGGTCAGCGCCGACCAGAAGAAGGATATTTGGCGTGCCATCGCCAAGGACGTCCGGACCCTGGGGGTCCATCACAGACGGAGCACCCACTGCTGTAAAAGATGGAGCAACAAGATGGCGGAGGCTCAGCTGGGGATGGGCTCCCAAAGTGGGAGGGGTGCCCGTCGAACCATGACTCCCCTGATGTTCAGGGTCCTGGCGGTGGCCTATCCTGAGTTGGATGGGCGCTTGAGAGCATCACAGCAGACACAAGGGGGTGAGTACACTATCATTCAGCGGACTTTGCGCGCAGTGAAGGTGTCTGGGTGGGGGAGGAGGGCTGTGGGTTTCCCTAGGCCAGGGCGAGTTCAGTAGGCAAGGCCCCTCCATAAGGCAGGCCATGTGGCCCCCCACCCCACCTCTGTAGAGTACCAAGTACAGCTATTCATGCCCCTGTGTCACCTATGTGTGCAGATGTCGTCCATAGCCTTGTAGGCCATTTCCCAGGAATTGCATCTGTAGAGCCCAAGAGCGCGACGTAGTGCAGGGGGCTGCTGTGTCTGTATTGTCCGCCAACGCTAGCGGTAAGCCATGCACTCAACCTGTCTTTCTTCTGTCGTCCCCCCCCTTTTTGTGGTCTCCCTGTTCTTGTGTGCATTAGCATCATCAGGTGGAGGTACAGTGGCACCGGAGCACGAGGGAGCTGCATCCCACATGAGCATGGAGGCCCACACTATGGACTCAGAATACACCAGTGGGACGGAGGGCGAGGGGAGTGCAACGGCGGTCACAGGATCAGCAACCAGCGACACAGACTCATCCTCCGATGGGAGCTCCCTTGTGGTGGCGGCAACATCAGTGCCCCCCACTTCTACAAGTACAGCCGCCACCCCCCTACCAGCACCGCCCTCCCAGCAGCCCCTCAGCCTTCGCCCCGTGCCCGCTCACCCAGGAGGGTGGGCATCACCTTCGCCCCAGGCACCTCAGCCCCTGCCCCTGTCACTTCTGCTGCCCTCAGTGAGAAGACCATTGACCTCCTCAGGTCCCTCACTGTTGGGCAGTCTACCATTTTGAATGCCATCCAGGATGTAGAAAGGGAGTTGCAACACCCAAATACATTCCTGGAGGGCTTTCATTCTGGTCAGGCTGCCCTTCATCAAACCCTTCAGACTCTGGCCTCAGCACTGATGGCAGCCATTGTCCCTGTGTCTAGCCTCCCCCCTCCAACTACCTCCTCCCAAACCCAATCCCCTGTACCTCTGCCTATCCCAAGCACACCATCAGACCAGCCTGCACACACCTCACCACACAAGGGAAGCTCTGGCAAACATAAGCACCACACATCCCACAGGCACTCACGCAAGCATCACACACATGCAGACACACCAACATCCACTGCCTCCACTGTGTCCCCCTCCTCCTCGTCTCCCTCCTCCCTCCCAGTCTCGTCTACACTCACACCTGCATGCACTACCACTACAGCCACTACGTCCCGCACCAGCACACCGACCACCACACCCCGCTCACGTGCACTCACCACCCCACTACCATTTACACGTCCCCTGTGTCCTCTCCCAGTGTGTCTGTGACGCCCCCTCCCAAGATACACAAACGCTGGCACACACCCACCCAACAGCCATCCACCTCACGACAGCCTCCGGCCCATGCACCTGCACCCAAAACCACAAAACTTACACCTCCTACAACCACCATCTCTTCCTCCACTCCCAAACCCCCTCCAGCTACCCGTCCCAGTGTCTCCAAAAAATGGTTCTTGTCCACCCTTAACCTATTTCCCACCACCCCCCCCGTCCAACTCATAGGTCCCGTACTAGCACCTCAGCCAAAAAATCTCCGGGACCAGTTGTGCCTGTTGTTACAGGTATGTGGGGTGCACCGGCCACCAGGCCAGCCAGTGTGGCACGGAGCCACAGCACAGCCAGTCCCCCCCGTGAAGCACCAGAAGTAGGACAGTACCCGGTGGGAGAGGGGGAAGACTCCAGCCATCCAAGCCGCTCACAGGGGTCCCGGGGGGTGTGTCGGCTCAGCTGTGACTCCTCCCAAGGTGGGGAAGGGGCAGAGGAAATCTCCAAAGTCTGGGAGGAGCAGCACGGCGGAGAAGACCGCCATCATCCCCTCTGCCCAGGAGGCCACCGCCAGCCCAAACGTCACTGCCCAGGAGGCCACCGCCAGCCCAATCGTCACTGGCCAGGAGGCCACCGCCAGCCCAATCGTCACTGGCCAGGAGGCCACCGCCAGAGTCACTGGCCAGGAGGCCACCGCCAGCCCCATCGTCACAGGCCAGGAGGCCAATGTCAGATTCACTGGCCAGGAGGCCACCACCAGCACTGTCGTCACTGGCCAGGAGGCCACCGCCAGCACCATTGTCACTGGCCAGGAGGCCACTGCCAGAGTCACTGCCCAGGAGGCCACCGCCAGCCCCATCGTCACAGGCCAGGAGGCCACCGCAAGAGTCACTGGCCAGGAGGCCACCACCAGCCCAATCGTCACTGCCGAGGAGGCCACCGCCAGCCCAATCGTCACTGCCCAGGAGGCCACCGCCAGCCACAGCCCAGCTGGCCAGGAGGGCCCCGCAAGCCACAGCCCAGCTGACCCATGAAGGACCGCCAGCCACAGCTCTGCTGGGCAATGACGGACCGCCTTGGCAAGGACCGCTGAACAGGGCAAAGACCGCTGAACAGGCCAAGCACCGCTGAACAGGGCAAAGACCGCCATGGAAAGCACCGCTGAACAGGTCAGACACTGGCAACTCAAGCACCGCTGAACAGGCCAAGCACCGCTGAACAGGGCAAAGACCGCTATGGAAAGCACCGCTGAACAGGTCAGACACTGGCAACTCAAGCACCGCTAAACAGGGCAAATACCGCCATGGAAAGCACTGCTGAACAGGTCAAACACTGGCAACTCAAGCACCGCGGAACAGGCCAAGTACCGCTGAACAGGGCAAAGACTGCCATGGAAAGCACCGCTGAACAGGTCAGACACTGGCAACTCAGGCACTGCTGAACAGCCAAAGGACCGCCGAACAGGGCAAAGACTGCTGAACAGGGCAAAGACCGCCATGGAAAGCACCGCTAGCCCATTTGCGGCACGGGCAGTGACGCAACAGGGACCGTCACGGGGTGAGTGCTGCACTCTGGGCACCAGTCCTCCTCCAGAACCAGTGGAGACATGCATCCACTTGTGTGACTGTGGCTTTGCACTCCACAGGATGTAACAGTGGGCAACCCACCCACTGTAGAGACTTGAGAGACTGTGGCTTTGCACTCCCCAAGATGTAACAGTGGCCAACCCACTCACTGTAGAGACTTGAGAGACTGTGGCTTTGCACTCCCCAGGATGTAACAGTGGGCAACCCACTCACTGTGGAGACTTGAGAGACTGTGGCTTTGCACTCCCCAGGATGTAACAGTGGGCAAACCACCCACTTTGGAGACTTGAGAGACTGTGCCTTTGCACTCCCCAGGATGTAACAGTGGGCAAACCACCAACTGTGGAGACTTGAGAGACTGTGGCTTTGCACTCCCCAGGATGTAACAGTGGGCAAACCACCCACTGTGGAGACTTGAGAGACTGTGGCTTTGCACTCCCCAGGATGTAACAGTGGGCAACCCACCCACTGTAGAGACTTGAGAGACTGTGGCTTTGCACTCCCCAGGATACATCAATGGGCATGGAGCCCCCTTGTGGATTTGGCGTGGTGCACTCATCCGGCTGAGGTGCCCCCCCTTCCCTTCCCCCTGAGGTGCCTGTGTTATTTTGATCTGATGCCCCTGCAGTGTTCTCTCCGTTTGGATCGGGTATCTTGTGTGGGCCTCGCCCATGCATTTTGGGCCCTGTGGTCCACGTACTATGATTGGTGCTATACCTGCACTACTAATCGTGGTGTATATTTTGTTTATTGTGTATATATATATGTATTTATTTGCTTACTGTATTTTGATATATTACAATGGTTCCACTCATTTCCTTTTGTCTTTGCATTCTTCCGGGGGGGGTGGGGGGTGTCACTGTAATATATAGATAAGCATTGGTGTGTGTGTTGTAGTGGGTGAGGGTCAGGCTGGGGGTTGGGGTGTTGAGTGTGTGTGTCCCTGTGTTTTTGCCTCCCCCCTCCCCTATGTCGTAGGTGCAGTACTCACCGTGGTCTTCGCAGCCGGCGTTGATTCTCCTCGTAGAAGAGCAGGAAGACTAGTGCAGGAAGAATATGGAGTTCCGGCTCCATGGTGTCGTCGTTCCTCGTGGAGTGTGTAGAGGTGAGCGTTTTCCCTTCGAAATGGCTGTTTCCGCCGTGTTTTTATCCGCGGTGAATCAGCCCCGGAAAAGGTGGCGGATTGGTAGGTTGTGATACTGTGGGCAGTACATTGTCTCCCGCCTGTCTGTTGGCGGTGACCGCCGCGCTGTTTGTTTCTACCGCCATGGCGGACGGAGTGTTAAAGTGGCTGTCTTTGTTGGCGGTTTACGCCACGGTCATAATTGCACATTTTTTACCGCCGGCCTGTTGGCGGTCTTACCACCGCTTTAACACCGTCCGCCAGGGTTGTAATGACCACCTTAATGTACACAGCATCCACAGATAACACATACAATACACCACACATTCCTCAACAATGACTTACTCCAAATCTATGACTATTTCCTACCAGCCATCAAAGGTATCATGTACATGTCACTCGGATAACGGCTATCCATTGTTGACCATCAGGGCCCAAAGGTGAATGGACTACTGCGTCCTTGCTCAACATTTGTGGTAACAAACTAGCAAGGATCATGTGGCCCAACAAGTCTAGATTTCCTGTGCCATTGTCAATATGGGGGGCTTTGTATTCAATCCACTACTTTGATACCCCTGGATGCAAGGTGATTATCTTATCTGATAGGTGGGCTGGAAACCTCCCATCATCTATTCTAAGGTTTGTTAAAGTGTCATTCATTTGTCCTGGTTTAAGGCCTGGTCTGAGCACACATTACAAGGGGGCACATCATTGATCATGATGTGCCCATGTGTACAAATAATGCAATATCCCCATAAAGTTTGACCAAAGCCTGTACAGCATATCAAAGATGTCTACAGATAACGTAACTATTGCCCCCTACCTTGTGCTACGTTGTGCAAAATGTGTAATGCAGCACACATATGGTGGCTGTCTGAGCGCCCCCTTAGGGCCACAGTTAGATTGGCACTGCACAGGGTGCTGCTACAGTATCCGTATCTATTGAACAACATGTGCACATGCATGTTAGACATCAACTAAGTACCAGGAACAAACTCAGCATTCCCATCATATGCACATGTGATGTGACCAAGATCACTCACAAATATCATGATGGCAAGACCATGTTGGTAAATCTGCTGAGATCTAGCTTGGTACACTCCATAGACATTTCCCACAACCATCTGGAGCTGAGTTATGTACTAACTGTGTGCTCTACTGACTGTTGCCCAGCACAATATAGCTCTTTACACAACTGTGGCCTACATTTATATCTGAAGGGTACTGAGGCACCAGTGGTGCAAGTGACTCCTACATAAGCCCCCTAGAGACCTCCATACATTTCCTTCATCTGTACCATTTCATGAGTGACTGTAAGCAATGTGTGGCACACAGTGCTGTCAAAAGTGCTGTGATAACGTTGTTGTCAACAGGCAGGCTAATCACATAAACAGCTGCTCTGACACCTGTAATGATTGATATCAATGTATATGTGGCCATGCTTTCTATTTCCTAGCACCAACAATTACATAGCAGCACACATTGCCACTTGTGCAACAATAAAGCCTTTCTCAATGCTCAACATTGCATCAGACATGATGTCACCATCCTAACTCTGATGATATTGTACCATTGGTCACGCAAAACTTTTAATCTTTGCATTGCACACATCAGACTGGATTGCCACACATGATGCACAAGGTGACACTAACTGGCAGCATTGGGGTCTTCAAATCTGGACACCTCTCCACTGGTGTAGGGTAGAGGTCCATCTGAAATACATGAAAGAAAAACATGGATGTTTCTGTGCATGGACAACACAGCCTTGCTAGGCTGAGTGAGCAAGTCAACCTAGTGGTAGATCAGACCAACTGTCAAACATCTATAATCAGTCAGTCACACATAGTCTCAGATAATGGAGACCCTGGAGCCTACTAACCATCAATTTCCCTGACACTCCTATGGTGCATTTCACTGCACCATATGTACATGGAATTATCATGCAGGTGTTTTGTTGCTTTACACCTCCATGACTATATGGGGCTGCATGACACTGTATTCTACATCTGATGAGCATGCAACAGTTGTTGCAGTGGCCATCCCATTGTGACACCACTAGCTTTTGAGCCTGCCCCAGATGATGAAGGCATCTAACTCATTGTCACTGCAAACTGACAGACGCCTGTCCAGGGGTTATGTGAGTATTCCAAAGTGCTGAGGAATGCTTTGATACATCCTTGTTTCTAGTTACTAATATGTGTGTGCCATTACAAGGCACACACACTTGAGCTATAATCCCATGGCAATTTACTTATGTTTATATAGTTGTTCCTACCTGCACATTAACTGATCGAAATTATGGATGTCTTGCCAATACTGTGTGGCCAGCCATTGTTGCCATGGTATTCCATTAATTGTCCAGGAAGGGATACCAACACGCGCATAGACATATGCCTCAACAAAGACACACTTGCTCTGTGGTCGAAGGATACCTGTGTTGGTGCAGGTTTCTGAGTATTTTGCTATTGCTGGTGCAGATGCAGTCCTGCCCCATACTGTAAGTAAGACGTGGCAGGCCTGTGGTACAAAATCAGCACGTGTGTGGGGTAACAGAAACATTTTGTGGTGTGTATGATACACAATGTACATGAAGAGGAAAGTGCTAGTAGTCTGGACCCAGTGCATAGTCATGCTTCCTTAAATGGCGCTGGCCAATGGCATAAAGGGGCAGATTAAAGGAAAGTGGTGCTGCAACAAGTGCATCGCTACAGTCCTTGTGGCCCTTGGTGCACCCCTTTCCCCTGCAATGTGTGTGCCTTATGAGAATTACCGCGCAGCATGGTGCAGGTAGGGGGCAACTGTGTCAATTTATATGGATGCAAATTATGTACTCAGCAGGAGTAGCAACAAAAAGATTAGCACAACTTCTGCTGAGTACAAAGGGGTCCGTCATATACAATTATATGCCCCTTTATCCCACCTGCTCTGAGCAGCCGTTCAAAGTGCAGGAACTATGGCAATAGGAAATGTCTCATATTTCTCAGAGGCATGTACTTTAGCCACCCCAAACAGGTCCAAGGTCCCCCCTCCAATACATCTCAATCCCCAAGTGATTCAGTAGGTCTTGCTCCCTTGAGATCAGGTCATCCCAAAGGTGTTTAGGTTGGTGGTCATTGTGTCCGACTCTGAATATTCTTGTTAGGTGGTGGAGCACCTTACCCCAACGGAGCTTCATGGCCTCTGCGGGGTAGCCCTGGATAATGCAGCCACCCAATACAAGCATCTTGGCAGGTAATGCAGCACAAGCCATATAAAACCCCCAGCTCATCAGCTGTCATCTTCGAAATCCTCCCTCTTCCCAGACATCATGCAGTGTTTGTATACTGCAAATGTAATAAAGATAAAACTACCCCAACTACCACAAATACCCAACAAACTATTCTACCCCTAGACAAACACCAGACAATACTGTGACAGATCAGATACACTAAAAATACACTACAAAAGACTGATTAAAAGACAAATAAGACACAAAAGAAACAGGACACAGCAGAAAAGCACCCCAAAAACTCCAATCCACCACCAACACTATCTTCACACACCCTCACACAGTCACAGACAATAAGACTGTGAAGTGAAAGTGAACTCACTGTGTACCAGGTATGCTGGAAGGATGCCCTGTTTCATCACTTCCTGGGCCTGTGTGTCACGTTTTCTGTTATGCATTGGTTTTTTTTTAATGCATAATGGTCATGCGTCAATTTTTTCCCATTGTGCGTGACAAGGCCTGTGGACTTGTGATTGATGCTCAGGGGCCAGGCGTCTTTTTCCTGCATAGGAAAGCATGATGTTTAGGCATTTGTGGCTAAATTTTGGACGTATGACGGTCATGTGTGGTACTTCTTTCCATAGAGGGTGACAAGGTCCTTGGCCGTACGATTGATGCACAGGGGCCAGGCGTCAATTTCCTGGGCTTGCAGAGTATGGAATTTAGCCGTTGGTGTCAATAAATGTTGACGCATGAAGGGAATGCGTGGAAATTGATTTTGAAGGCTTACAGTGCACCCAGAGTCACATACCATATCATGGAGGCTATGCAATTATGTTGTCAGTATGATATGGCTACATGTGTGTGCATATCTGTTCATATCTTGACAGTGACATAAGTATGTTCAACCTATATGTTTGTTTATGTGTGTGATGCATGCGATGACTGATACTGTGTGCAAATGTGCATGTGTAGCTAGACTGTTTCCACATACATGGTAGCACATGTGTACTATGAGTGTATACATGTGACATATAGTTCCCCATGCATCTTAATTGCAGGAGATGGTGTACACACTTGTGCAAATGAAGGTTGCTATGTGCCATGTGTTTGTAAAGATATGCGTAGTGTCATTTCAGTAACATTTGACCACAGCGGTGTGTTCATGGGATATGCTTCAACATATCTATCTTCCTGCATGGCCACATGTTGGACTTTGACAAATGCCTGTGTAGTAATATCAGTGCCACCTATGTTTCGGTATGTCAGAACACATGTGAAGGTCATTTATTTTTGTCAATGATCTTGTAATACATATGCACTTACATTTATGGTAAGTTACCTTTTGTTCATACTCCAATGCACATTACCAGGCCTGTGCCATTTAAGTGGCACATGTGTGCTTAGATATCTGGCATATAGGTGCATGCCACCAATTAGGCATTCACAATAGTCCACTGTGCACATGCATCAGGCCCCTGACAATCTCAATAGTCTATGTAGCCAGAGCAGTGGTGTTACAGTGTTTTGGGTGGGGATCTAGCCTCTTCATGATTGCTATTCAGCAGAGCAATGCACAGTCCCCTGCATACAGACACATGCACAATTGTGATCAAACGGATTGGGCTATAAATTTTTCGTCTGGGGTACTTGATGTCATTCTTCCCCTATCATGTCCTGGGGACTGGGTAATTGCATGTGTGGGACATGCCTAATCATTTGGCATGGTCTGACAGACATGATTTGATGTCCTTAGTAATTTCCATGGGCAGCTTGGTTAGGGGTTGTATCTCTGTCATGACTTCTATTTAGGGATCGTGCCAGGGGACAGATGGTGTTATCTGTCACTGCCTCTTGTCATTTTGGTATTGTCAGAGTCACCAGATCCTCGGGGTCCGTGCACGTTCCCAGCACTTCCACCACAAGACAGCTCCAATACTCTGATTAGATTTATCACAGAGTCTAAGAGAGTCCAAGTGGGGGAAAGGGGGTTAGGACGGGAACAGCTGGGAAGGAGACCTGTAGGAAGCAAAAGGTTAAAACACAACATCAAAATTACATCTCATGAAATCAGAACTATGCTACAACTCTAAGCTTCGTCTTTTCCAAAAAAAAACATGAACAACCCTGGAATAATCCTAAAACTGACTAGGCTTTAGATGACCGAATACCTGAGGAGGAAACAGGAAAAGTTAAATAGGACTTTCAGATTCAAGTACTTTCTTTAGCATGAGAATCAGGAAACATTCTGAGCAATTTCTAAACAACCATATGAATCTCCTTTTATGAATACATATCAGGAACACACAGCATTACATCTAAAATTCTGGTATTGTTGTGTTCATCTCAGAAAAAACATTTGGAAGCAAATTGCGCACATTGCAGATTTTTATATGAGTATTAAACACCATAAAGGTTTGTGCACCATGAAATCACACAACGTAGATTCAAGGAATAAATCACGCGACGTGTCAACTTGAAATGCTACCAAGAAAATGTCTTAGAATGGTAGCGCACAGTAACTTACATTATTTATACACGAGGAAAGAATTGCGCGTCTTGCCGATTCAAATGCCACCTTACAAATGCCAAGAAATAGTAGCACACAATGAACAACATGAAAAGCACTCAGGGAAAAAATTGCGCGTCTTGTCGATTCAAATGCCACCATACAAATGTCAAGAAATGGTAGCGCACAATGAATAACATGAAAAAACACTCAAGGAAAGAATCGCACGTGTTGCCGATTCGAATGCCACCATGTAAAAGCCAGAAAACGATAGCGCACAATGAACAGCATGAATTATACACGAGAAGTGAATCGCGCGTTTCGCCGATTCGAATGCCACCATGTAAATGTCAAGAAAAGATAGCGCGCAATGAACAACAAAGTTAAATGCTCATGAAACGAGTTGCACGTCTTGCCAACTCGTAAAACATCATGTAAATGTCAAGAAATATCAGCGCGCAATGAACAATAATGTAATAACGAAGTGAAATCTTTATGGAATAAATTGCGCGTCCTCCCTATTTGCAAACCACTATACAAATGTCAAAAAATGGCAGCGCACATGTAATCTGTTATTCATTTAAGAATTAAAAGCAAGAATATGAAGATTCTCAATTACGGTGTTGGGAAATGTCCAAACACCGTCTTACCGCCTGGAAACAGTGATCACCAATGAGAGATGAGTGCAGAAGACTGGAAAATCCAAATAGGCCGCCGGGACAGGAGCTCAGGAAGAAGCTGCTGCTCTGCACCGGGACCTCTGAATAGTGAGCACTGGAAGTTGGGCTGACTCTTTTATAGAGTCTTGGCCCAGCCTAGAACCACGCCCAGGCATGTTGCAGGGAAAGTCTCCAGAAGGCCCTGGAAAGGGACCACACCCTAACACACTCTGAATGTCTGCAGCAATACATTGTAAATGTACAGTATTTATAAGCACCTTAAAAATTAATCTTTTGGATGGAATTCTGCAATGCAAAAAGTTAAACAATAACATATCATCACAATGCATAAATTACTTTATCTTGCAGTGTTGGGTTTTTGCATTCTAGATGCCCGTAGAGCGCGCACTGTCCTGGTGTTGATAGTACTCCCCTCTCCCAGGCGCGCTCTAGGGCCTGGTTTATCTGGATTGAGACGATGAAAGCGTCTCACAAGTACTGGAGCATGAACATCAGATGTGGAAACCCATGAATTACTTTCAGGGCCATAACCTTTCCATGAGATTAAGTACCATAGGTTACGCCCTCTCAGTTTAGAGTCCAACACTTTCTTGACTTCATATTCTTCTTCTCCCTGTACTAGAACAGGAGCTGGATGAGGGCGGACCTTTTGGACTGCCTTTTTTAAGAGGGAAGTATGGAACACTGGATGAATCCGTAATGATTTTGGCAATTGTAGTTTATAGGTCACAGGATTGATTTGCTGAAGAACAGTGTAAGGACCTATAAATTTGGGGTTGAACATGTGCTTCGTCTTGAAGTCTAAGGGCCTCATTATGACCCTGGCGGGCCGCCCGCCAGGATGCCGCCCTCCATAATACCGATCAGAAGACCGCGGAGGGTATTATGAGTTTTTCCCTGGGCTGGCGGGCGGTTTCCAAAAGACCGCCCGCCAGCCCAGGGAAAAACTCCCTTCCCACGAGGATGCCGGCTCGTAATCGAGCCGGCGGAGTGGGAAGGTGCGACGGGTGCTACTGCACCCGTCGCGTATTTCACTGTCTGCTACGCAGACAGTGAAATACTAGCGGGGCCCTCTTACGGGGGCCCCTGCAGTGCCCATGCCATTTGCATGGGCACTGCAGGGGCCCCCAGGGGCCCCACGACAATCCCTACCGCCATCCTGTTCCTGGCGGGCGAGCCGCCAGGAACAGGATGGCGGTAGGGATTGTCAGAATCCCCTCGGCGGCGCAGCGAGCTGCGCCGCCTTGGAGGATTCTTACGGGCAGTGGAAAACCGGCGGGAGACCGCCGGTTTTCCCGTTCTGACCGCGGCCAAAGCGCCGCGGTCAAAATGCCCAAGGGAGCACCGCCGGCCTGTCGGCGGTGCTCCCGCCCCCGTTGGCCCTGGCGGTTCTCTACCGCCAGGGTCATAATGAGGCCCTATATGTTTTGTGGAAAGCCACACTTTGTCACCAGGTTGATACTGCAGTCCCTCACAATGTTTCTTGTCATAATGCTTTTTGTATTTTTGTTTGGCTTTTTCTAAATGTTGTTGAATCGATTTCTGAGTTTGATGCAAATGTTGAATGATTTCTGACACAGCTGGAGTGAGAGAGCTTTCTTGAGGAATTGTGATGGGCAAGGTGTCAGGATGATAGCCAAACAAACCAAAGAAGGGTGTAACGCCAGTAGAAGTGTGGAAGGAGTTGTTATAGGCTAACTCAGCTAACCAGAGCATTGATGTCCATGAATTAAGTGCTTTTTCAGCGTAGGCACGTAGGTATTGCTTTAAAGTCTGATTTAGTCTCTCCGTTTGACCATTTGTTTGAGGATGGTGGCTAGTAGATAGGGTAGATGTCACTTGGAGTGTTTTACACCATGTCTTCCAGAAGTTGTAGGCAAATTGCGATCCCCGATCGGAGAGGATCACTTTTGGCAGTCCATGATAACAAACCACTCTATTCAGTAAGATAGTTGCCAGTTCACTAGAGGTGGGTAATTTTTTACAGGCAATGAAATGTCCATATTTCGTGAGACTATCTACTACCACCAGAATTACTGAATACTGTTGAACCACTGGCAGACCTGTAATAAAGTCTAAAGAGATGTGTTCCCACGGACGACTTGGGGTTGGGATTGGGTGTAACAACCCTTTTGGTTTTGAATGACTTGTTTTAGTGCAAGCACAGACTTTGCAGTTGTTTACCATTGTTTTTACATCCTTTGTTAAGGTAGGCCACCAAAAATAGCGTTGGATTAATTCAAGAGTTTTAGGAGTACCAGGGTGACCTGCTGTAGGTATAACATGCAACCAATGAAACACTATCTTGCGAAGTTTGGTAGTGGGCACGAACAAACGAGCATCGTAAAAGGGTAATCCTTGCTTGATTGATCTTTTCGGATCTGCCTGGGCCCACGCCTGCCATTTTTCAACAGTGAAGGAATTGCGGATGTCTTCAAAGAAATCTTCTGTTTTTATGATACATAGGACCTTGTCAGGAGCAATGATAGCTCTGGAGGTTTGAACTGCAGGCAAAGTGGTAGACTCTTGGCGGGACAAGGCGTCAGCTTTGTGATTATCTTTACCAGGCCGGAAGGTTACCACAAAATCAAATTCGGCAAAAAACAGCATCCAGCGTAATTGCCGAGGAGTCAAAAGTCTGGCTGAACTCATGGATTGAAGATTGCGATGATCAGTATATACTGTGACAGTATATTTAGCTCCCAACAAATTATGTCTCCATTCTTTAAAGGCGTCACAAATCGCCAGAAGCTCTTTTTCAGCAATGACATAGTTCTGTTTGGCTTCGTTCAACTTCCGAGACATGTAAGCTACAGGATGAAGCTGACCAGTGTCTTTGTTTCGTTGTGACAAGACTGCTCCTATCGCCACATCTGAAGCATCAGCTTCCACTATGAAAGGTCGATCCGCATCTGGATGAGTCAAGACTGGGGCAGTGGAGAAAGCTTCTTTCAAAGTTGAAAAGGCTTGGTCTGCTTCTGGGGACCATACAAATTTTTCTTTCTTTCTTAATATCTTAGTAATTGGAGTTACTGTCTGGGAGAAATGATTGATGAACCTCAGGTAAAAATTTGCAAAGCCCAGGAAACATTGTACATCACGAACAGTCTTTGGGATGGGCCATTCAGATACGGCTTTTACTTTCCTTTCTGCCATCACCATACCTTGAGGGGTAAGGATAACCCCTAAAAACTCAACTGTGGTAACATGAAACTCACACTTGGTTAGCTTGCAATATAAATGGTGTTTACGAAGGGCTGTCAAAATTTTCTTGACATGTTGAACATGTTCATTCTCATTGTCTGAGTAGATCAAAATGTCATCAATGTAAACTATGGCAAAGATATCGAGGTACTCTCTAAGAACGTCATTTAAGAAGACTTGAAATGCTGCTGGAGCATTGCACAGACCAAAAGGCATGACGGTATATTCAAAAAGGCCATATCTTGTTTTGAATGCCGTTTTCCATTCGTCACCCTCTCTCATTCTGACCAAATGGTAAGCACCTCGAAGATCAACCTTCGTGTAGATTTTTGCTTTCTTTACTTGTTCCAGTAAGACCGGAATTAGAGGCAAAGGATATTTGTTCTTGATGGTGATTTTATTCAAGCCCCTATAGTCGATAACAGTTTGAAGCTCTCCGTTCGCTTTTGCAACAAAAAACAAAAGAGAAGCTGTGGGAGACTTAGAGGGGCGTATGAAACCATTCTCTAAGAATTTATCCAAGTATTTTCGTAAATATTGATTTTTAAATTTTGACAGGGCATACATACGACAATTGGGAAGTATCCCCCCTGGGACTAGATCAATTTGACAGTCATAAGATCTATGAGGAGGTAAGTTCTCTGCTTCCTTCTCATCAAATACATCTTCATAAGACGAATACTGTTTGGGCAACTGAACTTCTTTCTCTGCGGCGGTAGCTATGTAAGAATGGCGAACTTCCGATTCTTGAGTCCTTTGGAGACAATGTTCTTTACATAGCACTGATGAGAACATGATCTTTCGTTCAGCCCAATTAATCTCTGGATTGTGATGAGTTAACCATGGCAAGCCAAGGATGATCCCATACTGGGGAGCATGGATCACGTCAAGGATGAGTTCCTCTTTATGTTTCTTTCTTTGATTTTTACCTTCACAAATTATTGTCAAGGGGACAGTCTGAAGAGTTATCGGACCTCCAGTCAAGAGTTTTCCATCAACTGCCTGGATGGTTTCTGGAGTCTTATTTTCAATACATGAGATCCCCCATGCACGAACCAATTGGGCGTCAACAAAGTTTCCGGTAGCCCCAGAGTCGACTAGAGCCTTCTTGAAATAGGTCTTTTTCTTGACCTGAACTCTTATTCCCAATTTTAGATGTTTGGATTGTGAAGGATCCACGGTGACACCCAAGAGCAACCCTTCTCTGCAACTTGGGTGCTTTAGATTTTTCAACTCGACTGATGCATTGGTTGCAACTTTCTGAACTGGGCCTCGCTTGCTCTTTCTTTTGATTGGACAATCTTTGGCGAAATTACCTTTCCGCCCACAATAGAGACATTGCCCATTTTTTCTGCGTAGGTCCTTTTCGTCTTTGGTCAAAAGTCTCCTGATGGTTCCAATTTCCATTGGTTCTGGCGTTCTTTCTCTCGGAGTTCTTGGGTCTTTGTTATCATGAGCATGCCAAGAATGTTTTTCAGTCTTATTACGCGTTCCTTTTCGTTCATTTAAACGATGATCAAGCCTCAAGACAAGGTTTATTAAATCTTGACAGTTTGCAGGTTGTGGGTCGATTTGCGCTAAGATGTCTTTTAGCTCCTCTTTGAGTCCCCTGTAAAACAAGACCGCTTGTTTTTCCTTAGGCCAGGATGTCTCAGCGACCAGCCGATTAAAGTTTGCTAAATATGACACTAAGTCCTGATTCCCTTGGCGTAAGTCTAATAATTCACGATCTGCTGACTGTGTTACAGTTCTACGATCGAAAACTCTCTCAAATTCACAAACAAAATTTTTCCAGTTGTACAACAGGGGACTATTTTTACGCACAAGAGGAATAGCCCAGGAAGCTGCATCTCCAGACAGATATGACAACAAGAAAGCTACTTTAGACTGGGCATCGGGGAAAGTATGTGGTCTGCAGGTGAAGTGAAGTTCCACTTGAACCAGAAACAATTGCGCTTTCAAGGGATCACCTGAGAAGCGTTCTGGGGGAGCTAAAGGAATGGCTGAAGGAACATTGAGGGAAATGTTAGTCAGACTACCTCCAGAAGTCTGAGAATAAGTACCTGGCCAAGACACACCTGTGGGACTTTGTTCTTTCTTCTCAACCTTATTCTGTAACTGACTCACCCTCTCAGCTAGACTATTTGTCAAATCCTTTGATGATACCACTTCTGACTGGAGCTGGGTGATAGCCTTGACTAGCTCGTCCAGTGTGGCCATGCTGAGAACATACACAAACCAGGAGGATAATAATTTGTGGGCTCACTATTCTGTCAGAGTCACCAGATCCTCAGGGTCAGTGCACGTTCCCAACACTTCCACCACAAGACAGCTCCAATACTCTGATTAGATTTATCACAGAGTCTAAGAGAGTCCAAGTGGGGAAAAGGGGATTAGGACGAAAACAGCTGGGAAGGAGACCTGTAGGAAGCAAAAGGTTAAAACACAACATCAAAATGACATCTCATGAAATCAGAACCATGCTACAACTCTAAGCTTCGTCTTTTCCAAAAAAAACATGAACAACCCTGGAATAATCCTAAAACTGACTAGGCTTTAGATGACCGAATACCTGAGGAGGAAACAGGAAAAGTTAAATAGGACTTTCAGATTCAAGTACTTTCTTTAGCATGAGAATCAGGAAACACTCTGAGCAATTTCTAAACAACCATATGAATCTCCTTTTATGAAGACATATCAGGAACACACAGCATTACATCTAAAATTCTGGTATTGTTGTGTTCATCTCAGAAAAAACATTTGGAAGTAAATTGCGCACATTGCAGATTTTTATATGAGTATTAAACACCATAAAGGTTTGTGCACCATGAAATCACACAACGTAGATTCAAGGAATAAATCACGCGACATGTCAACTTGAAATGCTACCAAGAAAATGTCTTAGAATGGTAGCGCACAGTAACTTACATTATTTATACGCGAGGAAAGAATTGCGCGTCTTGCCGATTCAAATTCCACCATACAAATGCCAAGAAATAGTAGCACACAATGAACAACATGAAAAGCACTCAGGGAAAGAATTGCGCGTCTTGTCGATTCGAATGCCACCATGTAAATGCCAGAAAATGATAGCGCACAATGAACAGCATGAATTACACACGAGAAGTGAATCGCGCGTTTCGCCGATTCGAATGCCACCATGTAAATGTCAAGAAAAGATAGCGCGCAATGAACAACAAAGGTAAATGCTCATGAAACGAGTTGCACGTCTTGCCGACTCGTAAAACTTCATGTAAATTTCAAGAAATATCAGTGCGCATTGAACAATAATGTAATAACGAAGTGAAATCTTTATGGAATAAATTGCGCGTCCTACCTATTTGCAAACCACTATACAAATGTCAAAAAATGGCAGCGCACATGTAATCTGTTATTCATTTAAGAATTAAAAGCAAGAATATGAAGGTTCTCAATTACGGTGTTGGGAAATGTCCAAACACCGTCTTACCGCCTGGAAACAGTGATCACCAATGAGAGATGAGTGCAGAAGACTGGAAAATCCAAATAGGGCGACGGGACAGGAGCTCAGGAAGAAGCTGCTGCTCTGCACCGGGACCTCTGAATAGTGAGCACTGGAAGTTGGGCTGACTCTCTTTTATAGAGTCTTGGCCCAGCCTAGAACCATGCCCAGGCATGTTGCAGGGAAAGTCTCCAGAAGGCCCTGGAAAGGGACCACACCCTAACACACTCTGAATGTCTGCAGCAATACATTGTAAATGTACAGTATTTATAAGCACCTTAAAAATGAATCTTTTGGATGGAATTCTGCAATGCAAAAAGTTAAACAATAACATATCATCACAATGCATAAATTACTTTATCTTGCAAGTGTTGGGTTTTTGCATTCTAGATGCCCGTAGAGCGCGCACTGTCCTGGTGTTGACAGGTATGCAATGGGCAACTACCAGGTTACAGTAGTGGCAAACGTGAGTGGGTTATGTACTGACCTAGCCATCCTCTCTGTACATATGTTGGGTGTTCACATGTAGACATGGATGTGTTGCACAGTCAGTATTGGTCTATGTGTGTTCCTTCTCCATGTTTTACCCCATTACCTGTTAGGAATATTTTGTGTCCTACATTGCTGTCAATCTTTAGACTGCTTACACTTTGAACATGCTTCTCCAGCACTGTGCATGTGTGACAAGGGGGGATATCATTGGTAAGTAAGGACCTTCAGTTACTGTACAGGGTTTCTAACCAATGTTAGAGGCAGAGGCTGCACTGTGTATCCAATGGCTTATGTCCTGTACAATAACTGAAGGTCCATAATTACCAATGATGTCCCCCCTTGTCACACATGCACAGTGCTGGAGAAGCAGCAGTCCGCCTGATGTGTGACACTGTTCAGTTCCTACATTACTTAAACACCATTTGATAACAGTCCCTACCTTATGTATGCCCCCTTGCATACATCCTACCAAGCGTGGTGATGATGTGGTGAAAGGGCTAGGAATTTGCACATTGCCCACTTAACGGCACGTTATGTTGCGGTGCATGGATCTACGCCTTCAAGAGCCACATGCCCGTGAGTTATGTGACACTGATGTGTGACATGGAGGAACTAGACCCTCTGACATCACAAACTATGCTGCTAACATAATTGTAACTGTTGTGTTTCTTTCCTGCTCTCTGAGGTATGAGTTACATTCCAATGGTATATGTAGTGGAAATTGAGTAGACCATGGAGATTCAGGTGCAAAGTAAATTATTGGTGATATTTACAAAGTGATTATATTTGTACAGTGATTATATGTAGAAGTTCTGTACAACTTGTAGTGTCCTGCGAACTCCTGCAGCAGTGTCTGCACTTCCCCCTCCAAATGTGCTGCACTATTGTCATCCTCCTCCTCATTGTGGACATCTACCGGTTCATCCCGGGGAACATTGTGCCGTCAACATATGTTATGCAGGATTGAACATACCAGTACCATCTTACATAACAGTGGTAGAGCATACAACAGGCTTCCTCCTGTCAGGGTCAGGCACCTGAACCTTGACTTCAGAAGCCCAAATGTCCTCCCCACTACATTTTGTGTTGTTCTGTATGTTTCATTATATGCACGCTCTTCCACCACTGTGGGATTGTCAAATGGAGTCATGACCGATGGCTGCATGCTGCAACCTTGGTCGACTGCAAAGAAATGAGAGTAGATGTATTGGTAATAATTGTTAGTAGTTTGGTATATATCTTGGCAGTTGTTAGTTTTAGGTGGAGTGGTGACTTAGACTTGCTTCTGGTATAATGTATGTTCCTGTTTTGTAAAATGGTTTCATAGGTCTGTGTTGATGGACATGACAATCTTGAGTTGTGACTCAGGGATCTGGGGATTGTAATATTCAATCCAAACAGAGGGTACTGTCCTTGTGAATATGCGTTGTGCTGTCTATATTTGTGCCAGCGTTCTTTTATTGGTGGAACTTTCCACCTCCTTGCGCCACAGTGGTGTCATATGTAGAGACACTATGGTAGCCCTACAAAGCCAAACTCTGGCCTCCATGTTACTATGTGGCACCACACATGCAGTGCAACACATAGTGACCCTTTGTGGCAGGCGATGGCTGTGCCAGCCATCAAGTGTACTAGGGTGTGAATCACCATTTGCAGGATGCTCAAAAGGTAGTACAGTGGAATCTCCAAAATTCCTATACATGAATTTTATCACAGACACTTTCAACACATGCACAGTGCTGGTGTTGGGAGGGGGCACACTATTGTCTTACATAGGTCCCTATGTACTGTGCATGAAAGGTCAGGTATATCCTCTATACTACTACAGAATCCTACAATGGCATCCATAATCTTTACAGTATTGCACAAACTCTGCACCATGGTGGACCGTTTGTTGTTTACGGCACATAAATGGTGGTGTTAGGGAGTGCTAATGGGCTCATCTGAGGTGGTACTGGACTAGGTGCTGCACGACTTCTCGCCATTCTGCCCCATGGTCTTTCATGGAAGGTACCGTTGTATTCCTATGTGTGCATCACAATGCAGCAGACAGGTGAATGTGCACACTACAGGTGTGTTAGGTATTTGTAGGTGATATTGGTGGTTATGGCAACACTTGCGTGGCATTTGATATTGGTGCCGCCAGATGCTTGAACCCCATGACTGATGTGGGGATTTGCCTAAGTATGACTTTCTTTACATTGACAAGGCCTATGCCATTCACATTGCTGAGCTAAACATTATTAGGTGTAAAGTGTGTGGGATCTGTTTTTAGTTGTTAACAGTGGACACTTGTAGTGCTTTGTGCCCAGCTTCTTATGCAAAGGGGACATAGTTCCATCTGTCCTCATGTGGTGTGCCAGTCAGGTTGTGGCTGTATTATGTACATGTGGGCGCATATGTGTTTGTGATGTTGATGTTTGAGAACAGCCCACGGTGGTCCACAATGGCCTGCACATGGTGTGCTTGCAGTTCCTGTATAGGTGTTCCGTTGCTGCAGGTGGCACCAGTTGGACATGGGTGCAGTCCATTTCATTCAGCACATGCGGGAACCCAGAAATTAGACAGAAACCTTGCTTAGCCTCCTTCTCCAGTTGCTGGTTGTTTGGGAAGCAGATATGGTGGGGTGTGAGGCTTGTGATTGCGTCCAGAACCTTTGGAAGGAAGACTGAGAAGTACCTCTGGGAGATACCAGTCACTTGTGCGCCCGTTGTCTGAAAAGATCCTGACGCCAGCACATGAAGGACAGCGAGGAATTTGGTCATGGCTGGCATGTTTGTTTGAGTTGCCACCCTTGCAGTGATGTCTGGTGCAATGTGATGCAGCAGGCTTACAATTGACTCCTGGTTCAGAAGATAACTCCTGATTACATCTTGGCCCATATTTATACCTTTTTCGCGCCGCAATACAATTGTATTTTGTAAGTTTGTGCCATTTTTGCATCAAAAAGCGGCGCAAATGCAGCACTAAAAAAGTATAAATATGGTCCCTTGTTCCCTGAGCCCAAGTTGTACGCTGTTGAAATATCCTCTCCAGCCTTCTGGGCTCCCTTTGTGGCTGCTGTGGTGGTGTTTGGGGTTGCTGCAGTGGTGGTGGAGGGACCTGTTGTCATCGCTGACGTCTGCGGTGTGCCAAGCTTGAGCAGTAACACTTCCATGTTGTCCAAGAGGTTGTCAATGCCCTTTCTGTGTGTTCTTCTTATGTAGTGGTGAGTGGACCTCTTTAATGCCTGGTCTGACCAGGTGTTAAAATTTGACGCAAATCGGCCTTTGCATCATTTTTTGGGTCCGCTTCCTTAGTGTGCGTTGTTTTTGGATTGAGAGGTAATTATGGCGCTAAAGGGCTAGTGTCATTTTTTGGAAGAGAACACCTACCTTGCATTTCATTGTCCTATACGACACAAGGGGCCTGATTACAACATTGGAGGAAGGTGTTAATCCGTCCCAAATGTGCCAGCCGTATTACGAGTCCATTATATCCTATGGAACTCGTAATACGGCTGGTGGTGTATCCGTCACATTTGGGATGGATTAACAGCTCCTCCAAAGTTGTAATCAGGCCCAAGGTGGGTTGGCGCTCCCAAACAATTACGCTAACTTGGTTATTTTGACTCTAGACAGGTCTAGCGTCAAAATAATAATATGGCTTTAGATTTGCGCTGCTTTTGCATAATAAGAAATTATGCAAAGGCAGTGCAAACTTTTCGTAAATCTTGTTCCAAGTCTTTCTAGAGTCAAGTATGCAACAGTAAGATTACCAAAAAACGTTGGATAGTCAAATCTCCAATTTCACTGTTTACGCTTCAACTGTAAGCACATGCCCCAAAAGTAATACTGCGGCAACATAGTACAACCAGGGCACCAACCACATTTTCTGAACGGTGCTGTCCAATGAGAGAGAGCACTGCTGAAACATATTTACTAAACAAGGGCTTCTTTTGTCTCTTCTGGTATGGTGCACAAACAGGCTATCTAGCATCACACACACACCTTTGCACAGCTCTGCCAAGTACAATGCATCAAGGGTTAGACTAACACATTTTAGTGATGGTGTCACCTCACTAAAATGCATCAGTCATGCATAATTACAGCTTCTCTGAGGCTGCCAGGTGCTGCAATTATAAACAATAGCAGCCAGCTTGCTTCTCAGTTTCTTGTACTGCTGCCGCCTTCCACATGCAATTTTAGCAAGCAGCCGGGCCTGGTCACTTTGCTGTGGCAACAGTACAACTCCAAGTTAAGGCTGAAAGTGACGGACAGTTTATTTTGTTTCACCATGCGTCAGGCATAGCCAAACACATTGAGAGCTGAGGTCAGGCCTCTCTGTGGTCACGGGACCAATGGACGGTGTTGCTCTCTGTTCTACAATTCATTGCAAGTGCACTGGACCCAGCCTCTTATTTTTCCAGGCTCACAAATCTCAGACTGTTCCTGCAGGTCCCAAGACAAAGTGTGCAACCCATCAGTGTACTGTGTGGAGGTGGTCGAGCGGGCAGCATGTAACAGAACAATCACATGGCTCTTTCCACTCACTAGCAGCATTAGGGAAGGCAGTAGAATACCCAAGTGAAGACAGTGAGGAGAACACCTCCAGCTAATAGCAGAAGAGGCACAAGGAAAGGAGCATTCACGTCATGGGAGCACTGTCTTTACTCTGCATGACATATTTTCTACTGGCTGTGAGCTGTGAGGCAAGTCAGTTCTCATGGGTACCCTATATGTAAACTACATTCCTCTTGTAGCTGGAGTACGTTTGTAGGCCATTAAATCAAACATGCACCATGGGACTGGATGAACCATTAAGGCCAGAGATGCAGTCTTTGAAACTAGGGAACCAGCCTCAGGTTTCTGCATCGGCTCAAGATCCTGCGATTTTGGGCAAATCGCTGAGGGGTTTATTTATAAGCCCTGTGGTGCAGGACAGCACGCAAGTGACCTTGCTGCACTGTCCTGCGTCACAGGGAAAGGGCAGAAATGCACTGTATCTAAATGATACAGCTCATTTCTGTCCTCTCCCTCTGTGCTGTCACAGAAAGGACTTTCTAGCACCGAAGCAAGTACCCTTGCATAATGCGTTGCAGACAGCATTGTTTATGTGCAGGAAGGGAAAGCTTCATGCACAAAAAGTATCCAGGGAGGCTTTTTCCTCTTTCTATGTGTACTGCAGAATGCAGCACACATAGAATGAGGAAAGAATGAGGAGAAATGAAGATATTTCTACTCGTTGTGCATCACCTGGGAATGTGTCAGATTTTGACGCATTCTCAGGCTTACAAGTCCTTGTAAATCTGGGAATGCGTCAACACTCACAGGTGTTGAGTGAGAAAACTCACCACAACACCTATAGAACACCTTCCTGATGCAGTGTAAAGGAGTCTATGGGATGGAAAGACTATGGGATGGGCAATGTAAGGCAATCTATAGGATGAGCAGGCTTAGGTGAGGAGTGGACTAGATGAAGTTTAAGGCATTGCCATACCCCATATCTACAAGGCCATGAAAAGGTACGCAAAGTAGCCTTGTAGATATCAGTCTGCACAATTTGCCACTGTTGCATCACAAAAAGTGACACACCAGCGGTTAATACATGTTAGTAACACTTGGGGTAGTTCCTGAACTGCCGGGAGGGCAGGGTGCAGTGTATTTAAAAAGAAAAAAAGTTTTACATATCCTGGTAGTGAAAAACTACTAAATTTGGTGTTCAGTACTGCAAGAGCTACCTCTCCCATAGGATAACGTCAGATCTACCTTATTACATTTAATAAACTGTAACTTCCGATTGGGGACAGGTAGACAGCTCGAGTTTAGTGTCTACAGATTTGTAATTGAAGGCCCTCTTTAATGGTAAAGTTGAATTTATAATCCCAGTTCAGAAAAAATGGCATTTTCTTGTCCTAACCACTTGGTGCCTGCAGCCTGACCCTGGGTCACATGACTAGACATAGCTGGCAGTTGGTCTTTGTGTATTGCTCTCAGAGAGTGATACAAATAGAAGCTAGTTGTTTTCAGAATGGGCCACTCTGTGTTAACAAGGGGGAAGATCTATTACTTACCACACTTGCACATCACAAAGGCTCTTCCTGCACGCTGTCACAAAGGATTTGTCACTAGTCTTTTGTGACCCCAAAGAAGCTGGTGTCATGACAAGGAGGAAACAGATGCCTGACACTTCAGGGGGCTGGAAACTTGTAGAAGCTTCTTCTGCTTCAAAGAAAGCTACAAGTTTAAATAGTGGATCCTTAGACCCTACCCTTCAGTACAATATTGGGCCTGCGGATGCTGCCAAGAAAAAGGATTGCTGTGCTGCTGAAAGGACTGTCACTCTGCTAGACTAGACTGCTTCTCTGAAGGACTGCTGCCCTGCTGTGCAGGCCAGCTGACCTTCTTGCTTTGGTGAGAAGGATTGGATCTGCAGCTCTGAAACCGGGACCCCAGAGGGACTCCAAGGGATAGATGGCTGACTTCCTGATCAGAACCCTCATGTGCAGAAGAGGCTTCCAACAACCTTAAACCCAGCACCTGGACTCTGCCATCTGTAAGCAGTCCTAGCTCACAGGAGTTACAGGGTCGGGGCAGCACGCGGGGGGGGGAGATTAATAAAAAATGAACTGACTGGGAGCCTGTGCCGGCACTGTGTTGCTGGGCTGGAGAGAGCACACTGAACATGCGTGTTTGGCTGGCCCGAGATGACCGGCTAAACACACATCTGAGTGGAGTTCACAGTGCACTACGCTCACTGCTCATCACCCTCAAAGCCACGCCCCTTTCACAGTGAAAGGATAATAAACATAGTTTATTATCCTTTCGTTGTGATAGGTTTGCAGCTTCTGCTGCTGGCGGGGGTGACACTCCTCTGCCATAGCGTAGGAGCCGCCATTGTCTGTAAGTCTTTCTGTCCCAAGAGGTCCCAAACAATTTCCGGATCCTTGGATGTGGGTCTGAAGGTGCTCTGTCAGCCCATCTGTGGAACCAGCAAAAACCAACACATCTCCTCTGCAGTTAGGCGCATCTCCTGCAGAACCAGCACATCGATTCTGCTGCTCAACGTCTTGCCTTTGGAACTGATGCATCATTTCTGCTGATTGAACTTCCCTGATACAAGGACTTCGCATTGCCCATGGCAGACCATCGGAGCTGATGCATCTCCACGCAAGGACATTGCCTCATCAACATTGCCTATCGGAACCACCGCTGCGCGACGCATCTCCACACAAGGAGCCCACCCTACACTTTGCAGTACCCCCAGAGAAACCGATGCACAATGCATTTTCTCACCCGGACCTTGCCTCTGCTGTATGACGCATCTTTGAAATGGGAGTTCACATCTCTTCATAACCAGGATTTAAGGTATTCTTGTTCAGCAGGCCTAGCTGAGTCCCTATGGCCTGCTCACACTACATCAGGGCTTGAACTTGTGACTTTGTCCCAGTCTGGCGCGACCAGATAACCACAGTTGGATCTTTGTGCTTTTTGGTGCTATTTTCACTTAAATCTTTAAAACTGCATGGCTCTGGTTTTATTCGTTGGATTTTTGTCATTTTGGTCTTGATTCATTGATAAAAAAGGTACTCTATTTTTCTAAATTGGTGTGGGATTTTTCCTGTCTTTTCACTTTATTACTGTTTGAAGCCAGGTCCAGTTATCACTTATTAGTAGATTAGTATTGTTCTAGCAGCTTAGGCTGATAGAGGTAGCTATAGCAGAGCAGCTTAGCCTGAACTAGGAGACATGCAAAGCTCCTACTATACCACTTATATCATATAGCACTATATCACAAGAAACACAATACTCAGAGTTACTAAAAATAAAGGTACATTATTTTAGTGAAAATATGCCAAAAGTATCTCAGAGGATATACTCCCTTAGGAGGTAAGTAAAATACACAAAATATACACAATCCAAAATCAGGTAAGTAAACAGTTAGAAAAGTGGTGCACACACTGTAGAGTACAATAGGATGCAATAGGCCTAGGGGCAACACAAACCATATACTCCAAAAGTGGAATGCGAACCACAAATGGACCTCAGGCCTAGTGTAGTGTGTACATGGTCACAGGGAGTGTAAGAAAACACTAAGGGTGTCCAAGATACCCCACCCCAAGACCCTGGAAAGTAGGAGTAAAGTTACCCTCCTACCCCAGAAAGACATTAAAGTCGAGATAGGGGATTCTGCAAAGGCAACAACTGACTGTAAAGCACTGAAGACGGATTCCTGGACCTGAGGACCTGTAAAGGAAGGGGACCAAGTCCAAGAGTCACGCAAGTGTCCGGGGGGGCCGGAGCCCACTAAACCCCGTATGAAGGTGCAAAAGGGCTGCCTCTGGGTGGACGAAGCTGAAGATTCTGCAACAACAGAAGGTGCCAGGAACTTCTCCTTTGCACAGAAGATGTCCCACGGCGTGCTGGAGGATACAGAGTTGTTTCTTCGCAGAACGACTGCAAACAAGCCTTGCTAGCTGCAAGAGTCGTGGTTGAAGAAAATGGGTGATGTCCGGGCCCAGGAAGGACCAGGAGGTCGCCCCTTGGAGGAGGAGACAGAGGGGTCACTCAGCAGTACAGAGAGCCCATGCAGAAGCAGGCAGCACCCGCAGAAGCACTTGAACCGGCATTCAAGAAATATGAGCATGGCTGTCAAGCCAACACTGCAAAAGAGGGTCCCACGAAGCCGGTGGTCAACTCAGCGAGTTGAGCAATGCAGGACGGAGTGCTGGGGACCTGGGCTATGCTGTGCACGAAGGATTCCTTGCAAAAGTGTACTGAAGCCCTAGTAGCTGCAGATCACGCAGTACACAGGATTACTGTCTGGCATGGGGAGGCAAGGACTTACCTCCACCAAATTTGGAGAGAAGGACCACTGGACTGTTGGGGTTACTTGGATCCAGCTCCTGTGTTCCACGGACCAGGCTCGTAAAGATGAGAGGGGACCAAAAGGACCAGTGATGCAGAGGTTTGGTGCCTGAGTTAGCAGGGGGAAGATTCCGTTGACCCACAGGAGATTTCTTCTTGGCTTCCAGTGCAGGGTGAAGGCAGACAGCCCTCAGAGCATGCACCACTAGGAAACAGTCGAGAAAGCTGGCAGGATTAGTTGCTACAATGTTGCTGGTAGTCGTCTTGCTACTTTGTTGCGGGTTTACAGGTGTCCTGGAGCAGTCAGCGGTCGATCCTTGGCAGAAGTTGAAGAGAAAGATGCAGAGGAACTCTTGTGAGCTCTTGCATTCGTTATCTGAAGAGAAACCCACAGGAGAGACCCTAAGTAGCCCTCAGAGGAGGATTGGCTACCTAACCAGGTAAGAACCTATCAGGAGGGGTCTCTGACGTCACCTGCTGGCACTGGCCACTCAGAGGCCTTCATTGTGCCCTCTGCATTCAACATGGCAGAGGTCTGGAACACACTGGAGGAGCTCTTGGCACCACCCCTAGGGTGGTGATGGACAGGGGAGTGGTCCCTCCCCTTTCCTTTGTCCAGTTTCTTGCCAGAGCAGGGGCTGGGGGATCCCTGAACCAGTGTAGACTGGTTTATGCAAGGAGGGCACCATCTGTGCAAAGCATTAGAGCATTCCCAGAGGCTAGGAGAGGCTACTCCTCTCAGGCCCTTAACACCTATTTCCAAAGGGAGAGGGTGTGACACCCTCTCTCAGAGGAAATCCATTGTTTTGCCTTCCTGGGACTGGGCTGCCCAGACCCCAGGAGGGCAGAAACCTGTCTGAGGGTTGGCAGCAGCGGTAGCCTCAGTGAAAACCCCAGAGAGCTAGTTTGACAGTACCCGGGGTCCATGCTGGAGCCCCGGGGATGCATGGTATTGGCACCCCAATACCAGATTTGGCATGGGGGGACAATTCCATGATCTTAGACATGTTACATGGTCATGTTCGGAGTTACCATTGTGAAGCTACATATAGGTATTGACCTATATGTAGTGCACGCGTGTAATGGTGTCCCAGCACTCACAAGGTCCAGGGAAATTGCCCTGAACAATGTGGGGGCACCTTGGCTAGTGCCAGGGTGCCCTCACACTTAGTAACTTTGCACCTACCCTTCACTAGGTGAGGGTGAGACATATAGGTGACTTATAAGTTACTTAAGTGCAGTGTAAAATGGCTGTGAAATAACGTGGACATTATTTCACTCAGGCTGCAGTGACAATCCTGTGTAAGAATTGCCTGAGCTCCCTATGGATGGCAAAAGAAATGCTGCAGCCCATAGGGATCTCCTGGAACCCCAATACCCTGGGTACCTAGGTACCATTTACTAGTGAATTATAAGGGTGTTCCAGTGTGCCAATTAGAATTGGTAAAAATGGTCACTAGCCTGCAGTGACAAGTTTAAAAGCAGAGAGAGCATAAACACTGAGGTTCTGGTTAGCAGAGCCTCAGTGATACAGTTAGGCACCACACAGGGAACACATATAGGCCACAAACTATGAGCACTGGGGTCCTGGCTAGCAGGCAAAAACAAACTGACACACAAGTAAAAATGGGGTTAACATGCCAGGCAAGATGGTACTTTCCTACACCAATCCACATAATAACAGAGAGAAATGTGTTCTTGTAGGTTTTCTCCCGCATTTGGAGTCATTTTTTATGTTTTTGAATTCAAATAGGCTTTTAAATATGCACCTGCAGAACTCTCATAGCTGCAGGTTACCACTAGCACTTCTAGAAAGAATTCCCATTTACAACATGAAGTCACTCTGCCCCCGTACATGGACATAGTTTAGCATAAGTACATAGTGTAGCATGAGAGCAATTATGTTTGATTCATTTATTTTTCACTCCACTGTTTTTTCACCATGTTTTGAATGCCTTCACCACATTGTCACTAGTTTTATATGTTCTCCCTTCCTATCCCCATCCTGGAAAAGGTTTTACACCTGCTCTTATTTACAGAATTAAAGTCCGACCCATTCCAAAGTAGAAACAGGCTGTGGAAAATATTGTAAATAAATAGCAAGAAACAAGAATGTTTTATATTGGTGTTCTCAACCTTTTCAGGGCTTTCTCATCTTTGAAGGTATATTTACATCCCGGTTTAGACCATTTTATTACACGAAAAAGTATATCTTAGTGAATCTTTTCACACCTAGTGCATAAAAGGCAACTTGTTATGTTATTTTATGTTATGTGTTATTTGGATAGCGCACAACTCATCCCAAAGGATATTCTAGCCCTGAAGCACAAGGGGCTAGGAGAAGAGCCAGAACTTCAGTTTCTTGTTGAATTCAAGGACTGAAGAGGTGGCTCAATTGTGCAGGGGAAGGACCTTCCAGGCTTTATGAGTGAGGTAGGAGAAGGACCTACTGCTGGAACTGGTTCTGCATATGCAAGGTCTGTGTGTGTGAGTTGGACTGTGGCTGAGCAGAGGTGTGGTAGGTTTGTGAAAGTTTATGCGGTTGTTGAGGTATGTGAGGCCAATATTGTGTAAGGCTTTGTATGGGTGAATGAGTAGTTTGAACAGTCCCTGTTTGCATATTGGGAGCCAGTAGAGCTCTTTGAGGTGAGGTGAGGGGTGATATTTGTGTGGGGTGGGAGGTTGAGTTGTGCCTGGCCACTGAATTTTGTCTGGAGTCTTCTGGTCAGTTGAGCATTGATTCCGTCATTGAGTGTGTTGCCATAATACAACTTGCTGGTGATGAGGGCTTGTGTGACAGTCCAGTTATAATTCAGGGGTTCCTTGCACGGCTTGCCGAGAGGGGTGTGTGGGTCAAGGTCGGCAGGCCTTCAAGTGTAGTTGCCAAGTGAGGTGTCTTTGCCAAAGATTACCACTTCTGTATTGTCTGTGTTCAGCTTGAGGCAGTTAGTTTTCATCCTTCAGGCGACTTTTGTCATGCAGGTGGAGAAAATGGTTTGGGTGTTTGGAGTCTTGTCAGAGAAGCAGAGTATAACCTGGGTGTCATCAACACAGGATAGGATGTTGATTCCATGGGCAAATTGAGGTCATGTAGGCATTGAACAATGTGGGGCTGAGTCAGGACCATAGATGAGTTTGGCAGACTCTGAGGTGAAAGTGGCCTGGCTGACAGACTAAGAGCGGCTTGTCAGGAAGGAAGAAATGCAGCAAAGTGTGGGACATTGTATGTCGGCATTGAGCAGTCGTTGGATGAGGATGCAGTGGAATACTTTGTTGAAAGCTGCAGAAAGAATTAGTAGGGTGACGGCCATGGCGTCACCTCTGACCATGATCATGTGGATATCGTCTATCGCAGTGATTGGGAAGTCTCTATTCTGAGGATGGGCCTGAATTTTGATTGAGTGCTATTGAGGAGGTGGTTATCAGTGAGGTCAATGACTAGGCATTTGTTTGTTATCTTTCTATGACTCTTGCCAGGTAGGATGGCAGGGAGATAGACTGGTAGTTGTTTGATGACTTGGGGTCTGCTGAGGCTTTCTTGAGGAAGGGGAGTACTGTGGTGTGTTTCCAGGCACCTGGGTACATGACTCAATCAATCAATCAAAGCATTTGTAAAGCACACTGCTTCACCCGTGAAGGTTTTAAGGTGCTGATGGTGGGGGCTGCTACTGATCAAACGGCCAAGTCTTGAGGTGTCTGCTGAAGGTGAGTAGGTCCTGTGTCTGTCATAGGTGGGTGGGAAGAGTGTTCCACATCTTGGCGACGAGGTATGATCTGCTGCCGACGGTGGTTCTGTAGATGCGTGGGACGGTGGCGAGGGCAAGGTCAGCGGAGCGAAGCTGTTGGGTCGGGGTGAAGAAGGAGAGCCGTCTGTTGAGGAATTCTTGACCAGTGTTGTGTAGTGCCTTGTGAGCATGGGTGAGGAGTATGAACGTGATTCTTTTGTTGACGGGGAGCCAGTGCAGGTTTCTCAGGTGGACTGTGATGTGGCTGTGGCAGGGGATGTCCAGGATGAGGCGTGTGGAGGCGTTCATAACTGTGATGATGGAGTCATTCAAGTTAGGGCTGCACATATGGAGTCCAGTCTTTTGATGAAGTTGTTGAAGATGTTGCGAAGGCATGATTCCAAGGGGGCTCCAGGGTGCACGAACTGCCTGGTCATTGAGCATTCTCGAGTGGTAATGGCAGGCCAGGTGGGCAGGGTGGTCTTCTCGGTGTTGGCCAAGATGAGCAAGAGGGCTGTGAGGGTGGAAGGGTCCGGTTTGAGCTCGATGTTTTTGTTGATGTCGGTGATATTGTTGCTGAAGGATTGATATAGATGTGTGCAGAGGTCCTGAGAGTTGGTTATGCTAGAGAAGCTTGGTTCCGGAGAGGTGTATATTTTACTATGGGAAAGATTACGTTTGCACAGGTGGTGCTGTTTTTATTTTGGTCTGTGAGCACGTTACATTTGGTGACTAATTTGCTGATGGTAGAGTCAGACCAGATTTTTAGGGACTTTCCTTTGGTGTTCTGACTTTGTCTGCATCTGCATTCAAGTTGCTTGCAAGTTGCTTGCAGTAGTGTTTGGTGAGCCTGAGCTCTTTCATCTACCAGCTTGCTTGTGGTCTGGTTTTCATGGCTTTGTTGGCTTTAGGAGGAGCCAGGGTATCTGAGCAGGCTGTGATCTAAGCGTTAAAATTGGATTCAGAGAAGTTGTTGTGTCGAGGCTGGTGGTGTAGGAGTTCCGAACTTGCTTGTGTAAAATGAATGTTCATTTGCAAAAGGGTTTTTTAATCATATCGCTAAAGATGTACAGTGGAATCTTGCACTACAGTATGTATGTACTGTGTTATGTACAAACATACCAGTGCCAATATCAGAGGGTGACCTGCCCATTTTTACAATTGTGCAAACAAGATTTCAGATTAATTACAACATTAAAAAGTTCAGGGAGAAGTTAATGAACAACATTCTATGCAAACTTCCCTGTACACTTGTTTTCTGGTTTGCTTTCAAAACTAGCAAAGATGGCTATAAGGAAGAACACAAAGTAATGATGAAATTCTCAGTTACCTTATCCAGACATAGATTACCTTCATAAACAAGTCCAGGAACAGTCAATCTGGCTGCCTCTTCAAACAATTTATTAACCTTTACTAGACATATCTGAGTATCTGGGAGTCCCACCTATCTGCATCAGTCCTACAAAATTACAGTGAAAATATGAACCCCCCTAGATCGTCCAAACGTTAAAGAGACATTTAAAGAAATGGTTTATCAAATTACAAAGCAGTTTGAGGAAACAGATAACAGTATAATACATACAAATTATTTGAGAGACTCAGACTGCATAGTGAAGGAAGAGTTTGTAATACAAAGCCCATATTGCATCAAGCATAGCAAGTGAATTCCTCTCCCTGCAGGAGTGTTTGGGGCACCTCAGAGAAACATCTCAAGAACACAATTGTGAGCAACTGCATCTTTAATTTAGGGGTTGATGAAGCAGAAAATGAAGGTTTTGATTTATTAACGCATAAACGTAGTATGAAATAATCATGTGTGACATTAACCGAACTAATAAAGATTGTACGGGGACAAAATGTGCCCTCAGAGTAGTTTGCCAACATTTATACGCGTGCTTTATATAACGTGGTGTATTAAAATTGCACTAATCCGACATAATCATAAACGTGTGCTACGATTTGCTTGTTTGAAATGCGTTAGCTTAGCATTACTTTAGAGGAGGCTTTGGCCTAGTGGCCTGGTCTCACGGTTTAGATGTTCGTATTTTTCAATGTGCTATTAAACGTGTATTTCTGCTTGAAGCTGTACTTTTCCACAGAAACTGTTCACATGCTTATCTTAAAGTTTCGTGCCAGCCTGGCATATTTTCTCTTTAATTCAAGGTCGACTTGCAGGTGCGGACAATGGAGGCTCTGAAAGTGAGCTAATTGGGAGACAATGTTGCGATTTGCGTACCCATCTCCAAGGATAATGTATGCTTAAGTAAAAGCTTGAGAACTGTCGTTTTTGATTGGACAATTTGAAGCTAACCTATGAACCCTCCAATGGAGACCCTACTGGATTCGAACTGTTGTCTATAAAACCCAGGTGCACGAGAAGAAATTTAGCCATTACCAGCTCGATACCCGCCATTTTGCAGACTTCGTAGCTATTATGGCCCACTTTGCTGCGACGCCATTTTGAGAGACTTTGATGCTTTCTCTAGTCGAGAGAAAGAGACTTTAATGATTCTTGCCCTAGAGACTTTAACTTTGATTTGTCCCCTTGCATGAAGTAGTAGTCTTAATTTGCCGCCGTGAGGCGATTGCCCCGTTCACCCTTGCCCCTTTGTCCCGTCCCATGCTGATCAAGAAACGGTACCTGTGAGACGAAGACTTCCTTGTATGCTGATCGTAATTGGTAAATATGAAAGGAAATTGTAAAATTGCATTGTGTTCCTTTTAGGTAACCAACTGCTGATTTTTTTTTATAAGATCCCTAGATAGGAGTTTTCTAAATTTATGTTGCTAGATTGTTTTTGCATGAAGTCCCACATGCCGATTCTAATTTGAGGTTAGATGAGGATTCCACATGTTGCACGATGCAATTTGAGATCTTGTTATGCTGACTAAATGTACGCAATTAGCCCATTACGGATTATCGTATTAGTGCTTTGCATTGCCATTATCGAATGCCTTGTGATTCAAATGCTACATAGATTACACTTGTTTCGACGATATGGACAGCTATTAATGTTCATTTATGTTTATCATTTGGTGTTGAGACACATCTATATCGTGCTAGCTTTGTTAATATAGGGAAATAAATTCACTAACTTTGCAATAAACTGGTGTGGTTATTCCTGGCTGAAAGGTCAGGGTTCGCCGAAATGTATTCTGGATTAATCATTAAGTGTTATGTTGATCAAGGTATTGCTTATGTACGTTATTGATTGTTGATTTGATGCGATTGATCGATTAAGAGTACAGAGAGTTCCCACTTAGTCAAAAGATTCATCGGCCTAAAGAGCGTCCGAACACAGGAAAATTGTTACTACGGTTTGCTCTATCAGTAGATGGTAGCAGAGGACGGTTATGTCTTTTGGGACCCTGTACTATTAAAATACATGGTGTTGAATTAACGGTTACGTCTTTTGGGACCCTGTACTATTAGAGTACATGGTGTTGAATTAACGGTTACGCATTTTGAGGCCTCATTCGAGAAGTTGAATTAGATTTTTCTTGGATAAAATAGATTGACAGAATGATGATGGGCTAGGTCCACCGCGACTTTCCCGGGATCTCGGAGCTTGCGAATGGAGAGAACGGAGGTGTGGAGACAGCGTTGGCGGTACTAGTGATGGTATGAGTGAAGTTAGGGTTTTTTGCGCTTGCACAGCTTATTGCCGCAGGGTGTGTGAAAAGGTTGCGAGGATTTTTTTCTTTTAAAGGATAGCGGAGGTGCGACTCCGAGTGTAGAAGTAGAGAAGTCGTCGAACTTCATAGAAACAGCGGAGGTGCGGCTCCGGGTGTGAGAGTAGGGAAGTCGTCGAACTTCATGTGCGTGTGGCGCTTTGTGCATAAAAAGGTCCACGTGGTTGTTGTTGTTGAGACGGGCCCTGCGAGGTCAAGAGACTCCGGAGTATGTTGATCCATGTTGTGGTCTGGGCGGTTTAGTAGGTTGATCGGGCGTGGTCAACAAGTCGGTACGTGTGTTAGGGAGTGAAAGAAACTTCGACTTCGGGCTCTGACAAGATTCTAAGTGCACTAGAACAGATCATTGACAAGTTGAGAGTAGGTCTGCAGGTCAGATTTGCTTGCGAACGTGGGGATTGAGAAAGACGGAATAGCGTCCGAGGCTAGTGAAAGGTCCCTAAGGTCCTGAAGCGATTGTGTTACCCTTCCTGTAGTAAACCGACAGATCTGTTTTAGTTTTTGGTAGCTCGCGATACATGCAAGAAGTTGTTACGAGAGGAGCTGAGTGAAGGAAGGCTAGCCGCGAGGCTTTGTCAGCCGCAGTGTGTGTGAGTGTGACGTCACTAGGAGCCGCGCTGGGATAGGTTGGTTGGAGAGAAGGGTCGCACACGGATTGGACGCAGTCCGTGGGACTCGATTGGCAGGGGAAAGGCAAGCGAAGAGTATTCCGGGAATTAAAGTCACCTATTGATTACAAATTTTGTGGAATAAAAGTGACCTATTGATTATAAACGTTGTGAATTAAAAGACGAGAAAATGAAATTCCTTAAAGCATTTCGGAGCGCAATGAAGGGGGAGTCTTACATCAAAGCGAGCGTAGGGGAGGAGACGCCGCCCGAGGGCACACCAGCTTACATTGTAATGGAGGAAAAAGGGGTTGCTCCGTGTCTTTGGCTAAAGCAATGGCACAAACTGACAGAGAAACATGGGAGCGTAGCGTTCCCGATACATGGGACATTCAATATAAGGATCCTAGAGAATTTGAGATTCACGATGTACGACATGAAGGTGCCTCCAAGGCCGGCACAGTTTGAGGCTCTAGCAATCTGGGAATTAATGGCTAGACAGCAACAGAAAAATAAGTTTGAAACAAGGATGAGGAAGGTAGAAAAGACACTAGCGGATGCTAGGTGGGATAATGCGCAGAAGGTGTGGAGGTCAGATATATTGCAGGGGATAAAATTGTTTCCAGCAATCACTAAGGAAGAAGAGGAGACAGGTAAGAAAGCTACCTGTAAGACAGACAGGAAGTGTTCCAAGGATAGAGAGGACGAGGAAAAATTGAGAAGGGAAGAGGAGTTAGAGGATGAGGAGTTAATAATGCAATTGCTGAACGACCGTCCACCACCTTACGCGGAGAATGGACAAGGTCCAAGTACCAGTTCTGCCCCTCCGGCATCGGTACAGAATAGTGAAACCCAGAGTTCAGGAGCGCCATCGGGATCTAAGGACCCGAGTTTGCTGTTCACCCCGCAGATACCGCAGGTTAGGAGAATATATCCAGATGTGCCCATAATGAAACCAGCAGAAAATTATCAACCGCAGATGCCAGGGTACTACAGCAGTGACAATAGTGGAGGAATGGTTCTAGAACAAACAGTAAGGGGAGTACAGAATGGTCACAACCCAACAATGACACAGGCTGAATCAACTCAGTTTATGATGCCTCAAGAGCAGATGCAGGGAGGAAACGCTCATGCTCAGATGACGGGGAGTCAGATGGGCATGCCGACAATGATGACCCATAGTATGGGGATGAGCATGCCTCAGAACATCGGATATGGACAGAACCCAGACGCGATATCACTACCCATTACTGTAGGTCCACCGGTACCTCTGTATAGCCAGCCTAATTTAGGCATGAACAGTCAGGGATCAATGCTGCAGAATGGGACAGAGAGGAGGTGCATAGAGAACACTCCAGGGATAACTCCGATAGCGGCTCAGCCAAGTGGATCTGGATCCTTGATGGAGTTTAGTCCCATATGTGCTCAGTCTACACTGGTGAGGTCGAGCCCCCCACTGATAATACCTCTAACATCGAATACTGAAAAGTTGCCGCAACCATCAATGGCAGTCGATGTGAATGCTACACTGATGGGGGTAAATGCGCAACAGCTGACACAGTGGTTCAACAGTTTAAATTCTACACAAAGTTCAGCCAGTGGGAAAGGAGAAGACTATATGAATAGGGTCAGGTTGAACATGGAAGCACAAGAATTGGTGGAAGGGACTATGGGTGTAAATAGGCTAGAATCCTACACGGAAGAAGAACTGAGGTATCTATGTCCCAGGATTACGAAGGAAGTGAACAAAGTACATAAGGGCTTGCAGGAAGCAGCTGACAGAAACGGGGTTGACATAGACAAGATGAAACACTTGAGCAGAAGCTACAGGGTGGATTTTGGGACCACAGATTTTGAACACATGAGGTCAGCAGGCATGAAGACACACCTTAGAGAGTTGCTACAGAGTGCACAAGTGTGGAGGTGCTTAGACAAGTGGGAAAGTAGATGGGTAAAGAGGAAGGAAAAGAGGAGGGACAGTGCTACAGAGCACAATGAGAAAAGACCACAAAGCAGTGAGACAGTAACCATGTTACCAATGAGGGAGACAGCAGGTGGAAAGTTAATACATGTACCGTGGCACAGAAGCGACATTCAGTCATTTACGGATGATTTTCCCAAACTGAGAGAGAAGCCGATTGAATGGTATCAACAGACTGATAGGTTTGTGAAGCTTGCAAAATGTCTCTGGGAAGACCTGAACACTCTCTTTGAGATCGTGGTTCCGGCAGATTTGTGGGAGGATTGCAAAAGAGCTGTAGGTTGGCCGACAAGTGAACCAGAGAGAGACAGGGAGACGGGTGCACCATCACCTATGGTGATGAGTTTGTACTATAAGGTGATTGAGCATTTGAAGACGAAGGTGGCCGCGAAAAATGTGGATTGGCAGAAGATTGATCGAACGGCCCAAGAGGCAAAAGAATCGATTCATAGTTACTATGAGAGGTTGTTGAAGGCGTTCAAGAATTACAGTGGCACGGAAACAATCGAGGCAAAAGATATGCTTCATTTTGTGTTCAGATTTGTGGAAGGGTTGAGACCAGAGATAAGTCAGATGATAAAGTCGCATTTGATTTGTTGGCAGTCTAAACCGATTGATGAGGTCTTGACTTACGCGAAATATTGTAGCGACGAAATTGAGGTAAAACAGAAAAGGCTGAAAGAGAAGGTGATGATGATGCAGCTTAAAGCAGCTCAGACAGGTCTGCAAGGTTTGCAAGGGATGCAAGGGTTCCAACAGCAGGTACCGCAACCGCAACCGCAGTTGCAGGGAAACATGGCATTTCAGCCACAGGCGAGAGGCAGAGGCAGAGGAGGTTTTGTGAATAATGGTCCGGATTTAAACACTGTTGTGACGGGTGTGCAGGCAATGAAGAAAGTGATGCCGTGTCACGTGTGCGGAATTGTAGGTCATTGGAAACGCGAGTGCCCGATGGTGGTGCAGGAAGGTGCAGGTGCAGGTGCAGGTGTTGGTCAGCAAAACAATGATGTCAATGCATTTCAGACAATGAGAGGACCGAAAATGAGAGGTCCAAACCCAAATTTTCAGACCTTAAATCAATTGCAGGGATTACAACCTATGCAGCCGCAGCAGATGCAGATGCCTCGTATGCAGATGACGCAAATGCAGCCGATGCAACAGCAGTTACCCATGGTACCTAATCAGCAAATGCAAATACCTTTGGCACCAATGAGTCAGCAGCAAGTGATGGTTCCTCCACAGGTCTCGGGTCAGGTAATGAGTACAAATGGCACCGTACAACAGTTCCCATTACACAGTGAGAGTGGAATAAACAATGTATGGGAGAGTGAAAGTTCAGAAGAAGAAGGAGATTATGTGCTTGCAGCATCCTTAGTAGTTGATCAGAAGGGTCCGTACGTAGAGGGAAGAGTAATGGGTCATCGTGTTTCATTCTTGGTGGACACGGGAGCCACACGTTCAACTGTTAAGAGTAGTGAAGTACCAAATTTGCCACTCTCAGGGAGGACAGTTCAAGTGGTGGGAGTAGCAAACAGGCACTTGACGAACCCAATTACAGATCCGGTACCAGTCAGCATCGGTAACTACCAAGGGGTGCATCAGTTTGTGATATGTGATTCAAGCCCAATAGCACTGTTAGGGAGAGACCTATTGTGCAAGCTGGGATGTTCGATCATGTGTTCGAACGAAGGGATAACAATTCAGACGAGCAGTGATGGGGAGGAAGAGGATAGTGTAGAGGGGGATGAAATAGAAACTGTCGATGAAGAGTATCCTCTGATTTGTCTTTTCCCGATGATAACTGAAGAAGATATTCCAGCCGATTTACGAGAAACAGTCGGAAAGGAAGTGTGGGACATGACAGGGAAAGAGGTGGGATTGATGAAAGGAGTGGAACCAGTGAAAGTGACGGTAAAGACCAATGCAATCTTTCCCCAGACCCCACAATACCACATGCCACAAGATACCCTCATGAAAGTTGCCCAACTTATTGATTAATTTGTAAAACAGGGGGTACTGAAAGAAGTGTTAAGCAGTCCATGTAATTCACCAATAATGGGACTAATAAAGCCAAGTGGAAAGGTCGGACTTGTGCAGGACTTGAGGAAAATAAATGACATCATAGTCAAATGCTGCCCAGTAGTACCGAATCCAGCTGTGATAATGTTTCAAATCCCTTGCGATGCCGAATGGTTCTCTGTCATCGATTTGTCACAAGCATTCTTTTCTGTGCCTCTTCATGAGGACAGCCAATTTCTCTTTTGTTTCAAATTCCTAGACAGAGTGTACAGTTGGTGTCGAATTCCTCAAGGGTTTTCTGAGTCACAGTCAATATTCAATCAGATTCTAAAGAAAGACTTGGAAGAGTTAGAGTTGCCATTCGAGTCAACCCTAGTACAGTATATTGACGACTTACTGGTTGCATCAAAGACAGAAAGTGGCTGCACAGCCGATACCATTGCTCTGTTGAACCATTTGGGAGGGAATGGACACAAGGTGTCTCCTTCCAAATTACAGTTCTGTCAGAAGAAGGTGAAATACTTGGGTCACCAGATAGAGAAAGGGTCACGGAGGATAATGAAGGAAAGAATTACAAGTGTACTTCAGATGAGTCCGCCCAAGACGAGAAAGGAGGTGAGGAAATTCTTGGGAATGGTGGGCTACTGTCGCCAGTGGATTCCCAACTTCTCGACTCTAGCGAAGCCTTTACTGAAACTGACCCAGAAGGATGCTTTGGATCAAATTGAGCTGAAAGGAGATGAGATGGATGCCTTTGTTGAATTGAAAGAATGCATGTGTATGGCTCCAGCTTTAGGTATGCCTGATTACACAAAGCCTTTCACATTGTTTTGCCATGAACGTGATGCATGTTCTTTGTCTGTCTTGACTCAAGCCCATGGGGGCGTAAACAGACCAGTAGCGTATTTTTCAGCTACTTTGGATCCGGTCGCAGCAGCACTCCCAGGGTGTTTGCGCGCCGTAGCAGCAGTTGGTATCAGCCTCACTCAGAGTGAAGGAATAGTGATGGGACACCCAGTAACAGTCATGGTCCCTCACTCAGTTGAGATACTTTTGACCCGCTCCCGAACGCAGCACATGACTGGAGCAAGACTCACAAGGTATGAAACGATAATTCTGGGCTCACCGAATGTGCAGCTGAAAAGGTGCACTACGTTGAATCCAGCAACCTTGCTTCCTGGAGAAAATGTCGAAATTGAGAACGCTGAAGACGTCGAGCATGACTGCCTTCAGGTGACTGAATTTTGCACAAAACCCCGACCGGACATTAGGGATACTAAACTTGATGAAAATGACCAAATTCTTTTTGTTGATGGTTCATGTCTAAGAGACGGGATGGGGATTTTGAAAGCAGGATATGCTGTATGCACTGTAACAGGTGTCTTGGAAGCGGGATGGCTTCAAGGAGTCTATTCTGCACAAGTAGCAGAACTTGTAGCCCTTACCAGAGCATGTCAACTGTCTGCATTGATGAAAGTCACCATTTACACTGATAGCCAATACGGGTTTGGGATTGTGCATGACTTTGGACAACTATGGTCACAGAGAGGTTTCCTGACTTCTTCAGGGTCCCCAGTGAAGAACGGGGAAAGAATAAGGGAATTGTTACATGCCATTCAAGTACCAGCTGAAGTTGCAGTGGTAAAGTGCAGTGCTCACACGAAAGGACAGGACTATGTTTCTCTGGGAAATGCATATGCGGATCAAGTCGCAAGATTTTGTGCCTTGAACTGTATATTACTGAGAGATGAATGGAACTCAATAAGTGAGCCAGAACTCGAACCAGCTGAAGCATTTGCCTTGAAGGTCGTAGATACAATAGAGGAACTAAAAGCACTACAGAATAATGTCAGGGAGGATGAAAGAGATTCCTGGATTAAATCACAATGTATAAAGAGACAAGACGAGTTATGGGTTTCACATGAGGGAAAATTTGTTTTGCCAAATAGTCTCTTATCACAGCTTGCGCGGTTCTATCATGGGCAAGCCCACCTAGGGAGAGATGCCATGATAAGATTGTTCAAAACTGATTGGTTTAACCCCAGATTTCGTCAAGCTGCAGAAGCAGTTTGCCATCGATCTGTCACTTGCCAGCAGATGAACCCAGGAAAGGGAACAGTTGTGAACGCGAGCCACATTGGTAGGGCAAGCAGTCCTTTTAGTCGTATGCAGATGGACTTCATTGAGATGCCTGTGCATGGAGGTCTGAAATATGTGTTGGTGATTGTGTGCATTTTTAGTCACTGGATTGAGGCATACCCCACACGTAGAAATGACAGCCTTACAGTTGCCAAGCTATTATTGAGAGAGTTGATACCACGTTTCGGATTCCCGATCTCTTTAGAATCAGATAGGGGAAGTCACTTCAACAACGAGGTGATAAAGTTACTTTGCGAAGCGCTGAACATTGAGCAGAAACTGCATTGTAGCTATCGCCCTGAAGCATCAGGACTGGTGGAGCAGATGAATGGTACACTGAAATCAAGAATGGCGAAAATATGTGCATCAACAAATTTGAAATGGCCTGACGCATTGCCCTTAGTGCTAATGTCAATGAGAAACACTCCTGATAGAAAAACTGGATTGTCTCCGCACGCAATTCTCATGGGCAGGGCTATGAGACTTCCTGCAGTTCCCGCAAACGCGCTTTTGAATATTACAGATGATATGGTGTTAGACTACTGCAAAGGTCTGGCTGACGTGGTTCGCTCTTTCTCTCACCAGGTGGAAGCAACCACCTTGCCACCGATCCAAGGTCCAGGACACGCACTGAAAGCAGGTGACTGGGTCGTGGTAAAGAAGCACGTGAGAAAATCGTGTCTGGAACCCCGTTGGAAAGGCCCTTTCCAAGTGATCCTGACGACAACTACCGCTGTGAAGTGTGCGGGGGTTCCCAACTGGATTCACGCCAGTCACACAAAGAAGGTGCTGTGTCCCACAGATGAGGAAGTTGAAGCGCTGAAATTGCCAGTGCCTGATAAAACAGTGCCGAGTGCTGAGACAGAACAAAAGCGAACTGAAAGCGAACAAGCAGCAGCAGGAGAAAAAGAGATATTATTGGAGAACGAAGAGTCCGACTCACTTGGGGAAGACCAAGGAGAAAGTTCAGACAGCGACGAAGAAGCTGCAGGTGACAAAGAGCCTGAAGCAGCTGAGGGTAGCAAAAAGCCTGAAGCAGCTGAAGGTGACAAAGAACCTGAAGCAGCTGAAAGTGATACTGAGCCTGACAAAAGTAACGGTGACGAAGGGCTCGAAAAAGGTGAAAAAGCAGGAGAGCCTGATCAGAAGGGGGCTTTCCCAGAAACAGACGATACAGAAAAAGAAAAAGAGAACGTGATCGATTCCCCTGAAGGAGGGGACAAGGCAGAGCAGAACGAAAAAGTTCAAACCTCTACAGAAAAGGTCGCAGGTCCATCAAATGGACACGGTGCAAAGAGGAGACTAAGTATATCACCAGTAAAACAAAGGTCTGGAGAAGGATTGAACGATGGAGAAAGGCCAAAAGTAAAAGAGAAAAGGAAAGAAGTGTCTGTCGTGGTACCAACCTCGAGTGAAGAAAAAGACTTGACAAAAGAGGAAAGTACCAGCGAGGCAGAATCGAAAAGAGAAGCAAAATTGAAAAGGAAAAGGATACCGAACAGAAGGTATTCCGGTCCTGAATGGGCATATGCAGTCAATGACGATTGGACTGACGAGTTTGTATCTCTAAGCATCGAGAACGAAGAAGAGGAAGAGATAACAATAGAAAAGAAAAGTTTCATGGACAGTGTTGATTGAAGGGGTGATAAATGATATCGCTTGCTACAATATAACGTGAAACAAACAACCAGCTGAGACATTTGCTAAACCGACAAAGACTGAGTTATTGCCGAATTGAGACAAATGCAGCTAACCGATAAGTGACTGGCCTCTTGAAGAAGACGGTGTGAACATTGCGCTCGCTCAGCTTTGTAACTAAATTGCTAAATAATTTTCAATTATAAGTGCTTCTAGCTCTCTGATTCTATACAGATCATGACGCAAAACAATAGAAAGAAATATTGTAAATATGTGTGTATAGGCTTGGTAGTTACATGTGTACTAATAATAATGGCAATTGTGCTTGGAATGCATGGAAAGGGTGAAAATGAGACTATTGAGGCTTCTACTATTGCTCCTGTTACTGTCACTGAACTAACCGCATTGAAAAGGCTAGCACTGGATGAGAGACTCTTGCATGAAAGGAAAGAGCTTTCGTATAATGTTTTCTATCGCTTACTAACAGAATATGTTGAGACAATGGATGCGAAAGATTGTTATGTATGTACCCAGATACCGACATCAGTGAAGGAAGGGGTGACATATCACCACATGCCTCTTACATACGGGATTACATGTAGTATAGTAATGTCTAGGTTTTATGGTCAAACTAACATACAGTATTTTTACTCAAATTATGATGTTACCTTTGCTTATGTTCCTATAATAGCACAGCTAAGCCAGACTGCAAAGGATTGGGATGCAAAAATTATGAGGGAATTTTTCGAGCCAATGCTACCTTTTGAAACGGCTCACGCTCATAGGGAAAATCTTACCTGTTCACTCTCTGCAGTAGAAATAAGCTTTTTAGATCGCACAGATGATAGAAGGGCTCAAATGAAGGCGAAATTAGAAAAGGAGTTACATAAGAGGACTTCAGTAGATAATTATGATTTTGCTGCAATAAAGACACAGGGGAAAATTGCTTTAGATGCTTGGCATGTAGGGAAGTTTTGTATATATCGAGGTGAATCTTATTATGACAACATTTTTGTAGGGGCGAGTGAATGTAAACACACGTTTATCTTTAAGGCCAAATGGACATTCATGATGGACGGACTTGACCCTGTCATTCCAGGGGTATATTACATTTGTGGGTATAACGCCTATTATCGTCTTCCAAAGGGATGGTGGGGAAGATGTTATTTGGGTATAGTGTTCCCAAAGGTTTATCAACTGGATGACCTATCGATGATTCAAAAGACATCTGGATCCCATCGTATCCAGAAAAGAGAGACCGCAGCTGCTGTGGTAGGTGATATATTTGGAGCCATGATTCCTTCATTGGGAGTTGTGCTGAATTCCATCAAGATAAGAAAGTTGTCTACTATAGTGGATAACATGTTGACAAAGTTTTCAGGTGCTATACTCCTGATAGATGCTGAACTTGCAGCGGAAAGAGCTATGACTCTTCAAAATAGGCTTGCTTTAGACATTCTTTTAGCAAAGGATGGTGGTGTTTGCAAAATGCTTGGTGCAAGACACTGTTGTACCTATATACCTGACAATAGTGTGAAAATTAAAACTATGCTTGCTAATCTAACAAAAGAAAGTGCAGATTTGAAGGAACTGAATGAACCAGGAGTGTGGGAGAAGGTTGGAAAAGGACTTGCTTCAGTGGGACATTGTATTGGGGGAATTTGGAATGGAATATTGTTAAAAATAATAGAGGGAATTTTAATAGTGATAAGATGTGTATTTGGAATTTGGGGAATAAAAAGGGGAATAATAATGATTATGGAAAGAATTAAAAGAAGAAAGGAGGAGAAAATTATGAAAAGAATGGCAGAAGAATACAAAGCACAAACTAGGGGAACTAAAAGGAAAAGGGAACTGACAGAATTTTAATGGAATAAAATTTGTGGGGTAAATTTGTGTGATGACAAGTAGTCATCAGAGGGGGGATTGATGAAGCAGAAAATGAAGGTTTTGATTTATTAACGCATAAACGTAGTATGAAATAATCATGTGTGACATTAACCGAACTAATAAAGATTGTACGGGGACAAAATGTGCCCTCAGAGTAGTTTGCCAACATTTATACGCGTGCTTTATATAACGTGGTGTATTAACATTGCACTAATCCGACATAATCATAAACGTGTGCTACGATTTGCTTGTTTGAAATGCGTTAGCTTAGCATTACTTTAGAGGAGGCTTTGGCCTAGTGGCCTGGTCTCACGGTTTAGATGTTCGTATTTTTCAATGTTCTATTAAACGTGTATTTCTGCTTGAAGCTGTACTTTTCCACAGAAACTGTTCACATGCTTATCTTAAAGTTTCGTGCCAGCCTGGCATATTTTCTCTTTAATTCAAGGTCGACTTGCAGGTGCGGACAATGGAGGCTCTGAAAGTGAGCTAATTGGGAGACAATGTTGCGATTTGCGTACCCATCTCCAAGGATAATGTATGCTTAAGTAAAAGCTTGAGAACTGTCGTTTTTGATTGGACAATTTGAAGCTAACCTATGAACCCTCCAATGGAGACCCTACTGGATTCGAACTGTTGTCTATAAAACCCAGGTGCACAAGAAGAAATTTAGCCATTACCAGCTCGATACCCGCCATTTTGCAGACTTCGTAGCTATTATGGCCCACTTTGCTGCGACGCCATTTTGAGAGACTTTGATGCTTTCTCTAGTCGAGAGAAAGAGACTTTAATGATTCTTGCCCTAGAGACTTTAACTTTGATTTGTCCCCTTGCATGAAGTAGTAGTCTTAATTTGCCGCCGTGAGGCGATTGCCCCGTTCACCCTTGCCCCTTTGTCCCGTCCCATGCTGATCAAGAAACGGTACCTGTGAGACGAAGACTTCCTTGTATGCTGATCGTAATTGGTAAATATGAAAGGAAATTGTAAAATTGCATTGTGTTCCTTTTAGGTAACCAACTGCTGATTTTTTTTGATAAGATCCCTAGATAGGAGTTTTCTAAATTTATGTTGCTAGATTGTTTTTGCATGAAGTCCCACATGCCGATTCTAATTTGAGGTTAGATGAGGATTCCACATGTTGCACGATGCAATTTGAGATCTTGTTATGCTGACTAAATGTACGCAATTAGCCCATTACGGATTATCGTATTAGTGCTTTGCATTGCCATTATCGAATGCCTTGTGATTCAAATGCTACATAGATTACACTTGTTTCGACGATATGGACAGCTATTAATGTTCATTTATGTTTATCATTTGGTGTTGAGACACATCTATATCGTGCTAGCTTTGTTAATATAGGGAAATAAATTCACTAACTTTGCAATAAACTGGTGTGGTTATTCCTGGCTGAAAGGTCAGGGTTCGCCGAAATGTATTCTGGATTAATCATTAAGTGTTATGTTGATCAAGGTATTGCTTATGTACGTTATTGATTGTTGATTTGATGCGATTGATCGATTAAGAGTACAGAGAGTTCCCACTTAGTCAAAAGATTCATCGGCCTAAAGAGCGTCCGAACACAGGTAAATTGTTACTACGGTTCGCTCTATCAGGGTTGCCACATGCTCAGTACCCAAAAACGATTCCCTGTTTGGTAGCAAAAATTGTCCCGATGGATAGCTGTCCAAAGTCAAGTATTCCTTATAGCTTGTGGCCTAGTCAAGTCCTTTGCTTTCAGCATCCAACAGGAGAATACAGACTGCCAAATGACAAGGCCATCGCTCTGACTGGGCTAGTATTAAGGCGCAGTAATACTATTATAACATATGGTGCTATTTTTCCAAAATTTCAGAATCTGTGGGTCAAAATTGGGGATAACATGGTAATATCATATGGTTTCCCATTTTCGAGATGCAAAATTTGTAATATTGCTGTTTTCCCTGCACATATTTTGCTAAGGGTCCCAGTCCCAGAGGAACAAAATCTGGAACGTCTCTGGGTGATAGATGGCGGCATTCACGTTATGGTAATTGCTGATTTAGGCGACCAGCATTGTGCTAGCTGTCTCCGTGTCTTCCACCAAATGTTATGGCTTCTCCCCTCCTGTTCTTTCAAATTTGTTTTTGGTGGCATTGAGAATGTGCACTTTACCATCATTAGCGAGTGGTACAGCGACTGTGCTCTTTCCTTTAAAAATTTCAATATCGCTTACACTCAATTGGCACATTTAACTAACTTACATATTCCCTAGAAACAGCGGATCAATGTGTACCCCAGACCTGTAAGTTATGTGTTACTAGTGGGCCTACAGTACCTGTTGTGCCACTCACTTAAGTAAAGAAGCATTCTTAAGTAAAGAAACATTTTTCCAGGTCTAAACCTCCCTTTTTAATACACATATGTTGCCCCTATGGTAGGCCCTACGCAGTTTATAGGGCAGGGCACACTGTATTTTGAAGGCAGGACATGTGTTTTTTAACTTTTACATGTCCTGGTAGGGAAAAGCTCCCAATTTCATTTTTCACTACAGTGAGGCCTACCTCTCCTATAGGATAACTTCGGGTTACCTTTTTACATTCAATAAGTGTTAATATATGGATGGGAACAAGTAGAAATGTCATGATTACACTCAAAATAATTACAATTTAAAATTCACTTTGATGATAAAGTCGAATTTTAAGTCACATTTCTGAAAACGCCACTTTTAGAAAGTTGGCATTTTCTGGTTCTAACCTTTTGGTGCCTGCACCCTGTGAATTGACTGTGAATAATTGGCAGTTGGCCTTTGTGTTTTGCTCTCAGACAGTGAGACAAATGGGGATAGGTGCTGGTACTATGGGTTGGACGGAACAGTTCTCTGTCCCACTTGTAATAAAAAGTGCTGTCTACAGCACACTCCCAAATAAATTTGACATTAACTTTTGTCATCCTAATCTACTTGGAGCCTGGGCAGGGGAAGGAAAGGAATTTCCAGTGCCACATGGGAGGATAGCCTAGAAGTTTCTGCCACTTTAAAGGATGGCACCAAGAATACATATTGGACTTTCGGACCAAGTCTTCAGTACACTCCTGTACCTTCAGTGGACTGCCCCGTCACTTGAGGCCTGCCTTGCTGCTTAATCCCTAGACTACCAGAGTGACTCCAAGGGCTAACTGGCGGATCACCTGTGTGAGCTAATGGGACATAATAAGCTCCAGAGACCTTGAAATCTGCACCTGGCTTCTGTGAGGAGTCCTGACTTCCTATGTGGTGCCGATCAGTTCTTGACCCTTGGAAGCAACGCTGGAGGAGCTAAATGTGCACCTCCAGCCTAAACCTGAAATTTGGGGCTTAGAAAAAGTTCCCCAGAAAAGAGGTCTGAGAACCAACAGGAGACGGGGGCCTAACTGCTCGCCATTCCTTCTGAAGTGCATCGTTGGTCGACCTGACTTCTCAGTAGTTCTCACTGAATTAATCTCTAAAGCAGCAAATCCTGTTCAGCAGGACCTTTCAGAAAGGGTATCTGCCTCCTGGAGCCTTCGTCAGCTATATTCATCACACTGAAGATTTTTGACTTCTAAAAAAGTCCCAAGGTAGAAATTTTCAACACATCTTTGACCAGTTGCTCCCCGAAGGCAACCCTTCTTCCTCGGATACCAACGGCTGCCTTGCCACGCTAAACTTTACCTTCTCAGGAACTTTTCTTCAAAATTTCTTCCAAGACCAGGCCAAATCCAACTCATGTAGTTGAACTGTACTCTATTGCGTTTGGCCTCAATATTTGACTTTGCCCTGGTCTTGCACCACCAAATACTGCTGTTGGTGCGTTGACCTTTGAGGAGCTATTTTGCTCTCAAATAGATTTGTGAAGGAGCCCTAACTGTAGCGTATGCAAAAACATTATGCTAGTGTGAAGTAAGAATATATGCAACATAAATTGTCACAATTTGCAAAGTCGTCCTAAGGACAATATCATATGTTATCTGTACACTGTTAAAAGTGTATTTATTTATTTATTTATTTAGGGCCAGATGTAGCAACTGACGAATTTGCGAGTTGCAAAGTGCTAGTCCATGCGACTCGCAATTTGCAACTCGCAAATTCGTATGCAGTACGGTGTCTCAGACACCGACTGCAACTCGCTATGGGGTCGCAATGACCCACCTCATGAATATTCATGAGGTGGGTCGCAAATTGCAGCCCCATAGCGAGTATAGGCACTCGCTAACATGGAGGCCTGCTGACGTCAGCAGACCTCCATGTTCGCGACCTGCTTTTAAATAAAGCAGTTTTTTTTTTTGAAGTGTAGTCCGTTTTCCTGACAGGAAAACGAGCTGCACTGCAAAAAAACCGAAACCTTTTGTTTCGGTATTTTTTCAGGGCAGGGAGTGGTGCCTTGGACCACTCCCTGCCCTGAAAAAATATTTTTGGGTCCATTCACAAACTGGAAGGGGTCCCATAGGGACCCCTTCCAATTTGCGAGTGGGTTACCATCCACTTGAAGTGGATGGTAACTGCCAGTCCATTTGCGACCGCGTACGCGGTCGCAAATGGAATTGCATCCCACTGCGAGTCGCAAATAGGAAGGGAACACCCCTTCCTATTTGCAAGTCGGAAATGCATTTTGCGAGTCGGAGCCGACTCGCAAAATGCATTTCTGAATAGCAAAGTGGCTTTTGCGCCTCGCAAACGGCGATTTTAGCAGTTTGCGAGGCGCAAACACTTTGCTACTTCTGGCCCTTAGTTCTTGCTTGGTTAATTAAAACCGTTGCAAGGAGCAACATTGTACCATAAAACTAACAACGTTTCAAATGTAGATCAATAGAAAAGAAAAAAAATGCATCATTGGAGTTAAGCGACCATGTTAAGATACGCAGAACTTGGGCCCATATTTATACTTTTTTAGCACCGCATTTGCGTCATTTTTTTAAGCAAAAGTGGCACAAACTTGCAAAATACAATTGTATTTTGTAAGTTTGCGCCATTTTTGTATCAAAAAGCGGCGCAAATGCTCCGCTAAAAAAGTATAAATATTGGCCTTGATACGTACTAAATTACATAAGTATTAATATTACGTAAGGCCCTAGCAGACCATAAAGTGTTAGTGTGCAGGCCTTGTTTTCTTTTAAAACATAAAGAGTGTGAATATCTTCCTCCCTAGAGTGAACTAAAGACAATCAGCCGGCATTCTATAGGTTCATTTTGCAGGAAGTATTGGTCCTGAGGCAGGGCGGTCTGTATTAAGCTGTACAGGACTTGATGTAGAAGTTGGTATGGACAATACTGCTGAGTTAGTGCCTGCTCTTCAGTTGTGCAAAATTGCACCCCTGGAAGAACCAGTCTGTACTTGATCATGCAGACCATAATGTAGTTACTGGTGTAATCAATTATGTCAATTTAGTAGAGATCACTAAAAGACTGTATAGTGCCAATGTATTAGGAACTTTATGATTCAAACAAAAAAATGTTAATGCTTATGTTTGCAACCTTAAGCTTTATGTGATCCCCTTTTTGTTTCTTTTCCACTAGTTTAGAAACTTTACCAAATGACAATCTAGTTCCAAGTCCTCTACAGAGAAAAATACCTTGACCGCCTGGCATCACTCACGAATGCCTCTCGCAATGAAGAAAGGGCAGGGAACAGTGATCAGGTATGCAGATAAAACGCTGCAGGTCTTCTCTAGCTTGGCCGCACAACCTGCACGCTCTTACGACTGGGCTTCGTTTCCGTGGTGGAAGATGCAAGGGCGAGGGTAGTACACCATGACAGTACCGCAGCTATTTCTCTTTCACTGACTGGGTGAATCCCATCTGCAGGTAGGATTGTGGTGCGGCCTTGATGTAGCTATGGATAGGAAACCAGCCCTGAGATCTTCTTGCAAGTGGTGCCTTGTCCCATCAAGGAGGCTTGTTTCATCATTTTGTTGATTAGCCGTTAGTAGCATTGATGGGAGGCAGCTGCCTCCCATAGATTTTCAGCGCCTAGGATGGATCCTGGAGGAAATTTCTTGCTGGACCCTGGAAGATAATTTGGCCCAAAAGTTGGCATTCAAAGTGCCCGGCAGGATTAAAAAAATAGAAATAGGTTACCCACAGAGCAGTTGCACATAGCTAAAAGCCAAAGACTGGGGGGGTGATTCTGACCGCGGCGGACGGCGGTCGCCGCCCGCCAAGCGGTTCCCGCCGAAAGACCGCTCCGCGGTCAAAAGACCGCAGCGGTCATTCTGGCTTTCCCACTGGGCTGGCGGGCGACCGCCGAAAGTCCGCCCGCCAGCCCAGCGGGAAACACCCTTCCCACGAGGAAGCCGGCTCAGAATGGAGCCGGCGGAGTGGGAAGGTGCGACGGGTGCAGTTGCACCCGTCACGAATTTCAGTGTCTGCAAAGCAGACACTGAAATTCTTTGTGGGGCCCTGTTACGGGGGCCCCTGCAGTGCCCATGCCATTGGCATGGGCACTGCAGGGGCCCCACGACACCCCATACCGCCATCCTGTTCATGGCGGGTGAACCGCCAGGAACAGGATGGCGGTATGGGCTGTCAGAATCCCCATGGCGGTGCAGCAAGCTGCGCCGCCATGGCGGATTCCCATGGGCAGCGGAAAGTCGGCGGTACACCGCCGGCTTTCCGCTTCTGGCCGCGGCTGTACCGCTGCGGTCAGAATGCCCGGCGGAGCACCGCCAGCCTGTTGGCGGTGCTACCGCCAACCTCCGCCATGGCGGTAATTACCGCCAGGGTCAGAATGACCCCCTGTGTGCTCTGCCCAAGTCCTTGTCAATGGCCAAACGCAATGGGTTACGCTAATACCGGGGCTTGGGCTTGGCCTGTGATCAACCTCTGATACTTTTTACTGAAGGCCTTGTGCAGAGGTTATGTCAACGCAAGAACTGTGTGTAGGTGCTGGGATGCACCTTAGCCTAATGACACAAGGGTGAGCACATTTGGCTAAATGTCAGGTTCTCCATTCAATCCGTCTTGAGCATCACTGCTAGCCTTGCACACTGTACACCCAAGGGCACGCCTAACACCTAACCAAATGGCAGGAGCACTCCGTATTGCGCTTCACACCAGGCACTGCACCAAAACCCGAGGACATGGAATTAGGTGTAGGACCAGACCGAATGCTGTATCCTGCAGTCAACTGCTATACATGTCTGAAGGCGGTGCTTAGTCAGTTTTGTCGACATGGGGGCATGGCACAGGTCACAGGGCAGGGCCAGCACCCAATCAATTCTGAGCATGACTGAAAGCCATAGGCAGAAAGCCATGTTCACACAGGTTTCATACAGAGCATGGCCTGCGACCAGGCCCTTTGTCCTACTCAAGGGTTAGTTCCGTGCCACTGGATGTAGATATTGCACAGTTGGTTGCTACTGCATTCAGTCTCTGCTGCATTTGACTGAGGCTGTGCACTGTGCCATGGGGCACAGGACAGTGCACATTTGGTAATGGCCACATGGAGGCTGGGTGCAGCATATCATAAAACAACTCAATGGAAACTATTAAGTGTAGGCTAGGGGTACTTTCAATTATAAAAATATAAAAAAATCTAAGAAATTGCTCTAAAACCATAGTTGAACTGCTATTTTTGTTGCAAAGTAAGACTTAAAGAGCAATAGCGTTTTCCTGATATGGTAAGCAACACGAACCAGAACTCACGTCCCTGATAATCTGCTTATCACCTTACATGTGATCTCACTAATGTGTCACAACAACCACTTTCTTTGCCAACAATAACAGTGAACATGCCAGTCTAAATGATGGGAGGATTTAAGGAAACATCGGAAGGTGTGAAAACTGCCTACTCCCTCCCTACAAACGAAGGCAAAAGAGGACAAAGGGTATGTTGTTTGAAACAGTGTATGGGAGGCAGATGTTAATGGGTATTTGCATAATTTGGAATAAGAATATATGGAACAAATGTTTTACTAACACTGTTATCTTAAGCAAATACATGGGAGGAGACATAATATCCTTGCATCATTCAGGGATGGCAAACACAATGGGGCATATTTACAAACGTCTTGTGCCTACTTGCGCCACCCTGGTGTAATTTGTTTACACTAAGGAGGCGTTAAGGAGGTGCAACCGTGTGCCATGTTTACAATGTGGTGCAATGCATGCATTGCACCACTTTGTAACCCCTTACACCACATTACACCTGCATCAGGTATAATATATTCAAGGGGGCGTTCTGATGCAGGGAAGCCCAAAAAAATGGCGCAGTAAAATTCCAAGATTTCACTGTACCATTTTTTCCGTCAAGTGACGCTCCAAAAATAAACTATGGGACTCCCTGGGCTTTGCTGGACGAGCGTCACAATTTATGGCACTAATCCAGCAAAGAGCCACAGTAGCGTCATAAATGATGATGCTGTTGTACTAAAGTGTGCCATGGTGCGCTGCTTAGTAAATACAGTGCAACCACGGTTATGTTAGGGGGGTGCAGGGCGACACAAGAAAAGTGGCGCATCAGAGCTGATGCGCCACTTTCTTGTAAATATGTCTCAATATTTCTAACCCACCCAGCTGGTCCAACCTTCCCCCAACTCATTAACATTTACACATTAATGCATGGAGTCTTTCTTTTTGAGAAACAGGTCACAGTTTATTAACTTCAATCACAGGCATTAATCACTAATAAGAACAATAAATCATGAGTGGACAGGCATACATCACTGATAAGAACCACAAATCATGAAGACATAAATCATTGATAAACACATAAATCACTGTCACTGCTCACGGACGGTACATTATTTGTCGCTGAACATTTAACTGTACACTGGAAGTGAAGCTCTTTTGGGCTGAACATCTCCTATGTTGATCACGCTTTGTCTGGGCTGCAAGTGCCATGTCTGCTTTGTGGCTAAACCCTTGCTTCCTTGTCCCCTCCAAAGTCCCTGCTGTTAGGCATCCCTAGGTTCACCAGTATAGCACCCTTATCCTTCATTAGGCTCTCCTACATCCCTTGGGTGCGCTTGATACCAGTTGATGCTGCTGCCTACACCCTACTAAATCAAAAAAGCTTATGACTGTGATGCCTAGACTCAGGTTTTGGTGATTGGGGCAGCTTCTAGGGTGTGAATGAGGCTGCTGCCTTGCTCTTGGGTTTTCCTTTTGGCTTTCCCTGTTGGGTTGTCCCCTTCCTGCGCCTGGCCACTTTTAAACATGCTGCCAAATCCTGCAACTGACATTTCGTGCACTTTACTGGGTACTGAGATCATAGCGGTGGGGGCGGTTGGCTTCATCCTGTCCTCATCCCTTTTGACTTTGACCTCCCTTCCCTCAAGACCGCTCGCCGTGGTAGTGGTGGTGGGAAGGGTCCCCATCCTTGGGCTTATACTTGCCTTATTTGTGCTGACCTTGCTTGGTTTGTCCCTACCCCCTCTGCTGCTTTAGGTTCAGCCTCTAAGAGCCTGCTGCGCCAGCAATGCCTGCTCTCATTCTAAATGCAATGTATTTTTCCCCTTGGGTAAAGTCAGTCTACTTGACAGGTTTGGATAAGTTGTGTATTTCTGCTCTGACCCATAATAGTTGATTTTAATTGAACGTGATATGTCAAATTTCTATCACTTTTGAAATTGACACCTGAAATTCTATTACTAAGAACCAATGGAATAGTTTTAGTAAACTATATTTTAGCATGTCAGGCTGACAACAGACTGCCAAGTCAGCAGAGGGTATGACCTACGTTCGTAGGGAAGTGAACCACCTGGTCTATTTAGAGAAAGGGTACGGCCTACGTTCATAGGGAAGTGGACCACCTGCTCTATTTAGAGATCTCTGCTTGACAGGTGGTTATTTCTAAAGTCTTCTCCACAACCAGCAACCTGATAGATTTTGACAAATGGTTTCCAGGTTTATTGAACCCCCTTAACAAAGGGACAGGTTTTGTTATGTTGGGTATATTTGTAAAACGCATTATTACCTGCAAGGGTATCCTGGTGCTGAATGAGTTAGCGATAGATCCCTCAGCCAAAAGTGGCTGGATCAATCACAAATATTAGCATTGTTGAAAAAGTGTAGCATGTGCCTGAGGTTGATGTGAACCCCAATATGAAGTGATGTGATGTAAATTATGGTAAAGGGCATGAAGAATGGAAAGTCCTCTGGCTTTAACCTCACAGTTTCTGCTTGTTTTTTTGCCTTTTTTAGGTCTCACCTGCTCAGTGCTTGTGCTGTGTTTGTGAAATCTTGTGTAATTAAAAAAAATATTAAAAGTGACTTACAGCCCACGCCTACTTACTATTTGTAGGTCTGCTTGTCACTCTGTTTTCCTAGCTTTTTATTGGGTGAAGCACTCTGTTTCATGGTGGTTTCTTGTGCTTTCTGGTTTCTTTTAGTGTGTTTTTCATTTCAGGAGAGCCTGGGCCACGTACTCCTCCTTCTTAGGTTTTTATACTCTTTCATTGATCTACATTTTTTTTTGTCTTGAAGCTCATTTGTTACCTGCATGTTATTTGTACAGCTGTCTTGTTTTCACTGTTTGCATTCTTTTAAACGTTTTATTTGGATTCTTTTTTCCATTCAGCTTTCCTGGTGACTACAGCGCTGCTTATTTTTGGAACACTTTTTTATTTTTTTAATTTCATCATGTGTATGGACTTTTTTTATTTCTTCTGGTGTGCAGGCTTCATTATCTTTGTTTCTTCTTATTATGTACAGAGTTGATTATTGTTTCTCAAACTCGCTCACAGAATTTCTTATTTGGATTATTTTGAATATTAAGGCCCAGATTTAAGAAGGCCTAGAGCCATTCTAATGACACATTAGCATCATTTTCGTTATGCTAATGTGGCGTTAGATGGCAAAAAATGCTGTGCCATATTTACAAAGTGGTGCAATGCATGCACTGTGCAACTTTGTAACCCTTTGCGCCACATTATGCTTGCGCCAGGCATAATGTATTAAAAGGGGGACGTTCCCCCATTAGGGAACTGCCAAAATTGCACAGTGGAAACTAAGAGATGCCACTGCATCATTGTTTGCGGCTACTTTTAAAACCTGAGCAGAGCAGACGTTAAAAGGGGGCACACCATTGCTTTCAATGGGCCCCTATGTACTGTGCAGGATGAGCTCCAAAATGTGGGTGCTAATTCTACACAGTACATCAATAGCGTCAAAAATTTATGTGTAAAAATATTAAATACAGCGCACACATGGTGGCGGTAAGGGGCGCTAAGGAGCGCAAGAAAAGTGGTGCAGCATTGGATGCAGCACCACTTTTGTTAAATCTGGGCCTAAGTGTCTCTAATGAAGCACATTTTTATGCTTACAAAGACAGCGCATGCACCTGCTATACTGCTCACAGAATTCAGTGTTGATTCTTAACAGTTGCTATTTTTAATTAATCCTTAATTTTGAACACCACGATTTATGAATATCAAATACACGTCGTTTTGTTTCTTTGCAGACAGAAAATATTTGTTTGCAAGCACCGCACCGCATGCATCTGTACTGCACAAATCATTTAAAGAGGAAAACATTTCCCCATTTCCTATTAATGCATTGGATTGTAATTAATTAAGCAACTGCACAGTACTTGTGCTGCACAGACTTTTAGCCGGAATTCCTTAATTTACTATTGCATTTCTTTGTATAAAGACCATATAATTGTTTGAAAGCAGGCATGGAAATGTCTTGTGCCAAACAATTCGAAACAGAAGCATTTATCTTTTGTCTTACCCATTTTAAACATAACCACCGGCTGAGCTAATGGTTTTATACATCTACTGTGTGTCAGAACAGTGCCAGGAGACTTTCAATAGAAAAAATAAATATTTAGGCATTTACCAGACGCGCTGCGCCTGTTGACATTGTGTGCCTTTATTTCTATGTGCAACTAATGTTTGTTACCTTATATGCTTAAATATTTTTGGTCTTCACACTCTGTGGCCACATTAGTAATTACTCTGACTAATTGGGCAATTGCACACAGAGCACGAACATTTTAAAGAATTTTAATCTACCATCACTATGGTGATCTTGGGCAGCTCACAGTGTTTATGGTTCATTCACCAGATTTCTCCTATGCTAAGTCTATTGGCTTTTTCAATGTGTTTTTATGTCGCACAGCAGTTGAGCTGCTGTGCAACATGGCTTAAAAAAGTGCTATGACGAGGCCAGCATTTTCTGTGCCATTGCACTGTGTTTTTTACTTTGAGCCAGGTTGCACAGCAGCTCAACTGTTTTGCAATGTGTAAAACCGTTGACAAAGTCAATAGAATTTGCATGGGCGAAACCTATTGGCTCTACCAATGCTTGTTTTACTATGCCCTTTCTTGCTGGCACTGGCAACTCTTCCTCTCTTGAAAGCTCTATCTGTTTTTTGTGCATTTATGCCCACCCTCCTTCTTGCACTTTCGTATTCCCTCCTTATCCACCTTTCTGTCCCCAGTCCGAACAAGGTGAGTTGGCCTGAACTAATCCTAACCTTATCCATAAAATATAATTGTTTTTTCTCCCTTTATGCTGCCTCTATAAGTGTCTAAAATGCATTTGTGCTGAGTGGATGACCTTATGGTGTCCATTACCTGGAGGTATTCTCTCAGGAGTCGCCAACATTGTAATTTGCAAATAAATGCTGCAAGTAACAGCTCAGGGTTATTCATGCTACATGTTTTTGTAGGAGACCACCTAAACCGCAAAGGGCTATTCAAAGAACACTATACCACATGGGGGGTGGTCGCCCAGACATCAGAATTTTCTGTTATGTGTCAGAGAGGCATTGGAGCTCTGCTTCCTAGGTTCTAAGGCACATATTTATACTTTTTTAGTGCTGCATTTGCGTCGTTTTTTGACGCAAAATCGGCGCACATGTACAAAATACAATTGTATTTTGCCAGTTTGCGCTGCTTTTGCATCAAAAAACGACACAAATGAGGGGCTTAAAAAGCATAAATATGGGCCTAAGTAACCTAGCTTCTAGACCACATGCCCTACAGGACTTATCTCTGCATATAGCCAGATTTTTACAACATCTCCCTGCCATTCATAACACAAGATTCACACATTTTAAATAGCAGTATCAATTCTAATGATTACTTTTCTCTTGTTAAAGAGCCTATATATAAAGCAGTCACGAAGTGCAGCAAGTCATCTTGCTGTGCTGCACTGGGTTTCAGAGACAGGGTAGGAATACGCCATATTTAAGGCAATATGGCACATTCCTGCCTTTTCCTCTGCGCTGGTTCCTCTTTGGCAGCCTAGCTCAAAGCAGACACCCTTACACCATGGTTACATTACACGCAGCATGGTATTTGTGCAGGAAGGGACAACTTTCTGCACAAAAACTATCCTAAGAGGCATACTTCTTTTTCTATTTAGAAAGAGGAAGTAACAAGGAGAAGTAAAGATATTTCCCCCGTTAGACCTCTCCTGGGAAGACATATCTTTTTGGCGCATTCCCCAGTTTACCAGTTCTGGTAAATCTGGGAATGCGTCACAAACCATGGGAGTTTTTGTGGAAACACCACACAAGGAAACACCACACAACACCAATGGAACAACTTCCTTAGATTTATGGAGCCACTCAAGGTCACTCAAAGTGACCTTGTGTGGCTCCATAAATCTGTCTAAAAGTTTGCGTTGCTCTGGCACCAGGTTGCATGGTGCAAGAGCAACGCAAACCAGCTCGTAAATAGGCTCCTCAGTGTCTAATGCTGAGTAAGCATGTTTGTAAGTGCTCCCATTTTTAGGGGACTGATGATGAAGAAGATAAAGTTACTTGCCTAAGATCACACGGTTTAGTCACGTGTCTCTGGAAGTCCATGTCAGAACGGATATCTATACATTCCACAGTAATTAAAAAGCCACTAAACCACACAGAATGACAGATTTCCAAAATACAGCCATGATAAAGCTGATGCCTGAGTTATGAGTAAATAGGTGGATCAGATGAACATGCCGGCCTTCATGACCCTCGATAAATCTGTTGTGCGTGTGATTAAACTGTGAGATAGACTTTTAGAGGGCATATTTGTGAAAGGCTTTCACTGGCGTGGCGCCAAAACTTTTGTCCAAATGCGCTGTTTTTGAAGGTTTGCATTGGACAAGAGCAGTGCCAAAACCAGCTGTGCAACACACAAATTACAATATGCAAGGTAGGCATTACCACACAAAATCTAACGCAGCGATATTTACGGATTTGTCAATGTGTGATGCACATTTGGATGCAGTGCACAAAACCTTAAAAATGCCAAAATTTCTGCGCATCGCTAACCCAGGTGGATAACTGACGCATTGGCTGTCGTATATAACCCTGAGCATCAAAAAAGACTTTGGCAAGCTCAACTACGCCATTGGAGGTTGTGATCCCATAGCAGGGAGGCACAAGGAGACCACCACCACTATCACCACCACCAACACCCCCACCACCACACCCATCACCACCGCATAGGAAGCGAAGGAGGAGGCAGTTTGTGTTCCAGCAGCACATCATCCCTCATTGACCTCAGGGAGTAGGAGGTCATCAAATTATACCGACTCAGGAGGCAGTCCACCATTGAACTGCTCCGCAACATTATGGTAAGCCTCTTGCCACCAACTGCCAGGCCCATTAACATTCTTCCACAGGTTAAACTGATGGCTGTGCTCCACCTTCTTGCATCTCATTTGTTCCAGGTCAACAACAGTCAGAGTGGCAGGAATCTCACAGGCATCATTTTCTGCCTTCCTACCCTCTGTCCTGGATGCCATCATCTAGCTTAGACCCCAGTACCTGCTCTTCCATAAGACCCACCAACAACAGCTGGAGACCAACAAAGCTTATGTGCCATTGCAGGATTTTCCCATATGCAATTCGCTTCTCAATCAACATCCAGGCTATTGTGGACAATCTAGGGATGTTCACCAAAGTGCTGGCTAAATACGTTTGAAGTGTGCATGAGGCTTACATCTTCAGGTACAGTATCATCAAAGTAAGCTTCCAGAATAGCATGTATGGAATTAGCCTACTAGTCGGTAAGTAAATCTAAAGTATGCAATATACCAACAATTTTTTTAAATGTCTGACATATTATCCATCTCTATGTCTGTTGATGGAGCGAGGGGCATATGTATGAGAGTTGTGCCTCATGCCTGGACCATACATTGTGGTACTTGTGTGATGCAAACCCCTAAGTCAGATATCTGAGGACATGCAAAACCACTTTGTGAGGCTTGGAATGGCATCCAATATCTGGAGTAATGCAACATAGCACCAAATGCTGTGTTGTATTACTATGTGTAAGAGAGGTATTCCATGGGTGTTGTGTGGTTGTATCCTTGCAACTTCCATGGTTGATGACATGTCATGTATACCAAACATTTTAAACCTGAGATTGCAGAAAATAAATATGCCTTTCCAGGTAATGCGTAACAAGGATAAATAATGTGTGTCGTCCAAGTCACTTCTGCTTCCTATGTGTGTTGCATTCTGTGGCTCATATAGATAGAGGAATATGCATCTAAAGATTGTTTATGTGCCAGAAAGTGCAGCTTGCTGCACTTCAACAATCATGCATGCAATACAGGCACACTTGAACTCTGGTGCAAATGGGCTTGTGTTTGTGCTAGGCAGCTCATTGTGTGCCAATGCAGAGTGAAAGGACAGGAACTACCTGTATGGTTTAAATTATATGCATATCTGTCCTTTCCCAGTGACACTGTACAGCATAGCAAGGTCACTTGCTGCGCTGCACTCTTCCACTTTGTCAAATATCTGGCCATGAGCACATGGTGGGAACAACTTACTGCAACGTGTAGACAATGATTTCCCTTTTTTCCATACCCTCATCACTCCTGCACTGGCAGTAGCAACAGAACATGTGCATGTAGTATTGTGTCATCTCGCACTGTCTTAATGGACTGAACCACATTATCAGCACTGGTCCACAAATAAAGATGGTAATCATTTGGTACATAAGACAAATTAACATTATTACAAAATGCACATGATGGCTAAGAGTCAAATCAAATCAAATCATTAACATTTATGAAGCGCGCTAGTCTTGATATCAGTTAAACTTCAAACTAATTAATGTTGTGTGAACTAATCCGGTGTTCACAAGTGTGTCACACATGGCAGAATACTTGTATGTTGACCATAGTTTCTGGAAAAACACTGGAAGAAGTAGCTGTAAATTCCATTGTGTAATGCATTGTGAGTGTATGCCCCATCCATGAGTAAAAGCCAATATAGAGTACCAATGTTATACCAACATTACAAAACACATGGACATAGAGCATGTAGTAAGTGCACCTAACACAGAGTTTTCCACAACTGTCAGAAAGATCTATAACATTATTCTACTGCCTGCACATGAAATTCACCATGTGGAGGTGTCCAAAATATCAGAACATGGTAAACATTTGCATCGGCACAGAGAACTGGAAGAGACATGTGTCAAACCATGGTCAACTTTATATAAGTGGAGAAGTGGAGAAGTCTGGCTGAATGGTTAGAGCGGAAGACCCTGATGCAGAAATCTGGCCCGGGACCGGGGTTCAATTCCTGCTTGGGCAGGGCTTGGACTCAATTTCCTTGGACCTGATAATTCTCACATCGGTGCCTAATCTAATTCATGGGTCCCACTCTGAAACTCTGGGCAATAGCTTGCTTAATCTCCACAACGGCCCCAACAGTGCTGGGATGCTTGGCTTTACCTTGGAGGTTGCCCAGGAGTGGGCACCTCACAGGGAAAAGCCAGGAGGGGTTCCAAAGTGGTATGCATACAGTGCCTTGAGACCCTAACAGGTGAGTAGTGCGTTATACAAGTAGGAAGTTTACAGTTTATATAACAAATAACGTTCAATGTTGTAAGAAATATCTATGAGTTAGTCACTATACATAACATACATGGACTGGCATGTCCCTGTAACAATGTGCATAATCATTTAAAAAAAAAATCTACTTTCAGCTGACAATGGGTATGGTCTGCAGCCGCTAGTCATGACCCCATTTTCACACCCCCAGATGCAGCCATAAAAAAGGGTCAGCTAGGCACTGACCAGGACTCTGAATGTTCTAGAAAGGACTTTTGGTGTTCGGAAGACCAGGTTTAGATGCCTAGATATGTCTGGGGGTAGAATGTTATACCCCCACACCTCCCAACATGGTGTGCAAGATAATTCTGGTGTGCTCAATCCTGAACATGTGTCTAAGAACAAATGTCCTGTGGAACTTGGAGCCAGTAGACAGTAACTAAATTAGGTGGAGGACGATGGATGACAATGGAGTAGACATCCATCACCCCGTGGCTGGTTGGCACTACCATGACAACATTGTGCCCAATTTTTTGCATAATTGATGCACGTGATGGACAAATAGTCTGACATTTTCTTAAATGTTCAAAATGGGAATAAGTATTTAAACTCTTTCATTGTGTTATCTTTCTCACAGTCAGTGTAAACATCAATTCACTCACATCTTCTCAACTAGAAGTAGGCCTAACAATGTATCAATCATGTCAGACACATTGAGCAACAAGGCTCCATTGCTCCAAATATTTAAGCAACCAATGCAGCAGTGCAATGTGATGCAGTGTACTGCACGTCAGGGACAGGGCCAACTTGCCACATATTCACATATGAATAGTACATTTCTGTCCTCACACTCTTGAGCAGAGCAGTGCAGCACAGCTAGCAGCCCTGCTGTGTTCTGTAGCAGCAAAATATGTTTTGTATGGTACTCAGTGAGTATTGCAAGATATATCACCCAATATGTCTATACCTAATACAAACCACTCATTGTAGTGTGTCTCAATAATGTCGCAGCATGCAGAATGGCAGCACTTTGCAGCAGAACATTTTCTTGCATGTACCATGACATATCATGAGTGACAGTTGTCATGAACAAAGCCCAAGTATCATGTGTACAAGTTAAATTATTATTTGTAAAGAAGGCATACATGCATGAGTGGGGATCCTCAAAACACTACACATGTGAGTAAATTCCTGGCCATATTGTCATACAGATCACTTCAAGCCACAGTTGTAAAAATATACATTTAACAGGCATTGCACAGCAATGTGATGAGACTCAAAGTCCTGTAACACAACAATCTGAACAGATAGATGATGTTGCAATGTGAGGGATTACCCAAAGATGTAAGACAATGGAGTGTTGTGTTGCATACATCACAACACCTGAAAAATACAGAGATGTCCTGAATGTGCAGTGTTTACATCAAAGGTCACTCAAAGATGTATGTGTACATACACTAACTCATTGAACATGGTGTGATGGAGGTATTTGGATATGAACTTACCTCTGCATGGCAAGAGTAGTTTACTCCTGCCCTGAGTGTGCAAGTGCATAGTTGATGGGAATACAAATCTTGTATCATTCCAAAGGGGAGATGGCATTTGACTGTTTGCCATTACACATGTCTGTGTCATGGATTTCAGTCTTCTTGGACCAGGAGGGCCACACAAAGATCTGTCCTCAGAGTAGATGTAATGCTACTGTCTTTAACAGTAGTAAGACAGAGCTAAAGTGAGTTTGGCAGCATGATGTTTATTGAACAATAGTAGTGAACATGGTTATGTGACCCTGGTTCACCGCAGTGAAGCCTACTGGCTCACTCACCTATTCAAAAGGTCTATTGCTGTGTGTTACACTCACCCCTGGCCACCACTGGCGAACATCATGTTGATCAAAATATGTGTGCATGATAAAACCATGTGCCAAATTCATGTGCCTGTGTAAGACATACACAACACTTAGGTTACAATATGGAACAAAATACACATGGTGAAAGTATTTGTGCTGGTGCATTGTATTAACCTTCCCACACTCTAGCACAGTCCAAAGGGAGTGGAAACCAAACAGTGTGCGATGACCGAGTGCGTGTCCTGCACCTGCACCAGATGTTTGACTTTGGGCGATACATGTGGATCACAGTACAGCTCCCTTAATGTCCAGTGATTGTAAAAAGAGGGCCACATAATTAGCATAACCACACAGTGCGGCATGGATTGACTTTCCACTGCATGGCTATGTGTGAAAGCAAAAGGCAGGTAATGTGATGTATCTAATAGAATAGAAAATCATTTCTGCCTGTTCCCTGGCTGCCTAGGGCTAACAAAGGCCCACTTGCACCATGAAGCAAGGATGCTTGTTTCGCATGCTGTCATTTGTTTGAGCATGAAGGCACAAATTCCTGCAAACAAAAGTGTCTTGTGAGTCATATTCCACCATCTATGTATGCTGCAGAACACAGCACACATTGAAAAATGAATTCATGAGGAGATTTAGAGGTATAACTCTGTGTAATGTCACTCCTGAGAAGGCTGTACTTACTAATGTAATTTCAGGTTTACCTGATTTGGTAAGTTTTGGAAGGAGTCTAAAACCATGTAATGTGAATGGGTACCCCTCATGCAGCAGTCAAGGAGCCTTTCTCTGGTGCTGAGGAGGGCAATGCAGTGATGTGCAATAAAGTGTGTCACTCAAGATTAATGACACTTCTCAGGGCTATACAAGCTGGCCGTAAGAGGCTCCAAAAATCTACAAATAGATTTGTGTTGCCCAGTTACCAGGGTGCGTTGTGCAAGCGCCACACATCTTGGGTCATAAATACAGCCTTGAGTGCATAAGTCACTATGCCACCACATTACATGGAGCACTGCTTAGCTTGTGTGCAAAGATATGAATGCCTCAAAATTATATGTGCAATATTGGAATTACACCATCAGATTAAGAAAATCCAGTAAATCTGCAATCTGGGTGGCACATACACTGTTGTATGGGTGTGCCAGCCTGTCTCTTTGCTTCCCTAAGGGTGTGTTGAATCCGTAACACATCATAAGGAAGAAATCCTAACAGACTGAATGAATAAAGAGATATGGCAGAATGGGGAATACAATAGAGTGGGATAGTCCCTAGGAGC